>NC_137608.1:0-410242 GCF_963280865.1 Gymnoscopelus braueri
TACCTCCCTCTACAGGCTGGTATTATAATATCTTACTCTCTACCTCCCCCTACAGACTGGTATTATACTATTTTACTCTCTAACTCCCCCTACAGGCTGGTATAATTATATATGTTACTCTCTACCTCCCCCTAGAGGCTGGTATTATAATATGGTATTATAATATGTTACTCTTTACCTCCCCCTAGAGACTGGTATTATACTATGTTACTCTCTACCTCCCCCTACAGGCTGGTATTATAATATGTTACTCTCTACCTCCCCCTACAGGCTGGTATTATAAAATGTGACTCTCTACCTCCCTCTACAGGCTGGTATTATAATATGTTACTCTCTACCTCCCCCTACAGGCTGGTATTATAATATGTGACTCTCTACCTCCCCCTACAGGCTGGTATTATAATATGTTACTCTCTACCTCCCCCTACAGGCTGGTATTTTAATATGTTACTCTATACCTCCCCCTACATGCTGGTATTATAATATGTTACTCTCTACCTCCCCCTACAGGCTGGTATTATACTATGTTACTCTCTACCTCCCCCTAAAGGCTGGTATTATAATATGTTACTCTCTACCTCCCCCTACAGGATGGTATAATAATATGTTAATCTCTACCAATCGATTGATCAATCGGTCGAACAATTAACCCCGGCCCCTCCCCCAGCCACTATGTGGGCGTGGCATATCACCTTGGGGGTGTGGTTTCGAGCCGGGGGTGTGGCCTATTGGTGAGGGGGGAGTGGTTTGGAGCTGTGGGCTTGGCCTATCACCAAGGGGGTGTGGTTTGGAGCTATGGGCGTGGCCTATCGCCAAGGGGGGGTGTGGTTTAAGGCTAGGGGTGTGGCCTATCGCCATGGGGGCGTGGTTTGGTGCTGGGGACGTGGCCTGTCGGCTTGGGGCGAGGGGCTGTGGTTTGAAGCTGGGGGCGTGGCCTATCGCCATCGGGGCGTGGTTTGGAGCGGGGGGCGTGGCCTGTCGGCTTGGGGGCGTGGTTTACAGCAGTGGGACTCAAAAATAGCAGATCTACAAGCTCGTAGATCATAGCTCTACGAACTTGTAGATCTGATATCGGCTGGGGGTGGGCGTGGCCTATCACCCCGGGGGGTGGGGTCTGAAGCTGTGGGCGGGGCCTATTGGCTTGGGGGCGTGGTTTGAAGCTGGGGGCGTGGCTTATCGGCGTGGGGGCGTGTTTTACAGCAGTGGGACTCAAAAATAGCAGATCTACAAGCTCGTAGATCATAGCTCTACGAGATTGTAGATCTGATATCGGCTGGGGTTGGGCGTGGCCTATCACCCCGGGGGGTGGGGTCTGAAGCTGTGGGCGGGGCCTATTGGCTTGGGGGCGAAAAAATAGCAGATCTACAAGCTCGTAGAGCATAGCTCTACGAGCTTGTAGATCTGCTATTTTTGAGTCCCACTGCTGTATACCACGACCCCAAGCCAACAAGCCACGCCCCCAGCTCCAAACCACATCCCCATGGCGATAGGCCACGCCCCCAGCTTCAAACCACACACCCCTCGCCGATAGAGGACAAGCACACGGCTTAAGACCCCAATCCAAGGGGAAAGGCCACGCCCCCAAGCCGACAGGCCCCGCCCCCCGCTCCAAACCACGCCCCCATGGCGATAGGCCACGCCCCCAGCTTCAAACCACAGCCCCCTCGCCGATAGAGGACAAGCACACAGCTTAAAACCCCAATCCAAGGGGAAAGGCCACGCCCCCGGCTTGAAACCACGCCCCCAAGCCAATAGGCCCCGCCCTAAGCTTCAGACCCCACCCCCCGGGGTGATAGGCCACGCCCACCCCCAGCCGATATCAGATCTACAAGCTCGTAGAGCTATGATCTACGAGCTTGTAGATCTGCTATTACTGAGTCCCACTGCTGTAAACCACGCCCCCAAGCCGATAAGCCACGCCCCCAGCTTCAAACCACGCCTCCAAGCCGACAGGCCCCCGCCCACAGCTTCATACCCCACCCCCCGGGGTGATAGGCCACGCCCAACCCCAGCCGATATCAGATCTACAAGCTCGTAGAACTATGCTCTACGAGCTTGTAGATCTGCTATTTTTGAGTCCCACTGCTGTATACCACGCCCCCAAGCCAACAAGCCACGCCCCCAGCTCCAAACCACGCCCCCATGGCGATAGGCCACGCCCCCAGCTTCAAACCACACACCCCTCGCCGATAGAGGACAAGCACACGGCTTAAGACCCCAATCCAAGGGGAAAGGCCACGCCCCCGGCTGGAAACCACGCCCCCAAGCCAATAGGCCCCGCCCACAGCTTCAGACCCCACCCCCCGGGGTGATAGGCCACGCCCACCCCCAGCCGATATCAGATCTACAAGCTCGTAGAGCTATGATCTACGAGCTTGTAGATCCGCTATTTTTGAGTCCCACTGCTGTAAACCACGCCCCCAAGCCGACAGGCCACGCCCCCCGCTCCAAACCATGCCCCCATGGCGATAGGCCACGCCCCCAGCTTCAAACCACACACCCCTCGCCGATAGAGGACAAGCACACGGCTTAAGACCCCAATCCAACGGGAAAGGCCACGCCCCCAGCTTGAAACCACGCCCCCAAGCCAATAGGCCCCGCCCAGAGCTTCAGACCCCATCCCCCGGGGTGATAGGCCACGCCCACCCCCAGCCGATATCAGATCTACAAGCTCGTAGAGTCCCACTGCTGTAAACCACGCCCCCAAGCCGACAGGCCACGCCCCCCGCTCCAAACCACGCCCCGATGGCGATAGGCCACGCCCCCAGCTTCAAACCACAGCCCCTCGCCCCAAGCCGACAGGCCACGCCCCAAGCTCCAAACCACGCCCCCATGTCGATAGGCTACGCCCCTAGCCTTAAACCACACCCCCTTGGCGATAGGCCACGCCCTTAGCTCCAAACCACACCCCCTTGGTGATAGGCCAAGCCCACAGCCCCAAACCACTTCCCCCTCACCAATAGGCCACACCCCCGGCTCGAAACCACACCCCCAAGGTGATAGGCCACGCCCACATAGTGGCTGGGGGAGGGGCCGGGGTTAATTGTTCGACCGATTGATCAATCGATTGGTAGAGAGTAACATATTATTATACCAGCCTGTAGGGGGAGGTAGAGAGTAACATATTATAATACCAGCCTGTAGGGGGAGGTAGAGAGTCACATATTATAATACCAACCTGTAGGGGGAGGTAGAGAGTAACATATTATAATACCAGCCTGTAGGGGGAGGTAGAGAGTAACATAGTATAATACCAGTCTCTAGGGGGAGGTAGAGAGTAACATATTATAATACCAGCCTGTAGGGGGAGGTAGAGAGTCACATATTATAATACCAGCCTGTAGGGGGAGGTAGAGAGTCACATATTATAATACCAGCCTGTAGGGGGAGGTAGAGAGTCACATATTATAATACCAGCCTGTAGGGGGAGGTAGAGAGTAACATATTATAATACCAGCCTGTAGGGGGAGGTAGAGAGTCACATATTATAATACCAGCCTGTAGGGGAGGTAGAGAGTAACATATTATAATACCAGCCTGTAGGAGGAGGTAGAGAGTAACATATTATAATACCAGCCTGTAGGGGGAGGTAGAGAGTAACATATTATAATACCAGCCTGTAGGGGGAGGTAGAGAGTAACATATTATAATACCAGCCTGTAGGGGGAGGTAGAGAGTAACATATTATAATACCAGCCTGTAGGGGGAGGTAGAGAGTAACATATTATAATACCAGCCTTTAGGGGGAGGTAGAGAGTAACATATTATAGTACCAGCCTGTAGGGGGAGGTAGAGAGTCACATATTATAATACCAGCCTGTAGGGGGAGGTAGAGAGTAACATATTATAATACCAGCCTGTAGGGGGAGGTAGAGAGTCACATATTATAATACCAGCCTGTAGGGGAGGTAGAGAGTAACATATTATAATACCAGCCTGTAGGGGGAGGTAGAGAGTAACATATTATAATACCAGCCTGTAGGGGGAGGTAGAGAGTAACATATTATAATACCAGCCTGTAGAGGGAGGTAGAGAGTAACATATTATAATACCAGCCTGTAGGGGGAGGTAGAGAGTAACATATTATAATACCAGCCTGTAGGGGGAGGTAGAGAGTAACATATTATAGTACCAGCCTGTAGGGGGAGGTAGAGAGTCACATATTATAATACCAGCCTGTAGGGGAGGTAGAGAGTAACCTATTATAATACCAGCATGTAGGGGGAGGTAGAGAGTCACATATTATAATACCAGCCTGTAGGGGAAAATGTCACCAAAGTGCTTATCTCAGCCCAAAAATGCTATTTTGAGCCACAATTTTTTAAAGAAAGTGGGTGTCAGTTTTGTCTGAAGGAAGGCATTGGGGCTCATGTATTTTGTGTTGGGCTCCTAAAACCCACTTTTAGAGACCTCACAAAGTCAGCAGCCACTTAGAATGTACTGGGAACAAGTTACAGGAAAATGTCACCAAAGTGCTTATCTCAGTCTAAAAATGCTATTTTGACCCAAGATTTTTTAAAGAAAGTGGGTGTCAGTTTTGTCTGAAAGAAGGCATTAGGGCTCATGTATTTTGTGTTGGGCTCCTAAAACCCACTTTTAGAGACCTCACAAAGTCAGCAGCCACTTAGAATGTACTGGGAACAAGTTACAGGAAAATGTCACCAAAGTGCTTATCTCAGTCTAATAATGCTATTTTGACCCAAGATTTTTTTAAGAAAGTGGAAGTCAGTTTTGTCTGAAAGAAGGCATTAGGGCTCATGTATTTTGTGTTGGGCTCCTAAAACCCAATTTTACAGACCTCACAAAGTCAGCAGCCACTTAAAATGTACTGGGAACAAGTTACAGGAAAATGTCACCAAAGTGCTTATCTCAGCCCAAAAATGCTATTTTGAACCACGATTTTTTAAAGAAAGTGGGTGTCAGTTCTGTCTGAAGGAAGGCATTAGGGCTCATGTATTTTGTGTTGGGCTCCTAAAACCCACTTTTAGAGACCTCACAAAGTCAGCAGCCACTTAGAATGTACTGGGAACAAGTTACAGGAAAATGTCACCAAAGTGCTTATCTCAGCCCAAAAATGCCATTTTGAGCCACGATTTTTTAAGGAAAGTGGGTGTCAGTTTTGTATGAAGGAAGGCATTGGGGCTCATGTATTTTGTGTTGGGCTCCTAAAACCCACTTTTAGAGACCTCACAAAGTCAGCAGCCACTTAGAATGTACTGGGAACAAGTTACAGGAAAATGTCACCAAAGTGCTTATCTCAGTCTAATAATGCTATTTTGACCCAAGATTTTTTTAAGAAAGTGGAAGTCAGTTTTGTCTGAAAGAAGGCATTAGGGCTCATGTATTTTGTGTTGGGCTCCTAAAACCCAATTTTACAGACCTCACAAAGTCAGCAGCCACTTAAATTGTACTGGGAACAAGTTACAGGAAAATGTCACCAAAGTGCTTATCTCAGCCCAAAAATGCTATTTTGAACCACGATTTTTTAAAGAAAGTGGGTGTCAGTTCTGTCTGAAGGAAGGCATTAGGGCTCATGTATTTTGTGTTGGGCTCCTAAAACCCACTTTTAGAGACCTCACAAAGTCAGCAGCCACTTAGAATGTACTGGGAACAAGTTACAGGAAAATGTCACCAAAGTGCTTATCTCAGCCCAAAAATGCCATTTTGAGCCACGATTTTTTAAGGAAAGTGGGTGTCAGTTTTGTATGAAGGAAGGCATTGGGGCTCATGTATTTTGTGTTGGGCTCCTAAAACCCACTTTTAGAGACCTCACAAAGTCAGCAGCCACTTAGAATGTACTGGGAACAAGTTACAGGAAAATGTCACCAAAGTGCTTATCTCAGTCTAATAATGCTATTTTGACCCAAGATTTTTTTAAGAAAGTGGAAGTCAGTTTTGTCTGAAAGAAGGCATTAGGGCTCATGTATTTTGTGTTGGGCTCCTAAAACCCACTTTTAGAGACCTCACAAAGTCAGCAGCCACTTAGAATGTACTGGGAACAAGTTACAGGAAAATGTCACCAAAGTGCTTATCTCAGCCCAAAAATGCCATTTTGAGCCACGATTTTTTAAGGAAAGTGGGTGTCAGTTTTGTATGAAGGAAGGCATTGGGGCTCATGTATTTTGTGTTGGGCTCCTAAAACCCACTTTTAGAGACCTCACAAAGTCAGCAGCCACTTAAAATGTACTGGGAACAAGTTACAGGAAAATGTCACCAAAGTGCTTATCTCAGCCCAAAAATGCTATTTTGAACCACGATTTTTTAAAGAAAGTGGGTGTCAGTTCTGTCTGAAGGAAGGCATTAGGGCTCATGTATTTTGTGTTGGGCTCCTAAAACCCACTTTTAGAGACCTCACAAAGTCAGCAGCCACTTAGAATGTACTGGGAACAAGTTACAGGAAAATGTCACCAAAGTGCTTATCTCAGCCCAAAAATGCCATTTTGAGCCACGATTTTTTAAGGAAAGTGGGTGTCAGTTTTGTATGAAGGAAGGCATTGGGGCTCATGTATTTTGTGTTGGGCTCCTAAAACCCACTTTTAGAGACCTCACAAAGTCAGCAGCCACTTAGAATGTACTGGGAACAAGTTACAGGAAAATGTCACCAAAGTGCTTATCTCAGTCTAATAATGCTATTTTGACCCAAGATTTTTTTAAGAAAGTGGAAGTCAGTTTTGTCTGAAAGAAGGCATTAGGGCTCATGTATTTTGTGTTGGGCTCCTAAAACCCACTTTTAGAGACCTCACAAAGTCAGCAGCCACTTAGAATGTACTGGGAACAAGTTACAGGAAAATGTCACCAAAGTGCTTATCTCAGCCCAAAAATGCCATTTTGAGCCACGATTTTTTAAGGAAAGTGGGTGTCAGTTTTGTATGAAGGAAGGCATTGGGGCTCATGTATTTTGTGTTGGGCTCCTAAAACCCACTTTTAGAGACCTCACAAAGTCAGCAGCCACTTAGAATGTACTGGGAACAAGTTACAGGAAAATGTCACCAAAGTGCTTATCTCAGTCTAATAATGCTATTTTGACCCAAGATTTTTTTAAGAAAGTGGAAGTCAGTTTTGTCTGAAAGAAGGCATTAGGGCTCATGTATTTTGTGTTGGGCTCCTAAAACCCAATTTTACAGACCTCACAAAGTCAGCAGCCACTTAAAATGTACTGGGAACAAGTTACAGGAAAATGTCACCAAAGTGCTTATCTCAGCCCAAAAATGCTATTTTGAACCACGATTTTTTAAAGAAAGTGGGTGTCAGTTCTGTCTGAAGGAAGGCATTAGGGCTCATGTATTTTGTGTTGGGCTCCTAAAACCCACTTTTAGAGACCTCACAAAGTCAGCAGCCACTTAGAATGTACTGGGAACAAGTTACAGGAAAATGTCACCAAAGTGCTTATCTCAGCCCAAAAATGCCATTTTGAGCCACGATTTTTTAAGGAAAGTGGGTGTCAGTTTTGTATGAAGGAAGGCATTGGGGCTCATGTATTTTGTGTTGGGCTCCTAAAACCCACTTTTAGAGACCTCACAAAGTCAGCAGCCACTTAGAATGTACTGGGAACAAGTTACAGGAAAATGTCAAAATAGCATTTTTAGGCTGAGATAAGCACTTTTGTGACACTTTCCTGTAACTTGTAATACGTATTATAATATGTGACTCTCTACCTCCCCCTACAGGCTGGTATTATAATATGTTACTCTCTACCTCCCCCTACAGGCTGGTATTATAATATGTTACTCTCTACCTCCCCCTACAGGCTGGTATTATAATATTTGACTCTCTACCTCCCCCTACAGGCTGGTATTATAATATGTTACTCTCTACCTCCCCCTACAGGCTGGTATTATAATATGTTACTCTCTACCTCCCCCTACAGGCTGGTATTATAATATGTTACTCTCTACCTACCCCTACAGGCTGGTATTATAATATGTGACTCTCTACCTCCCCCTACAGGCTGGTATTATAATATGTTACTCTCTACCTCCCCCTACAGGCTGGTATTATAATATGTGACTCTCTACCTCCCCCTACAGGCTGGTATTATAATATGTGACTCTCTACCTCCCCCTACAGGCTGGTATTATAATATGTGACTCTCTACCTCCCCCTACAGGCTGGTATTATAATAATTACTCTCTACCTCCCTCTACAGGCTGGTATTATAATATGTTACTCTCTACCTCCCCCTACAGACTGGTATTATACTATATTACACTCTACCTCCCCCTACAGGCTGGTATTATAATATGTTACTTTCTACCTCCCTCTACAGGCTGGTATTATAATATCTTACTCTCTACCTCCCCCTACAGACTGGTATTATACTATGTTACTCTCTACCTCCCCCTACAGGCTGGTATAATATGTTACTCTCTACCTCCCCCTAGAGGCTGGTATTATAATATGTTACTCTCTACCTCCCCCTAGAGACTCGTATTATACTATGTTACTCTCTACCTCCCCCTACAGGCTGGTATTATAATATGTTACTCTCTACCTCCCACTACAGGTTGGTATTATAATATGTGACTCTCTACCTCCCCCTACAGGCTGGTATTATAATATGTTACTCTCTACCTCCCCCTACAGGCTGGTATTATAATATGTTACTCTCTACCTCCCTCTACAGGCTGGTATTATAATATGTTACTCTCTACCTCCCCCTACAGACTGGTATTATACTATGTTACTCTCTACCTCCCCCTACAGGCTGGTATTATAATATGTTACTCTCTACCTCCCTCTACAGGCTGGTATTATAATATCTTACTCTCTACCTCCCCCTACAGACTGGTATTATACTATGTTACTCTCTAACTCCCCCTACAGGCTGGTATAATTATATATGTTACTCTCTACCTCCCCCTAGAGGCTGGTATTATAATATGTTACTCTTTACCTCCCCCTAGAGACTGGTATTATACTATGTTACTCTCTACCTCCCCCTACAGGCTGGTATTATAATATGTTACTCTCTACCTCCCCCTACAGGCTGGTATTATAATATGTGACTCTCTACCTCCCTCTACAGGCTGGTATTATAATATGTTACTCTCTACCTCCCCCTACAGGCTGGTATTATAATATGTGACTCTCTACCTCCCCCTACAGGCTGGTATTATAATATGTTACTCTCTACCTCCCCCTACAGGCTGGTATTATAATATGTTACTCTATACCTCCCCCTACATGCTGGTATTATAATATGTTACTCTCTACCTCCCCCTACAGGCTGGTATTATACTATGTTACTCTCTACCTCCCCCTAAAGGCTGGTATTATAATATGTTACTCTCTACCTCCCCCTACAGGATGGTATAATAATATGTTAATCTCTACCAATCGATTGATCAATCGGTCGAACAATTAACCCCGGCCCCTCCCCCAGCCACTATGTGGGCGTGGCATATCACCTTGGGGGTGTGGTTTCGAGCCGGGGGTGTGGCCTATTGGTGAGGGGGGAGTGGTTTGGAGCTGTGGGCTTGGCCTATCACCAAGGGGGTGTGGTTTGGAGCTATGGGCGTGGCCTATCGCCAAGGGGGGGTATGGTTTAAGGCTAGGGGTGTGGCCTATCGCCATGGGGGCGTGGTTTGGTGCTGGGGACGTGGCCTGTCGGCTTGGGGCGAGGGGCTGTGGTTTGAAGCTGGGGGCGTGGCCTATCGCCATCGGGGCGTGGTTTGGAGCGGGGGGCGTGGCCTGTCGGCTTGGGGGCGTGGTTTACAGCAGTGGGACTCAAAAATAGCAGATCTACAAGCTCGTAGATCATAGCTCTACGAACTTGTAGATCTGATATCGGCGGGGGGTGGGCGTGGCCTATCACCCCGGGGGGTGGGGTCTGAAGCTGTGGGCGGGGCCTATTGGCTTGGGGGCGTGGTTTGAAGCTGGGGGCGTGGCTTATCGGCGTGGGGGCGTGTTTTACAGCAGTGGGACTCAAAAATAGCAGATCTACAAGCTCGTAGATCATAGCTCTACGAGCTTGTAGATCTGATATCGGCTGGGGGTGGGCGTGGCCTATCACCCCGGGGGGTGGGGTCTGAAGCTGTGGGCGGGGCCTATTGGCTTGGGGGCGAAAAAATAGCAGATCTACAAGCTCGTAGAGCATAGCTCTACGAGCTTGTAGATCTGCTATTTTTGAGTCCCACTGCTGTATACCACGACCCCAAGCCAACAAGCCACGCCCCCAGCTCCAAACCACATCCCCATGGCGATAGGCCACGCCCCCAGCTTCAAACCACACACCCCTCGCCGATAGAGGACAAGCACACGGCTTAAGACCCCAATCCAAGGGGAAAGGCCACGCCCCCAAGCCGACAGGCCCCGCCCCCCGCTCCAAACCACGCCCCCATGGCGATAGGCCACGCCCCCAGCTTCAAACCACAGCCCCCTCGCCGATAGAGGACAAGCACACAGCTTAAAACCCCAATCCAAGGGGAAAGGCCACGCCCCCGGCTTGAAACCACGCCCCCAAGCCAATAGGCCCCGCCCACAGCTTCAGACCCCACCCCCCGGGGTGATAGGCCACGCCCACCCCCAGCCGATATCAGATCTACAAGCTCGTAGAGCTATGATCTACGAGCTTGTAGATCTGCTATTACTGAGTCCCACTGCTGTAAACCACGCCCCCAAGCCGATAAGCCACGCCCCCAGCTTCAAACCACGCCTCCAAGCCGACAGGCCCCCGCCCACAGCTTCATACCCCACCCCCCGGGGTGATAGGCCACGCCCAACCCCAGCCGATATCAGATCTACAAGCTCGTAGAACTATGCTCTACGAGCTTGTAGATCTGCTATTTTTGAGTCCCACTGCTGTATACCACGCCCCCAAGCCAACAAGCCACGCCCCCAGCTCCAAACCACGCCCCCATGGCGATAGGCCACGCCCCCAGCTTCAAACCACACACCCCTCGCCGATAGAGGACAAGCACACGGCTTAAGACCCCAATCCAAGGGGAAAGGCCACGCCCCCGGCTGGAAACCACGCCCCCAAGCCAATAGGCCCCGCCCACAGCTTCAGACCCCACCCCCCGGGGTGATAGGCCACGCCCACCCCCAGCCGATATCAGATCTACAAGCTCGTAGAGCTATGATCTACGAGCTTGTAGATCCGCTATTTTTGAGTCCCACTGCTGTAAACCACGCCCCCAAGCCGACAGGCCACGCCCCCCGCTCCAAACCATGCCCCCATGGCGATAGGCCACGCCCCCAGCTTCAAACCACACACCCCTCGCCGATAGAGGACAAGCACACGGCTTAAGACCCCAATCCAACGGGAAAGGCCACGCCCCCAGCTTGAAACCACGCCCCCAAGCCAATAGGCCCCGCCCAGAGCTTCAGACCCCATCCCCCGGGGTGATAGGCCACGCCCACCCCCAGCCGATATCAGATCTACAAGCTCGTAGAGTCCCACTGCTGTAAACCACGCCCCCAAGCCGACAGGCCACGCCCCCCGCTCCAAACCACGCCCCGATGGCGATAGGCCACGCCCCCAGCTTCAAACCACAGCCCCTCGCCCCAAGCCGACAGGCCACGCCCCAAGCTCCAAACCACGCCCCCATGTCGATAGGCTACGCCCCTAGCCTTAAACCACACCCCCTTGGTGATAGGCCACGCCCATAGCTCCAAACCACACCCCCTTGGTGATAGGCCAAGCCCATAGCCCCAAACCACTTCCCCCTCACCAATAGGCCACACCCCCGGCTCGAAACCACACCCCCAAGGTGATAGGCCACGCCCACATAGTGGCTGGGGGAGGGGCCGGGGTTAATTGTTCGACCGATTGATCAATCGATTGGTAGAGAGTAACATATTATTATACCAGCCTGTAGGGGGAGGTAGAGAGTAACATATTATAATACCAGCCTGTAGGGGGAGGTAGAGAGTCACATATTATAATACCAACCTGTAGGGGGAGGTAGAGAGTAACATATTATAATACCAGCCTGTAGGGGGAGGTAGAGAGTAACATAGTATAATACCAGTCTCTAGGGGGAGGTAGAGAGTAACATATTATAATACCAGCCTCTAGGGGGAGGTAGAGAGTAACATATTATTATACCAGCCTGTAGGGGGAGGTAAAGAGTAACATAGTATAATACCAGTCTGTAGGGGGAGGTAGAGAGTAAGATATTATAATACCAGCCTGTAGAGGGAGGTAGAGAGTAACATATTATAATACCAGCCTGTAGGGGGAGGTAGAGAGTAACATATTATAATACCAGCCTGTAGGGGGAGGTAGAGAGTCACATATTATAATACCAACCTGTAGGGGGAGGTAGAGAGTAACATATTATAATACCAGCCTGTAGGGGGAGGTAGAGAGTCACATATTATAATACCAGCCTGTAGGGGGAGGTAGAGAGTCACATATTATAATACCAGCCTGTAGGGGGAGGTAGAGAGTCACATATTATAATACCAGCCTGTAGGGGGAGGTAGAGAGTAACATATTATAATACCAGCCTGTAGGGGGAGGTAGAGAGTCACATATTATAATACCAGCCTGTAGGGGAGGTAGAGAGTAACATATTATAATACCAGCCTGTAGGAGGAGGTAGAGAGTAACATATTATAATACCAGCCTGTAGGGGGAGGTAGAGAGTAACATATTATAATACCAGCCTGTAGGGGGAGGTAGAGAGTAACATATTATAATACCAGCCTGTAGGGGGAGGTAGAGAGTAACATATTATAATACCAGCCTGTAGGGGGAGGTAGAGAGTAACATATTATAATACCAGCCTGTAGGGGGAGGTAGAGAGTAACATATTATAGTACCAGCCTGTAGGGGGAGGTAGAGAGTCACATATTATAATACCAGCCTGTAGGGGGAGGTAGAGAGTAACATATTATAATACCAGCCTGTAGGGGGAGGTAGAGAGTCACATATTATAATACCAGCCTGTAGGGGAGGTAGAGAGTAACATATTATAATACCAGCCTGTAGGGGGAGGTAGAGAGTAACATATTATAATACCAGCCTGTAGGGGGAGGTAGAGAGTAACATATTATAATACCAGCCTGTAGAGGGAGGTAGAGAGTAACATATTATAATACCAGCCTGTAGGGGGAGGTAGAGAGTAACATATTATAATACCAGCCTGTAGGGGGAGGTAGAGAGTAACATATTATAATACCAGCCTGTAGGGGGAGGTAGAGAGTAACATATTATAGTACCAGCCTGTAGGGGGAGGTAGAGAGTCACATATTATAATACCAGCCTGTAGGGGAGGTAGAGAGTAACCTATTATAATACCAGCCTGTAGGGGGAGGTAGAGAGTAACATATTATAGTACCAGCCTGTAGGGGGAGGTAGAGAGTCACATATTATAATACCAGCCTGTAGGGGAGGTAGAGAGTAACCTATTATAATACCAGCCTGTAGGGGGAGGTAGAGAGTCACATATTATAATACCAGCCTGTAGGGGAAAATGTCACCAAAGTGCTTATCTCAGCCCAAAAATGCTATTTTGAGCCACGATTTTTTAAAGAAAGTGGGTGTCAGTTTTGTCTGAAGGAAGGCATTGGGGCTCATGTATTTTGTGTTGGGCTCCTAAAACCCACTTTTAGAGACCTCACAAAGTCAGCAGCCACTTAGAATGTACTGGGAACAAGTTACAGGAAAATGTCACCAAAGTGCTTATCTCAGTCTAAAAATGCTATTTTGACCCAAGATTTTTTAAAGAAAGTGGGTGTCAGTTTTGTCTGAAAGAAGGCATTAGGGCTCATGTATTTTGTGTTGGGCTCCTAAACCCCACTTTTAGAGACCTCACAAAGTCAGCAGCCACTTAGAATGTACTGGGAACAAGTTACAGGAAAATGTCACCAAAGTGCTTATCTCAGCCCAAAAATGCTATTTTGAACCACGATTTTTTAAAGAAAGTGGGTGTCAGTTCTGTCTGAAGGAAGGCATTAGGGCTCATGTATTTTGTGTTGGGCTCCTAAAACCCACTTTTAGAGACCTCACAAAGTCAGCAGCCACTTAGAATGTACTGGGAACAAGTTACAGGAAAATGTCACCAAAGTGCTTATCTCAGCCCAAAAATGCCATTTTGAGCCACGATTTTTTAAGGAAAGTGGGTGTCAGTTTTGTATGAAGGAAGGCATTGGGGCTCATGTATTTTGTGTTGGGCTCCTAAAACCCACTTTTAGAGACCTCACAAAGTCAGCTGCCACTTAGAATGTACTGGGAACAAGTTACAGGAAAATGTCACCAAAGTGCTTATCTCAGTCTAATAATGCTATTTTGACCCAAGATTTTTTTAAGAAAGTGGAAGTCAGTTTTGTCTGAAAGAAGGCATTAGGGCTCATGTATTTTGTGTTGGGCTCCTAAAACCCAATTTTACAGACCTCACAAAGTCAGCAGCCACTTAAAATGTACTGGGAACAAGTTACAGGAAAATGTCACCAAAGTGCTTATCTCAGCCCAAAAATGCTATTTTGAACCACGATTTTTTAAAGAAAGTGGGTGTCAGTTCTGTCTGAAGGAAGGCATTAGGGCTCATGTATTTTGTGTTGGGCTCCTAAAACCCACTTTTAGAGACCTCACAAAGTCAGCAGCCACTTAGAATGTACTGGGAACAAGTTACAGGAAAATGTCACCAAAGTGCTTATCTCAGCCCAAAAATGCCATTTTGAGCCACGATTTTTTAAGGAAAGTGGGTGTCAGTTTTGTATGAAGGAAGGCATTGGGGCTCATGTATTTTGTGTTGGGCTCCTAAAACCCACTTTTAGAGACCTCACAAAGTCAGCAGCCACTTAGAATGTACTGGGAACAAGTTACAGGAAAATGTCAAAATAGCATTTTTAGGCTGAGATAAGCACTTTTGTGACACTTTCCTGTAACTTGTTCCCAGTACATTCTAAGTGGCTGCTGACTTTGTGAGGTCTCTAAAAGTGGGTTTTAGGAGCCCAACACAAAATACATGAGCCCTAATGCCTTCCTTCAGACAAAACTGACACCCACTTTCTTAAAAATACGTATTATAATATGTGACTCTCTACCTCCCCCTACAGGCTGGTATTATAATATGTTACTCTCTACCTCCCCCTACAGGCTGGTATTATAATATGTTACTCTCTACCTCCCCCTACAGGCTGGTATTATAATATTTGACTCTCTACCTCCCCCTACAGGCTGGTATTATAATATGTTACTCTCTACCTCCCCCTACAGACTGGTATTATACTATATTACACTCTACCTCCCCCTACAGGCTGGTATTATAATATGTTACTCTCTACCTCCCTCTACAGGCTGGTATTATAATATCTTACTCTCTACCTCCCCCTACAGACTGGTATTATACTATGTTACTCTCTACCTCCCCCTACAGGCTGGTATAATATGTTACTCTCTACCTCCCCCTAGAGGCTGGTATTATAATATGTTACTCTCTACCTCCCCCTAGAGACTCGTATTATACTATGTTACTCTCTACCTCCCCCTACAGGCTGGTATTATAATATGTTACTCTCTACCTCCCCCTACAGGTTGGTATTATAATATGTGACTCTCTACCTCCCCCTACAGGCTGGTATTATAATATGTTACTCTCTACCTCCCCCTACAGGCTGGTATTATAATATGTTACTCTCTACCTCCCTCTACAGGCTGGTATTATAATATGTTACTCTCTACCTCCCCCTACAGACTGGTATTATACTATGTTACTCTCTACCTCCCCCTACAGGCTGGTATTATAATATGTTACTCTCTACCTCCCTCTACAGGCTGGTATTATAATATCTTACTCTCTACCTCCCCCTACAGACTGGTATTATACTATGTTACTCTCTAACTCCCCCTACAGGCTGGTATAATTATATATGTTACTCTCTACCTCCCCCTAGAGGCTGGTATTATAATATGTTACTCTTTACCTCCCCCTAGAGACTGGTATTATACTATGTTACTCTCTACCTCCCCCTACAGGCTGGTATTATAATATGTTACTCTCTACCTCCCCCTACAGGCTGGTATTATAATATGTGACTCTCTACCTCCCTCTACAGGCTGGTATTATAATATGTTACTCTCTACCTCCCCCTACAGGCTGGTATTATAATATGTGACTCTCTACCTCCCCCTACAGGCTGGTATTATAATATGTTACTCTCTACCTCCCCCTACAGGCTGGTATTATAATATGTTACTCTATACCTCCCCCTACATGCTGGTATTATAATATGTTACTCTCTACCTCCCCCTACAGGCTGGTATTATACTATGTTACTCTCTACCTCCCCCTAAAGGCTGGTATTATAATATGTTACTCTCTACCTCCCCCTACAGGATGGTATAATAATATGTTAATCTCTACCAATCGATTGATCAATCGGTCGAACAATTAACCCCGGCCCCTCCCCCAGCCACTATGTGGGCGTGGCATATCACCTTGGGGGTGTGGTTTCGAGCCGGGGGTGTGGCCTATTGGTGAGGGGGGAGTGGTTTGGAGCTGTGGGCTTGGCCTATCACCAAGGGGGTGTGGTTTGGAGCTATGGGCGTGGCCTATCGCCAAGGGGGGGTGTGGTTTAAGGCTAAGGGTGTGGCCTATCGCCATGGGGGCGTGGTTTGGTGCTGGGGACGTGGCCTGTCGGCTTGGGGCGAGGGGCTGTGGTTTGAAGCTGGGGGCGTGGCCTATCGCCATCGGGGCGTGGTTTGGAGCGGGGGGCGTGGCCTGTCGGCTTGGGGGCGTGGTTTACAGCAGTGGGACTCAAAAATAGCAGATCTACAAGCTCGTAGATCATAGCTCTACGAACTTGTAGATCTGATATCGGCTGGGGGTGGGCGTGGCCTATCACCCCGGGGGGTGGGGTCTGAAGCTGTGGGCGGGGCCTATTGGCTTGGGGGCGTGGTTTGAAGCTGGGGGCGTGGCTTATCGGCGTGGGGGCGTGTTTTACAGCAGTGGGACTCAAAAATAGCAGATCTACAAGCTCGTAGATCATAGCTCTACGAGCTTGTAGATCTGATATCGGCTGGGGGTGGGCGTGGCCTATCACCCCGGGGGGTGGGGTCTGAAGCTGTGGGCGGGGCCTATTGGCTTGGGGGCGAAAAAATAGCAGATCTACAAGCTCGTAGAGCATAGCTCTACGAGCTTGTAGATCTGCTATTTTTGAGTCCCACTGCTGTATACCACGACCCCAAGCCAACAAGCCACGCCCCCAGCTCCAAACCACATCCCCATGGCGATAGGCCACGCCCCCAGCTTCAAACCACACACCCCTCGCCGATAGAGGACAAGCACACGGCTTAAGACCCCAATCCAAGGGGAAAGGCCACGCCCCCAAGCCGACAGGCCCCGCCCCCCGCTCCAAACCACGCCCCCATGGCGATAGGCCACGCCCCCAGCTTCAAACCACAGCCCCCTCGCCGATAGAGGACAAGCACACAGCTTAAAACCCCAATCCAAGGGGAAAGGCCACGCCCCCGGCTTGAAACCACGCCCCCAAGCCAATAGGCCCCGCCCACAGCTTCAGACCCCACCCCCCGGGGTGATAGGCCACGCCCACCCCCAGCCGATATCAGATCTACAAGCTCGTAGAGCTATGATCTACGAGCTTGTAGATCTGCTATTACTGAGTCCCACTGCTGTAAACCACGCCCCCAAGCCGATAAGCCACGCCCCCAGCTTCAAACCACGCCTCCAAGCCGACAGGCCCCCGCCCACAGCTTCATACCCCACCCCCCGGGGTGATAGGCCACGCCCAACCCCAGCCGATATCAGATCTACAAGCTCGTAGAACTATGCTCTACGAGCTTGTAGATCTGCTATTTTTGAGTCCCACTGCTGTATACCACGCCCCCAAGCCAACAAGCCACGCCCCCAGCTCCAAACCACGCCCCCATGGCGATAGGCCACGCCCCCAGCTTCAAACCACACACCCCTCGCCGATAGAGGACAAGCACACGGCTTAAGACCCCAATCCAAGGGGAAAGGCCACGCCCCCGGCTGGAAACCACGCCCCCAAGCCAATAGGCCCCGCCCACAGCTTCAGACCCCACCCCCCGGGGTGATAGGCCACGCCCACCCCCAGCCGATATCAGATCTACAAGCTCGTAGAGCTATGATCTACGAGCTTGTAGATCCGCTATTTTTGAGTCCCACTGCTGTAAACCACGCCCCCAAGCCGACAGGCCACGCCCCCCGCTCCAAACCATGCCCCCATGGCGATAGGCCACGCCCCCAGCTTCAAACCACACACCCCTCGCCGATAGAGGACAAGCACACGGCTTAAGACCCCAATCCAACGGGAAAGGCCACGCCCCCAGCTTGAAACCACGCCCCCAAGCCAATAGGCCCCGCCCAGAGCTTCAGACCCCATCCCCCGGGGTGATAGGCCACGCCCACCCCCAGCCGATATCAGATCTACAAGCTCGTAGAGTCCCACTGCTGTAAACCACGCCCCCAAGCCGACAGGCCACGCCCCCCGCTCCAAACCACGCCCCGATGGCGATAGGCCACGCCCCCAGCTTCAAACCACAGCCCCTCGCCCCAAGCCGACAGGCCACGCCCCAAGCTCCAAACCACGCCCCCATGTCGATAGGCTACGCCCCTAGCCTTAAACCACACCCCCTTGGCGATAGGCCACGCCCATAGCTCCAAACCACACCCCCTTGGTGATAGGCCAAGCCCACAGCCCCAAACCACTTCCCCCTCACCAATAGGCCACACCCCCGGCTCGAAACCACACCCCCAAGGTGATAGGCCACGCCCACATAGTGGCTGGGGGAGGGGCCGGGGTTAATTGTTCGACCGATTGATCAATCGATTGGTAGAGAGTAACATATTATTATACCAGCCTGTAGGGGGAGGTAGAGAGTAACATATTATAATACCAGCCTGTAGGGGGAGGTAGAGAGTCACATATTATAATACCAACCTGTAGGGGGAGGTAGAGAGTAACATATTATAATACCAGCCTGTAGGGGGAGGTAGAGAGTAACATAGTATAATACCAGTCTCTAGGGGGAGGTAGAGAGTAACATATTATAATACCAGCCTCTAGGGGGAGGTAGAGAGTAACATATTATTATACCAGCCTGTAGGGGGAGGTAAAGAGTAACATAGTATAATACCAGTCTGTAGGGGGAGGTAGAGAGTAAGATATTATAATACCAGCCTGTAGAGGGAGGTAGAGAGTAACATATTATAATACCAGCCTGTAGGGGGAGGTAGAGAGTAACATATTATAATACCAGCCTGTAGGGGGAGGTAGAGAGTCACATATTATAATACCAACCTGTAGGGGGAGGTAGAGAGTAACATATTATAATACCAGCCTGTAGGGGGAGGTAGAGAGTCACATATTATAATACCAGCCTGTAGGGGGAGGTAGAGAGTCACATATTATAATACCAGCCTGTAGGGGGAGGTAGAGAGTCACATATTATAATACCAGCCTGTAGGGGGAGGTAGAGAGTAACATATTATAATACCAGCCTGTAGGGGGAGGTAGAGAGTCACATATTATAATACCAGCCTGTAGGGGAGGTAGAGAGTAACATATTATAATACCAGCCTGTAGGAGGAGGTAGAGAGTAACATATTATAATACCAGCCTGTAGGGGGAGGTAGAGAGTAACATATTATAATACCAGCCTGTAGGGGGAGGTAGAGAGTAACATATTATAATACCAGCCTGTAGGGGGAGGTAGAGAGTAACATAATATAATACCAGCCTGTAGGGGGAGGTAGAGAGTAACATATTATAATACCAGCCTGTAGGGGGAGGTAGAGAGTAACATATTATAGTACCAGCCTGTAGGGGGAGGTAGAGAGTCACATATTATAATACCAGCCTGTAGGGGGAGGTAGAGAGTAACATATTATAATACCAGCCTGTAGGGGGAGGTAGAGAGTCACATATTATAATACCAGCCTGTAGGGGAGGTAGAGAGTAACATATTATAATACCAGCCTGTAGGGGGAGGTAGAGAGTAACATATTATAATACCAGCCTGTAGGGGGAGGTAGAGAGTAACATATTATAATACCAGCCTGTAGAGGGAGGTAGAGAGTAACATATTATAATACCAGCCTGTAGGGGGAGGTAGAGAGTAACATATTATAATACCAGCCTGTAGGGGGAGGTAGAGAGTAACATATTATAATACCAGCCTGTAGGGGGAGGTAGAGAGTAACATATTATAGTACCAGCCTGTAGGGGGAGGTAGAGAGTCACATATTATAATACCAGCCTGTAGGGGAGGTAGAGAGTAACCTATTATAATACCAGCCTGTAGGGGGAGGTAGAGAGTAACATATTATAGTACCAGCCTGTAGGGGGAGGTAGAGAGTCACATATTATAATACCAGCCTGTAGGGGAGGTAGAGAGTAACCTATTATAATACCAGCCTGTAGGG
The DNA here is from genome assembly GCF_963280865.1 of Gymnoscopelus braueri. Taxonomy (NCBI): domain Eukaryota; kingdom Metazoa; phylum Chordata; class Actinopteri; order Myctophiformes; family Myctophidae; genus Gymnoscopelus; species Gymnoscopelus braueri. The sequence goes on from NC_137608.1 coordinate 20,358, forward strand.
GGAGGTAGAGAGTCACATATTATAATACCAGCCTGTAGGGGAAAATGTCACCAAAGTGCTTATCTCAGCCCAAAAATGCTATTTTGAGCCACGATTTTTTAAAGAAAGTGGGTGTCAGTTTTGTCTGAAGGAAGGCATTGGGGCTCATGTATTTTGTGTTGGGCTCCTAAAACCCACTTTTAGAGACCTCACAAAGTCAGCAGCCACTTAGAATGTACTGGGAACAAGTTACAGGAAAATGTCACCAAAGTGCTTATCTCAGTCTAAAAATGCTATTTTGACCCAAGATTTTTTAAAGAAAGTGGGTGTCAGTTTTGTCTGAAAGAAGGCATTAGGGCTCATGTATTTTGTGTTGGGCTCCTAAACCCCACTTTTAGAGACCTCACAAAGTCAGCAGCCACTTAGAATGTACTGGGAACAAGTTACAGGAAAATGTCACCAAAGTGCTTATCTCAGCCCAAAAATGCTATTTTGAACCACGATTTTTTAAAGAAAGTGGGTGTCAGTTCTGTCTGAAGGAAGGCATTAGGGCTCATGTATTTTGTGTTGGGCTCCTAAAACCCACTTTTAGAGACCTCACAAAGTCAGCAGCCACTTAGAATGTACTGGGAACAAGTTACAGGAAAATGTCACCAAAGTGCTTATCTCAGCCCAAAAATGCCATTTTGAGCCACGATTTTTTAAGGAAAGTGGGTGTCAGTTTTGTATGAAGGAAGGCATTGGGGCTCATGTATTTTGTGTTGGGCTCCTAAAACCCACTTTTAGAGACCTCACAAAGTCAGCTGCCACTTAGAATGTACTGGGAACAAGTTACAGGAAAATGTCACCAAAGTGCTTATCTCAGTCTAATAATGCTATTTTGACCCAAGATTTTTTTAAGAAAGTGGAAGTCAGTTTTGTCTGAAAGAAGGCATTAGGGCTCATGTATTTTGTGTTGGGCTCCTAAAACCCAATTTTACAGACCTCACAAAGTCAGCAGCCACTTAAAATGTACTGGGAACAAGTTACAGGAAAATGTCACCAAAGTGCTTATCTCAGCCCAAAAATGCTATTTTGAACCACGATTTTTTAAAGAAAGTGGGTGTCAGTTCTGTCTGAAGGAAGGCATTAGGGCTCATGTATTTTGTGTTGGGCTCCTAAAACCCACTTTTAGAGACCTCACAAAGTCAGCAGCCACTTAGAATGTACTGGGAACAAGTTACAGGAAAATGTCACCAAAGTGCTTATCTCAGCCCAAAAATGCCATTTTGAGCCACGATTTTTTAAGGAAAGTGGGTGTCAGTTTTGTATGAAGGAAGGCATTGGGGCTCATGTATTTTGTGTTGGGCTCCTAAAACCCACTTTTAGAGACCTCACAAAGTCAGCAGCCACTTAGAATGTACTGGGAACAAGTTACAGGAAAATGTCAAAATAGCATTTTTAGGCTGAGATAAGCACTTTTGTGACACTTTCCTGTAACTTGTTCCCAGTACATTCTAAGTGGCTGCTGACTTTGTGAGGTCTCTAAAAGTGGGTTTTAGGAGCCCAACACAAAATACATGAGCCCTAATGCCTTCCTTCAGACAAAACTGACACCCACTTTCTTAAAAATACGTATTATAATATGTGACTCTCTACCTCCCCCTACAGGCTGGTATTATAATATGTTACTCTCTACCTCCCCCTACAGGCTGGTATTATAATATGTTACTCTCTACCTCCCCCTACAGGCTGGTATTATAATATTTGACTCTCTACCTCCCCCTACAGGCTGGTATTATAATATGTTACTCTCTACCTCCCCCTACAGGCTGGTATTATAATATGTTACTCTCTACCTCCCCCTACAGGCTGGTATTATAATATGTTACTCTCTACCTACCCCTACAGGCTGGTATTATAATATGTGACTCTCTACCTCCCCCTACAGGCTGGTATTATAATATGTTACTCTCTACCTCCCCCTACAGGCTGGTATTATAATATGTGACTCTCTACCTCCCCCTACAGGCTGGTATTATAATATGTGACTCTCTACCTCCCCCTACAGGCTGGTATTATAATATGTGACTCTCTACCTCCCCCTACAGGCTGGTATTATAATAATTACTCTCTACCTCCCCCTACAGGCTGGTATTATAATATGTTACTCTCTACCTCCCTCTACAGGCTGGTATTATAATATGTTACTCTCTACCTCCCCCTACAGACTGGTATTATACTATATTACACTCTACCTCCCCCTACAGGCTGGTATTATAATATGTTACTCTCTACCTCCCTCTACAGGCTGGTATTATAATATCTTACTCTCTACCTCCCCCTACAGACTGGTATTATACTATGTTACTCTCTACCTCCCCCTACAGGCTGGTATAATATGTTACTCTCTACCTCCCCCTAGAGGCTGGTATTATAATATGTTACTCTCTACCTCCCCCTAGAGACTCGTATTATACTATGTTACTCTCTACCTCCCCCTACAGGCTGGTATTATAATATGTTACTCTCTACCTCCCCCTACAGGTTGGTATTATAATATGTGACTCTCTACCTCCCCCTACAGGCTGGTATTATAATATGTTACTCTCTACCTCCCCCTACAGGCTGGTATTATAATATGTTACTCTCTACCTCCCTCTACAGGCTGGTATTATAATATGTTACTCTCTACCTCCCCCTACAGACTGGTATTATACTATGTTACTCTCTACCTCCCCCTACAGGCTGGTATTATAATATGTTACTCTCTACCTCCCTCTACAGGCTGGTATTATAATATCTTACTCTCTACCTCCCCCTACAGACTGGTATTATACTATGTTACTCTCTAACTCCCCCTACAGGCTGGTATAATTATATATGTTACTCTCTACCTCCCCCTAGAGGCTGGTATTATAATATGTTACTCTTTACCTCCCCCTAGAGACTGGTATTATACTATGTTACTCTCTACCTCCCCCTACAGGCTGGTATTATAATATGTTACTCTCTACCTCCCCCTACAGGCTGGTATTATAATATGTGACTCTCTACCTCCCTCTACAGGCTGGTATTATAATATGTTACTCTCTACCTCCCCCTACAGGCTGGTATTATAATATGTGACTCTCTACCTCCCCCTACAGGCTGGTATTATAATATGTTACTCTCTACCTCCCCCTACAGGCTGGTATTATAATATGTTACTCTATACCTCCCCCTACATGCTGGTATTATAATATGTTACTCTCTACCTCCCCCTACAGGCTGGTATTATACTATGTTACTCTCTACCTCCCCCTAAAGGCTGGTATTATAATATGTTACTCTCTACCTCCCCCTACAGGATGGTATAATAATATGTTAATCTCTACCAATCGATTGATCAATCGGTCGAACAATTAACCCCGGCCCCTCCCCCAGCCACTATGTGGGCGTGGCATATCACCTTGGGGGTGTGGTTTCGAGCCGGGGGTGTGGCCTATTGGTGAGGGGGGAGTGGTTTGGAGCTGTGGGCTTGGCCTATCACCAAGGGGGTGTGGTTTGGAGCTATGGGCGTGGCCTATCGCCAAGGGGGGGTGTGGTTTAAGGCTAAGGGTGTGGCCTATCGCCATGGGGGCGTGGTTTGGTGCTGGGGACGTGGCCTGTCGGCTTGGGGCGAGGGGCTGTGGTTTGAAGCTGGGGGCGTGGCCTATCGCCATCGGGGCGTGGTTTGGAGCGGGGGGCGTGGCCTGTCGGCTTGGGGGCGTGGTTTACAGCAGTGGGACTCAAAAATAGCAGATCTACAAGCTCGTAGATCATAGCTCTACGAACTTGTAGATCTGATATCGGCTGGGGGTGGGCGTGGCCTATCACCCCGGGGGGTGGGGTCTGAAGCTGTGGGCGGGGCCTATTGGCTTGGGGGCGTGGTTTGAAGCTGGGGGCGTGGCTTATCGGCGTGGGGGCGTGTTTTACAGCAGTGGGACTCAAAAATAGCAGATCTACAAGCTCGTAGATCATAGCTCTACGAGCTTGTAGATCTGATATCGGCTGGGGGTGGGCGTGGCCTATCACCCCGGGGGGTGGGGTCTGAAGCTGTGGGCGGGGCCTATTGGCTTGGGGGCGAAAAAATAGCAGATCTACAAGCTCGTAGAGCATAGCTCTACGAGCTTGTAGATCTGCTATTTTTGAGTCCCACTGCTGTATACCACGACCCCAAGCCAACAAGCCACGCCCCCAGCTCCAAACCACATCCCCATGGCGATAGGCCACGCCCCCAGCTTCAAACCACACACCCCTCGCCGATAGAGGACAAGCACACGGCTTAAGACCCCAATCCAAGGGGAAAGGCCACGCCCCCAAGCCGACAGGCCCCGCCCCCCGCTCCAAACCACGCCCCCATGGCGATAGGCCACGCCCCCAGCTTCAAACCACAGCCCCCTCGCCGATAGAGGACAAGCACACAGCTTAAAACCCCAATCCAAGGGGAAAGGCCACGCCCCCGGCTTGAAACCACGCCCCCAAGCCAATAGGCCCCGCCCACAGCTTCAGACCCCACCCCCCGGGGTGATAGGCCACGCCCACCCCCAGCCGATATCAGATCTACAAGCTCGTAGAGCTATGATCTACGAGCTTGTAGATCTGCTATTACTGAGTCCCACTGCTGTAAACCACGCCCCCAAGCCGATAAGCCACGCCCCCAGCTTCAAACCACGCCTCCAAGCCGACAGGCCCCCGCCCACAGCTTCATACCCCACCCCCCGGGGTGATAGGCCACGCCCAACCCCAGCCGATATCAGATCTACAAGCTCGTAGAACTATGCTCTACGAGCTTGTAGATCTGCTATTTTTGAGTCCCACTGCTGTATACCACGCCCCCAAGCCAACAAGCCACGCCCCCAGCTCCAAACCACGCCCCCATGGCGATAGGCCACGCCCCCAGCTTCAAACCACACACCCCTCGCCGATAGAGGACAAGCACACGGCTTAAGACCCCAATCCAAGGGGAAAGGCCACGCCCCCGGCTGGAAACCACGCCCCCAAGCCAATAGGCCCCGCCCACAGCTTCAGACCCCACCCCCCGGGGTGATAGGCCACGCCCACCCCCAGCCGATATCAGATCTACAAGCTCGTAGAGCTATGATCTACGAGCTTGTAGATCCGCTATTTTTGAGTCCCACTGCTGTAAACCACGCCCCCAAGCCGACAGGCCACGCCCCCCGCTCCAAACCATGCCCCCATGGCGATAGGCCACGCCCCCAGCTTCAAACCACACACCCCTCGCCGATAGAGGACAAGCACACGGCTTAAGACCCCAATCCAACGGGAAAGGCCACGCCCCCAGCTTGAAACCACGCCCCCAAGCCAATAGGCCCCGCCCAGAGCTTCAGACCCCATCCCCCGGGGTGATAGGCCACGCCCACCCCCAGCCGATATCAGATCTACAAGCTCGTAGAGTCCCACTGCTGTAAACCACGCCCCCAAGCCGACAGGCCACGCCCCCCGCTCCAAACCACGCCCCGATGGCGATAGGCCACGCCCCCAGCTTCAAACCACAGCCCCTCGCCCCAAGCCGACAGGCCACGCCCCAAGCTCCAAACCACGCCCCCATGTCGATAGGCTACGCCCCTAGCCTTAAACCACACCCCCTTGGCGATAGGCCACGCCCATAGCTCCAAACCACACCCCCTTGGTGATAGGCCAAGCCCACAGCCCCAAACCACTTCCCCCTCACCAATAGGCCACACCCCCGGCTCGAAACCACACCCCCAAGGTGATAGGCCACGCCCACATAGTGGCTGGGGGAGGGGCCGGGGTTAATTGTTCGACCGATTGATCAATCGATTGGTAGAGAGTAACATATTATTATACCAGCCTGTAGGGGGAGGTAGAGAGTAACATATTATAATACCAGCCTGTAGGGGGAGGTAGAGAGTCACATATTATAATACCAACCTGTAGGGGGAGGTAGAGAGTAACATATTATAATACCAGCCTGTAGGGGGAGGTAGAGAGTAACATAGTATAATACCAGTCTCTAGGGGGAGGTAGAGAGTAACATATTATAATACCAGCCTCTAGGGGGAGGTAGAGAGTAACATATTATTATACCAGCCTGTAGGGGGAGGTAAAGAGTAACATAGTATAATACCAGTCTGTAGGGGGAGGTAGAGAGTAAGATATTATAATACCAGCCTGTAGAGGGAGGTAGAGAGTAACATATTATAATACCAGCCTGTAGGGGGAGGTAGAGAGTAACATATTATAATACCAGCCTGTAGGGGGAGGTAGAGAGTCACATATTATAATACCAACCTGTAGGGGGAGGTAGAGAGTAACATATTATAATACCAGCCTGTAGGGGGAGGTAGAGAGTCACATATTATAATACCAGCCTGTAGGGGGAGGTAGAGAGTCACATATTATAATACCAGCCTGTAGGGGGAGGTAGAGAGTCACATATTATAATACCAGCCTGTAGGGGGAGGTAGAGAGTAACATATTATAATACCAGCCTGTAGGGGGAGGTAGAGAGTCACATATTATAATACCAGCCTGTAGGGGAGGTAGAGAGTAACATATTATAATACCAGCCTGTAGGAGGAGGTAGAGAGTAACATATTATAATACCAGCCTGTAGGGGGAGGTAGAGAGTAACATATTATAATACCAGCCTGTAGGGGGAGGTAGAGAGTAACATATTATAATACCAGCCTGTAGGGGGAGGTAGAGAGTAACATAATATAATACCAGCCTGTAGGGGGAGGTAGAGAGTAACATATTATAATACCAGCCTGTAGGGGGAGGTAGAGAGTAACATATTATAGTACCAGCCTGTAGGGGGAGGTAGAGAGTCACATATTATAATACCAGCCTGTAGGGGGAGGTAGAGAGTAACATATTATAATACCAGCCTGTAGGGGGAGGTAGAGAGTCACATATTATAATACCAGCCTGTAGGGGAGGTAGAGAGTAACATATTATAATACCAGCCTGTAGGGGGAGGTAGAGAGTAACATATTATAATACCAGCCTGTAGGGGGAGGTAGAGAGTAACATATTATAATACCAGCCTGTAGAGGGAGGTAGAGAGTAACATATTATAATACCAGCCTGTAGGGGGAGGTAGAGAGTAACATATTATAATACCAGCCTGTAGGGGGAGGTAGAGAGTAACATATTATAATACCAGCCTGTAGGGGGAGGTAGAGAGTAACATATTATAGTACCAGCCTGTAGGGGGAGGTAGAGAGTCACATATTATAATACCAGCCTGTAGGGGAGGTAGAGAGTAACCTATTATAATACCAGCCTGTAGGGGGAGGTAGAGAGTCACATATTATAATACCAGCCTGTAGGGGAAAATGTCACCAAAGTGCTTATCTCAGCCCAAAAATGCTATTTTGAGCCACAATTTTTTAAAGAAAGTGGGTGTCAGTTTTGTCTGAAGGAAGGCATTGGGGCTCATGTATTTTGTGTTGGGCTCCTAAAACCCACTTTTAGAGACCTCACAAAGTCAGCAGCCACTTAGAATGTACTGGGAACAAGTTACAGGAAAATGTCACCAAAGTGCTTATCTCAGCCCAAAAATGCCATTTTGAGCCACGATTTTTTAAGGAAAGTGGGTGTCAGTTTTGTATGAAGGAAGGCATTGGGGCTCATGTATTTTGTGTTGGGCTCCTAAAACCCACTTTTAGAGACCTCACAAAGTCAGCAGCCACTTAGAATGTACTGGGAACAAGTTACAGGAAAATGTCACCAAAGTGCTTATCTCAGTCTAATAATGCTATTTTGACCCAAGATTTTTTTAAGAAAGTGGAAGTCAGTTTTGTCTGAAAGAAGGCATTAGGGCTCATGTATTTTGTGTTGGGCTCCTAAAACCCAATTTTACAGACCTCACAAAGTCAGCAGCCACTTAAAATGTACTGGGAACAAGTTACAGGAAAATGTCACCAAAGTGCTTATCTCAGCCCAAAAATGCTATTTTGAACCACGATTTTTTAAAGAAAGTGGGTGTCAGTTCTGTCTGAAGGAAGGCATTAGGGCTCATGTATTTTGTGTTGGGCTCCTAAAACCCACTTTTAGAGACCTCACAAAGTCAGCAGCCACTTAGAATGTACTGGGAACAAGTTACAGGAAAATGTCACCAAAGTGCTTATCTCAGCCCAAAAATGCCATTTTGAGCCACGATTTTTTAAGGAAAGTGGGTGTCAGTTTTGTATGAAGGAAGGCATTGGGGCTCATGTATTTTGTGTTGGGCTCCTAAAACCCACTTTTAGAGACCTCACAAAGTCAGCAGCCACTTAGAATGTACTGGGAACAAGTTACAGGAAAATGTCACCAAAGTGCTTATCTCAGTCTAATAATGCTATTTTGACCCAAGATTTTTTTAAGAAAGTGGAAGTCAGTTTTGTCTGAAAGAAGGCATTAGGGCTCATGTATTTTGTGTTGGGCTCCTAAAACCCAATTTTACAGACCTCACAAAGTCAGCAGCCACTTAAAATGTACTGGGAACAAGTTACAGGAAAATGTCACCAAAGTGCTTATCTCAGCCCAAAAATGCTATTTTGAACCACGATTTTTTAAAGAAAGTGGGTGTCAGTTCTGTCTGAAGGAAGGCATTAGGGCTCATGTATTTTGTGTTGGGCTCCTAAAACCCACTTTTAGAGACCTCACAAAGTCAGCAGCCACTTAGAATGTACTGGGAACAAGTTACAGGAAAATGTCAAAATAGCATTTTTAGGCTGAGATAAGCACTTTTGTGACACTTTCCTGTAACTTGTTCCCAGTACATTCTAAGTGGCTGCTGACTTTGTGAGGTCTCTAAAAGTGGGTTTTAGGAGCCCAACACAAAATACATGAGCCCTAATGCCTTCCTTCAGACAAAACTGACACCCACTTTCTTAAAAATACGTATTATAATATGTGACTCTCTACCTCCCCCTACAGGCTGGTATTATAATATGTTACTCTCTACCTCCCCCTACAGGCTGGTATTATAATATGTTACTCTCTACCTCCCCCTACAGGCTGGTATTATAATATTTGACTCTCTACCTCCCCCTACAGGCTGGTATTATAATATGTTACTCTCTACCTCCCCCTACAGGCTGGTATTATAATATGTTACTCTCTACCTCCCCCTACAGGCTGGTATTATAATATGTTACTCTCTACCTACCCCTACAGGCTGGTATTATAATATGTGACTCTCTACCTCCCCCTACAGGCTGGTATTATAATATGTTACTCTCTACCTCCCCCTACAGGCTGGTATTATAATATGTGACTCTCTACCTCCCCCTACAGGCTGGTATTATAATATGTGACTCTCTACCTCCCCCTACAGGCTGGTATTATAATATGTGACTCTCTACCTCCCCCTACAGGCTGGTATTATAATAATTACTCTCTACCTCCCTCTACAGGCTGGTATTATAATATGTTACTCTCTACCTCCCCCTACAGACTGGTATTATACTATATTACACTCTACCTCCCCCTACAGGCTGGTATTATAATATGTTACTTTCTACCTCCCTCTACAGGCTGGTATTATAATATCTTACTCTCTACCTCCCCCTACAGACTGGTATTATACTATGTTACTCTCTACCTCCCCCTACAGGCTGGTATAATATGTTACTCTCTACCTCCCCCTAGAGGCTGGTATTATAATATGTTACTCTCTACCTCCCCCTAGAGACTCGTATTATACTATGTTACTCTCTACCTCCCCCTACAGGCTGGTATTATAATATGTTACTCTCTACCTCCCCCTACAGGTTGGTATTATAATATGTGACTCTCTACCTCCCCCTACAGGCTGGTATTATAATATGTTACTCTCTACCTCCCCCTACAGGCTGATATTATAATATGTTACTCTCTACCTCCCTCTACAGGCTGGTATTATAATATGTTACTCTCTACCTCCCCCTACAGACTGGTATTATACTATGTTACTCTCTACCTCCCCCTACAGGCTGGTATTATAATATGTTACTCTCTACCTCCCTCTACAGGCTGGTATTATAATATCTTACTCTCTACCTCCCCCTACAGACTGGTATTATACTATGTTACTCTCTAACTCCCCCTACAGGCTGGTATAATTATATATGTTACTCTCTACCTCCCCCTAGAGGCTGGTATTATAATATGTTACTCTTTACCTCCCCCTAGAGACTGGTATTATACTATGTTACTCTCTACCTCCCCCTACAGGCTGGTATTATAATATGTTACTCTCTACCTCCCCCTACAGGCTGGTATTATAATATGTGACTCTCTACCTCCCTCTACAGGCTGGTATTATAATATGTTACTCTCTACCTCCCCCTACAGGCTGGTATTATAATATGTGACTCTCTACCTCCCCCTACAGGCTGGTATTATAATATGTTACTCTCTACCTCCCCCTACAGGCTGGTATTATAATATGTTACTCTATACCTCCCCCTACATGCTGGTATTATAATATGTTACTCTCTACCTCCCCCTACAGGCTGGTATTATACTATGTTACTCTCTACCTCCCCCTAAAGGCTGGTATTATAATATGTTACTCTCTACCTCCCCCTACAGGATGGTATAATAATATGTTAATCTCTACCAATCGATTGATCAATCGGTCGAACAATTAACCCCGGCCCCTCCCCCAGCCACTATGTGGGCGTGGCATATCACCTTGGGGGTGTGGTTTCGAGCCGGGGGTGTGGCCTATTGGTGAGGGGGGAGTGGTTTGGAGCTGTGGGCTTGGCCTATCACCAAGGGGGTGTGGTTTGGAGCTATGGGCGTGGCCTATCGCCAAGGGGGGGTGTGGTTTAAGGCTAGGGGTGTGGCCTATCGCCATGGGGGCGTGGTTTGGTGCTGGGGACGTGGCCTGTCGGCTTGGGGCGAGGGGCTGTGGTTTGAAGCTGGGGGCGTGGCCTATCGCCATCGGGGCGTGGTTTGGAGCGGGGGGCGTGGCCTGTCGGCTTGGGGGCGTGGTTTACAGCAGTGGGACTCAAAAATAGCAGATCTACAAGCTCGTAGATCATAGCTCTACGAACTTGTAGATCTGATATCGGCGGGGGGTGGGCGTGGCCTATCACCCCGGGGGGTGGGGTCTGAAGCTGTGGGCGGGGCCTATTGGCTTGGGGGCGTGGTTTGAAGCTGGGGGCGTGGCTTATCGGCGTGGGGGCGTGTTTTACAGCAGTGGGACTCAAAAATAGCAGATCTACAAGCTCGTAGATCATAGCTCTACGAGATTGTAGATCTGATATCGGCTGGGGGTGGGCGTGGCCTATCACCCCGGGGGGTGGGGTCTGAAGCTGTGGGCGGGGCCTATTGGCTTGGGGGCGAAAAAATAGCAGATCTACAAGCTCGTAGAGCATAGCTCTACGAGCTTGTATATCTGCTATTTTTGAGTCCCACTGCTGTATACCACGACCCCAAGCCAACAAGCCACGCCCCCAGCTCCAAACCACATCCCCATGGCGATAGGCCACGCCCCCAGCTTCAAACCACACACCCCTCGCCGATAGAGGACAAGCACACGGCTTAAGACCCCAATCCAAGGGGAAAGGCCACGCCCCCAAGCCGACAGGCCCCGCCCCCCGCTCCAAACCACGCCCCCATGGCGATAGGCCACGCCCCCAGCTTCAAACCACAGCCCCCTCGCCGATAGAGGACAAGCACACAGCTTAAAACCCCAATCCAAGGGGAAAGGCCACGCCCCCGGCTTGAAACCACGCCCCCAAGCCAATAGGCCCCGCCCACAGCTTCAGACCCCACCCCCCGGGGTGATAGGCCACGCCCACCCCCAGCCGATATCAGATCTACAAGCTCGTAGAGCTATGATCTACGAGCTTGTAGATCTGCTATTACTGAGTCCCACTGCTGTAAACCACGCCCCCAAGCCGATAAGCCACGCCCCCAGCTTCAAACCACGCCTCCAAGCCGACAGGCCCCCGCCCACAGCTTCATACCCCACCCCCCGGGGTGATAGGCCACGCCCAACCCCAGCCGATATCAGATCTACAAGCTCGTAGAACTATGCTCTACGAGCTTGTAGATCTGCTATTTTTGAGTCCCACTGCTGTATACCACGCCCCCAAGCCAACAAGCCACGCCCCCAGCTCCAAACCACGCCCCCATGGCGATAGGCCACGCCCCCAGCTTCAAACCACACACCCCTCGCCGATAGAGGACAAGCACACGGCTTAAGACCCCAATCCAAGGGGAAAGGCCACGCCCCCGGCTGGAAACCACGCCCCCAAGCCAATAGGCCCCGCCCACAGCTTCAGACCCCACCCCCCGGGGTGATAGGCCACGCCCACCCCCAGCCGATATCAGATCTACAAGCTCGTAGAGCTATGATCTACGAGCTTGTAGATCCGCTATTTTTGAGTCCCACTGCTGTAAACCACGCCCCCAAGCCGACAGGCCACGCCCCCCGCTCCAAACCATGCCCCCATGGCGATAGGCCACGCCCCCAGCTTCAAACCACACACCCCTCGCCGATAGAGGACAAGCACACGGCTTAAGACCCCAATCCAACGGGAAAGGCCACGCCCCCAGCTTGAAACCACGCCCCCAAGCCAATAGGCCCCGCCCAGAGCTTCAGACCCCATCCCCCGGGGTGATAGGCCACGCCCACCCCCAGCCGATATCAGATCTACAAGCTCGTAGAGTCCCACTGCTGTAAACCACGCCCCCAAGCCGACAGGCCACGCCCCCCGCTCCAAACCACGCCCCGATGGCGATAGGCCACGCCCCCAGCTTCAAACCACAGCCCCTCGCCCCAAGCCGACAGGCCACGCCCCAAGCTCCAAACCACGCCCCCATGTCGATAGGCTACGCCCCTAGCCTTAAACCATACCCCCTTGGCGATAGGCCACGCCCATAGCTCCAAACCACACCCCCTTGGTGATAGGCCAAGCCCATAGCCCCAAACCACTTCCCCCTCACCAATAGGCCACACCCCCGGCTCGAAACCACACCCCCAAGGTGATAGGCCACGCCCACATAGTGGCTGGGGGAGGGGCCGGGGTTAATTGTTTGACCGATTGATCAATCGATTGGTAGAGAGTAACATATTATTATACCAGCCTGTAGGGGGAGGTAGAGAGTAACATATTATAATACCAGCCTGTAGGGGGAGGTAGAGAGTCACATATTATAATACCAACCTGTAGGGGGAGGTAGAGAGTAACATATTATAATACCAGCCTGTAGGGGGAGGTAGAGAGTAACATAGTATAATACCAGTCTCTAGGGGGAGGTAGAGAGTAACATATTATAATACCAGCCTCTAGGGGGAGGTAGAGAGTAACATATTATTATACCAGCCTGTAGGGGGAGGTAAAGAGTAACATAGTATAATACCAGTCTGTAGGGGGAGGTAGAGAGTAAGATATTATAATACCAGCCTGTAGAGGGAGGTAGAGAGTAACATATTATAATACCAGCCTGTAGGGGGAGGTAGAGAGTAACATATTATAATACCAGCCTGTAGGGGGAGGTAGAGAGTCACATATTATAATACCAACCTGTAGGGGGAGGTAGAGAGTAACATATTATAATACCAGCCTGTAGGGGGAGGTAGAGAGTCACATATTATAATACCAGCCTGTAGGGGGAGGTAGAGAGTCACATATTATAATACCAGCCTGTAGGGGGAGGTAGAGAGTCACATATTATAATACCAGCCTGTAGGGGGAGGTAGAGAGTAACATATTATAATACCAGCCTGTAGGGGGAGGTAGAGAGTCACATATTATAATACCAGCCTGTAGGGGAGGTAGAGAGTAACATATTATAATACCAGCCTGTAGGAGGAGGTAGAGAGTAACATATTATAATACCAGCCTGTAGGGGGAGGTAGAGAGTAACATATTATAATACCAGCCTGTAGGGGGAGGTAGAGAGTAACATATTATAATACCAGCCTGTAGGGGGAGGTAGAGAGTAACATATTATAATACCAGCCTGTAGGGGGAGGTAGAGAGTAACATATTATAATACCAGCCTGTAGGGGGAGGTAGAGAGTAACATATTATAGTACCAGCCTGTAGGGGGAGGTAGAGAGTCACATATTATAATACCAGCCTGTAGGGGGAGGTAGAGAGTAACATATTATAATACCAGCCTGTAGGGGGAGGTAGAGAGTCACATATTATAATACCAGCCTGTAGGGGAGGTAGAGAGTAACATATTATAATACCAGCCTGTAGGGGGAGGTAGAGAGTAACATATTATAATACCAGCCTGTAGGGGGAGGTAGAGAGTAACATATTATAATACCAGCCTGTAGAGGGAGGTAGAGAGTAACATATTATAATACCAGCCTGTAGGGGGAGGTAGAGAGTAACATATTATAATACCAGCCTGTAGGGGGAGGTAGAGAGTAACATATTATAATACCAGCCTGTAGGGGGAGGTAGAGAGTAACATATTATAGTACCAGCCTGTAGGGGGAGGTAGAGAGTCACATATTATAATACCAGCCTGTAGGGGAGGTAGAGAGTAACCTATTATAATACCAGCCTGTAGGGGGAGGTAGAGAGTAACATATTATAGTACCAGCCTGTAGGGGGAGGTAGAGAGTCACATATTATAATACCAGCCTGTAGGGGAGGTAAAGAGTAACCTATTATAATACCAGCCTGTAGGGGGAGGTAGAGAGTCACATATTATAATACCAGCCTGTAGGGGAAAATGTCACCAAAGTGCTTATCTCAGCCCAAAAATGCTATTTTGAGCCACAATTTTTTAAAGAAAGTGGGTGTCAGTTTTGTCTGAAGGAAGGCATTGGGGCTCATGTATTTTGTGTTGGGCTCCTAAAACCCACTTTTAGAGACCTCACAAAGTCAGCAGCCACTTAGAATGTACTGGGAACAAGTTACAGGAAAATGTCACCAAAGTGCTTATCTCAGTCTAAAAATGCTATTTTGACCCAAGATTTTTTAAAGAAAGTGGGTGTCAGTTTTGTCTGAAAGAAGGCATTAGGGCTCATGTATTTTGTGTTGGGCTCCTAAAACCCACTTTTAGAGACCTCACAAAGTCAGCAGCCACTTAGAATGTACTGGGAACAAGTTACAGGAAAATGTCACCAAAGTGCTTATCTCAGTCTAATAATGCTATTTTGACCCAAGATTTTTTTAAGAAAGTGGAAGTCAGTTTTGTCTGAAAGAAGGCATTAGGGCTCATGTATTTTGTGTTGGGCTCCTAAAACCCAATTTTACAGACCTCACAAAGTCAGCAGCCACTTAAAATGTACTGGGAACAAGTTACAGGAAAATGTCACCAAAGTGCTTATCTCAGCCCAAAAATGCTATTTTGAACCACGATTTTTTAAAGAAAGTGGGTGTCAGTTCTGTCTGAAGGAAGGCATTAGGGCTCATGTATTTTGTGTTGGGCTCCTAAAACCCACTTTTAGAGACCTCACAAAGTCAGCAGCCACTTAGAATGTACTGGGAACAAGTTACAGGAAAATGTCACCAAAGTGCTTATCTCAGCCCAAAAATGCCATTTTGAGCCACGATTTTTTAAGGAAAGTGGGTGTCAGTTTTGTATGAAGGAAGGCATTGGGGCTCATGTATTTTGTGTTGGGCTCCTAAAACCCACTTTTAGAGACCTCACAAAGTCAGCAGCCACTTAGAATGTACTGGGAACAAGTTACAGGAAAATGTCACCAAAGTGCTTATCTCAGTCTAATAATGCTATTTTGACCCAAGATTTTTTTAAGAAAGTGGAAGTCAGTTTTGTCTGAAAGAAGGCATTAGGGCTCATGTATTTTGTGTTGGGCTCCTAAAACCCAATTTTACAGACCTCACAAAGTCAGCAGCCACTTAAAATGTACTGGGAACAAGTTACAGGAAAATGTCACCAAAGTGCTTATCTCAGCCCAAAAATGCTATTTTGAACCACGATTTTTTAAAGAAAGTGGGTGTCAGTTCTGTCTGAAGGAAGGCATTAGGGCTCATGTATTTTGTGTTGGGCTCCTAAAACCCACTTTTAGAGACCTCACAAAGTCAGCAGCCACTTAGAATGTACTGGGAACAAGTTACAGGAAAATGTCACCAAAGTGCTTATCTCAGCCCAAAAATGCCATTTTGAGCCACGATTTTTTAAGGAAAGTGGGTGTCAGTTTTGTATGAAGGAAGGCATTGGGGCTCATGTATTTTGTGTTGGGCTCCTAAAACCCACTTTTAGAGACCTCACAAAGTCAGCAGCCACTTAGAATGTACTGGGAACAAGTTACAGGAAAATGTCAAAATAGCATTTTTAGGCTGAGATAAGCACTTTTGTGACACTTTCCTGTAACTTGTTCCCAGTACATTCTAAGTGGCTGCTGACTTTGTGAGGTCTCTAAAAGTGGGTTTTAGGAGCCCAACACAAAATACATGAGCCCTAATGCCTTCCTTCAGACAAAACTGACACCCACTTTCTTAAAAATACGTATTATAATATGTGACTCTCTACCTCCCCCTACAGGCTGGTATTATAATATGTTACTCTCTACCTCCCCCTACAGGCTGGTATTATAATATGTTACTCTCTACCTCCCCCTACAGGCTGGTATTATAATATTTGACTCTCTACCTCCCCCTACAGGCTGGTATTATAATATGTTACTCTCTACCTCCCCCTACAGGCTGGTATTATAATATGTTACTCTCTACCTCCCCCTACAGGCTGGTATTATAATATGTTACTCTCTACCTACCCCTACAGGCTGGTATTATAATATGTGACTCTCTACCTCCCCCTACAGGCTGGTATTATAATATGTTACTCTCTACCTCCCCCTACAGGCTGGTATTATAATATGTGACTCTCTACCTCCCCCTACAGGCTGGTATTATAATATGTGACTCTCTACCTCCCCCTACAGGCTGGTATTATAATATGTGACTCTCTACCTCCCCCTACAGGCTGGTATTATAATAATTACTCTCTACCTCCCCCTACAGGCTGGTATTATAATATGTTACTCTCTACCTCCCTCTACAGGCTGGTATTATAATATGTTACTCTCTACCTCCCCCTACAGACTGGTATTATACTATATTACACTCTACCTCCCCCTACAGGCTGGTATTATAATATGTTACTCTCTACCTCCCTCTACAGGCTGGTATTATAATATCTTACTCTCTACCTCCCCCTACAGACTGGTATTATACTATGTTACTCTCTACCTCCCCCTACAGGCTGGTATAATATGTTACTCTCTACCTCCCCCTAGAGGCTGGTATTATAATATGTTACTCTCTACCTCCCCCTAGAGACTCGTATTATACTATGTTACTCTCTACCTCCCCCTACAGGCTGGTATTATAATATGTTACTCTCTACCTCCCCCTACAGGTTGGTATTATAATATGTGACTCTCTACCTCCCCCTACAGGCTGGTATTATAATATGTTACTCTCTACCTCCCCCTACAGGCTGGTATTATAATATGTTACTCTCTACCTCCCTCTACAGGCTGGTATTATAATATGTTACTCTCTACCTCCCCCTACAGACTGGTATTATACTATGTTACTCTCTACCTCCCCTTACAGGCTGGTATTATAATATGTTACTCTCTACCTCCCTCTACAGGCTGGTATTATAATATCTTACTCTCTACCTCCCCCTACAGACTGGTATTATACTATGTTACTCTCTAACTCCCCCTACAGGCTGGTATAATTATATATGTTACTCTCTACCTCCCCCTAGAGGCTGGTATTATAATATGTTACTCTTTACCTCCCCCTAGAGACTGGTATTATACTATGTTACTCTCTACCTCCCCCTACAGGCTGGTATTATAATATGTTACTCTCTACCTCCCCCTACAGGCTGGTATTATAATATGTGACTCTCTACCTCCCTCTACAGGCTGGTATTATAATATGTTACTCTCTACCTCCCCCTACAGGCTGGTATTATAATATGTGACTCTCTACCTCCCCCTACAGGCTGGTATTATAATATGTTACTCTCTACCTCCCCCTACAGGCTGGTATTATAATATGTTACTCTATACCTCCCCCTACATGCTGGTATTATAATATGTTACTCTCTACCTCCCCCTACAGGCTGGTATTATACTATGTTACTCTCTACCTCCCCCTAAAGGCTGGTATTATAATATGTTACTCTCTACCTCCCCCTACAGGATGGTATAATAATATGTTAATCTCTACCAATCGATTGATCAATCGGTCGAACAATTAACCCCGGCCCCTCCCCCAGCCACTATGTGGGCGTGGCATATCACCTTGGGGGTGTGGTTTCGAGCCGGGGGTGTGGCCTATTGGTGAGGGGGGAGTGGTTTGGAGCTGTGGGCTTGGCCTATCACCAAGGGGGTGTGGTTTGGAGCTATGGGCGTGGCCTATCGCCAAGGGGGGGTGTGGTTTAAGGCTAGGGGTGTGGCCTATCGCCATGGGGGCGTGGTTTGGTGCTGGGGACGTGGCCTGTCGGCTTGGGGCGAGGGGCTGTGGTTTGAAGCTGGGGGCGTGGCCTATCGCCATCGGGGCGTGGTTTGGAGCGGGGGGCGTGGCCTGTCGGCTTGGGGGCGTGGTTTACAGCAGTGGGACTCAAAAATAGCAGATCTACAAGCTCGTAGATCATAGCTCTACGAACTTGTAGATCTGATATCGGCTGGGGGTGGGCGTGGCCTATCACCCCGGGGGGTGGGGTCTGAAGCTGTGGGCGGGGCCTATTGGCTTGGGGGCGTGGTTTGAAGCTGGGGGCGTGGCTTATCGGCGTGGGGGCGTGTTTTACAGCAGTGGGACTCAAAAATAGCAGATCTACAAGCTCGTAGATCATAGCTCTACGAGCTTGTAGATCTGATATCGGCTGGGGGTGGGCGTGGCCTATCACCCCGGGGGGTGGGGTCTGAAGCTGTGGGCGGGGCCTATTGGCTTGGGGGCGAAAAAATAGCAGATCTACAAGCTCGTAGAGCATAGCTCTACGAGCTTGTAGATCTGCTATTTTTGAGTCCCACTGCTGTATACCACGATCCCAAGCCAACAAGCCACGCCCCCAGCTCCAAACCACATCCCCATGGCGATAGGCCACGCCCCCAGCTTCAAACCACACACCCCTCGCCGATAGAGGACAAGCACACGGCTTAAGACCCCAATCCAAGGGGAAAGGCCACGCCCCCAAGCCGACAGGCCCCGCCCCCCGCTCCAAACCACGCCCCCATGGCGATAGGCCACGCCCCCAGCTTCAAACCACAGCCCCCTCGCCGATAGAGGACAAGCACACAGCTTAAAACCCCAATCCAAGGGGAAAGGCCACGCCCCCGGCTTGAAACCACGCCCCCAAGCCAATAGGCCCCGCCCACAGCTTCAGACCCCACCCCCCGGGGTGATAGGCCACGCCCACCCCCAGCCGATATCAGATCTACAAGCTCGTAGAGCTATGATCTACGAGCTTGTAGATCTGCTATTACTGAGTCCCACTGCTGTAAACCACGCCCCCAAGCCGATAAGCCACGCCCCCAGCTTCAAACCACGCCTCCAAGCCGACAGGCCCCCGCCCACAGCTTCATACCCCACCCCCCGGGGTGATAGGCCACGCCCAACCCCAGCCGATATCAGATCTACAAGCTCGTAGAACTATGCTCTACGAGCTTGTAGATCTGCTATTTTTGAGTCCCACTGCTGTATACCACGCCCCCAAGCCAACAAGCCACGCCCCCAGCTCCAAACCACGCCCCCATGGCGATAGGCCACGCCCCCAGCTTCAAACCACACACCCCTCGCCGATAGAGGACAAGCACACGGCTTAAGACCCCAATCCAAGAGGAAAGGCCACGCCCCCGGCTGGAAACCACGCCCCCAAGCCAATAGGCCCCGCCCACAGCTTCAGACCCCACCCCCCGGGGTGATAGGCCACGCCCACCCCCAGCCGATATCAGATCTACAAGCTCGTAGAGCTATGATCTACGAGCTTGTAGATCCGCTATTTTTGAGTCCCACTGCTGTAAACCACGCCCCCAAGCCGACAGGCCACGCCCCCCGCTCCAAACCATGCCCCCATGGCGATAGGCCACGCCCCCAGCTTCAAACCACACACCCCTCGCCGATAGAGGACAAGCACACGGCTTAAGACCCCAATCCAACGGGAAAGGCCACGCCCCCAGCTTGAAACCACGCCCCCAAGCCAATAGGCCCCGCCCAGAGCTTCAGACCCCATCCCCCGGGGTGATAGGCCACGCCCACCCCCAGCCGATATCAGATCTACAAGCTCGTAGAGTCCCACTGCTGTAAACCACGCCCCCAAGCCGACAGGCCACGCCCCCCGCTCCAAACCACGCCCCGATGGCGATAGGCCACGCCCCCAGCTTCAAACCACAGCCCCTCGCCCCAAGCCGACAGGCCACGCCCCAAGCTCCAAACCACGCCCCCATGTCGATAGGCTACGCCCCTAGCCTTAAACCACACCCCCTTGGCGATAGGCCACGCCCATAGCTCCAAACCACACCCCCTTGGTGATAGGCCAAGCCCACAGCCCCAAACCACTTCCCCCTCACCAATAGGCCACACCCCCGGCTCGAAACCACACCCCCAAGGTGATAGGCCACGCCCACATAGTGGCTGGGGGAGGGGCCGGGGTTAATTGTTCGACCGATTGATCAATCGATTGGTAGAGAGTAACATATTATTATACCAGCCTGTAGGGGGAGGTAGAGAGTAACATATTATAATACCAGCCTGTAGGGGGAGGTAGAGAGTCACATATTATAATACCAACCTGTAGGGGGAGGTAGAGAGTAACATATTATAATACCAGCCTGTAGGGGGAGGTAGAGAGTAACATAGTATAATACCAGTCTCTAGGGGGAGGTAGAGAGTAACATATTATAATACCAGCCTCTAGGGGGAGGTAGAGAGTAACATATTATTATACCAGCCTGTAGGGGGAGGTAAAGAGTAACATAGTATAATACCAGTCTGTAGGGGGAGGTAGAGAGTAAGATATTATAATACCAGCCTGTAGAGGGAGGTAGAGAGTAACATATTATAATACCAGCCTGTAGGGGGAGGTAGAGAGTAACATATTATAATACCAGCCTGTAGGGGGAGGTAGAGAGTCACATATTATAATACCAACCTGTAGGGGGAGGTAGAGAGTAACATATTATAATACCAGCCTGTAGGGGGAGGTAGAGAGTCACATATTATAATACCAGCCTGTAGGGGGAGGTAGAGAGTCACATATTATAATACCAGCCTGTAGGGGGAGGTAGAGAGTCACATATTATAATACCAGCCTGTAGGGGGAGGTAGAGAGTAACATATTATAATACCAGCCTGTAGGGGGAGGTAGAGAGTCACATATTATAATACCAGCCTGTAGGGGAGGTAGAGAGTAACATATTATAATACCAGCCTGTAGGAGGAGGTAGAGAGTAACATATTATAATACCAGCCTGTAGGGGGAGGTAGAGAGTAACATATTATAATACCAGCCTGTAGGGGGAGGTAGAGAGTAACATATTATAATACCAGCCTGTAGAGGGAGGTAGAGAGTAACATATTATAATACCAGCCTGTAGGGGGAGGTAGAGAGTAACATATTATAATACCAGCCTGTAGGGGGAGGTAGAGAGTAACATATTATAATACCAGCCTGTAGGGGGAGGTAGAGAGTAACATATTATAGTACCAGCCTGTAGGGGGAGGTAGAGAGTCACATATTATAATACCAGCCTGTAGGGGAGGTAGAGAGTAACCTATTATAATACCAGCCTGTAGGGGGAGGTAGAGAGTCACATATTATAATACCAGCCTGTAGGGGAAAATGTCACCAAAGTGCTTATCTCAGCCCAAAAATGCTATTTTGAGCCACAATTTTTTAAAGAAAGTGGGTGTCAGTTTTGTCTGAAGGAAGGCATTGGGGCTCATGTATTTTGTGTTGGGCTCCTAAAACCCACTTTTAGAGACCTCACAAAGTCAGCAGCCACTTAGAATGTACTGGGAACAAGTTACAGGAAAATGTCACCAAAGTGCTTATCTCAGTCTAAAAATGCTATTTTGACCCAAGATTTTTTAAAGAAAGTGGGTGTCAGTTTTGTCTGAAAGAAGGCATTAGGGCTCATGTATTTTGTGTTGGGCTCCTAAAACCCACTTTTAGAGACCTCACAAAGTCAGCAGCCACTTAGAATGTACTGGGAACAAGTTACAGGAAAATGTCACCAAAGTGCTTATCTCAGTCTAATAATGCTATTTTGACCCAAGATTTTTTTAAGAAAGTGGAAGTCAGTTTTGTCTGAAAGAAGGCATTAGGGCTCATGTATTTTGTGTTGGGCTCCTAAAACCCAATTTTACAGACCTCACAAAGTCAGCAGCCACTTAAAATGTACTGGGAACAAGTTACAGGAAAATGTCACCAAAGTGCTTATCTCAGCCCAAAAATGCTATTTTGAACCACGATTTTTTAAAGAAAGTGGGTGTCAGTTCTGTCTGAAGGAAGGCATTAGGGCTCATGTATTTTGTGTTGGGCTCCTAAAACCCACTTTTAGAGACCTCACAAAGTCAGCAGCCACTTAGAATGTACTGGGAACAAGTTACAGGAAAATGTCACCAAAGTGCTTATCTCAGCCCAAAAAAGCCATTTTGAGCCACGATTTTTTAAGGAAAGTGGGTGTCAGTTTTGTATGAAGGAAGGCATTGGGGCTCATGTATTTTGTGTTGGGCTCCTAAAACCCGCTTTTAGAGACCTCACAAAGTCAGCAGCCACTTAGAATGTACAGGGAACAAGTTACAGGAAAATGTCACCAAAGTGCTTATCTCAGTCTAATAATGCTATTTTGACCCAAGATTTTTTTAAGAAAGTGGAAGTCAGTTTTGTCTGAAAGAAGGCATTAGGGCTCATGTATTTTGTGTTGGGCTCCTAAAACCCAATTTTACAGCCCTCACAAAGTCAGCAGCCACTTAAAATGTACTGGGAACAAGTTACAGGAAAATGTCACCAAAGTGCTTATCTCAGCCCAAAAATGCTATTTTGAACCACGATTTTTTAAAGAAAGTGGGTGTCAGTTCTGTCTGAAGGAAGGCATTAGGGCTCATGTATTTTGTGTTGGGCTCCTAAAACCCACTTTTAGAGACCTCACAAAGTCAGCAGCCACTTAGAATGTACTGGGAACAAGTTACAGGAAAATGTCACCAAAGTGCTTATCTCAGCCCAAAAATGCCATTTTGAGCCACGATTTTTTAAGGAAAGTGGGTGTCAGTTTTGTATGAAGGAAGGCATTGGGGCTCATGTATTTTGTGTTGGGCTCCTAAAACCCACTTTTAGAGACCTCACAAAGTCAGCAGCCACTTAGAATGTACTGGGAACAAGTTACAGGAAAATGTCAAAATAGCATTTTTAGGCTGAGATAAGCACTTTTGTGACACTTTCCTGTAACTTGTTCCCAGTACATTCTAAGTGGCTGCTGACTTTGTGAGGTCTCTAAAAGTGGGTTTTAGGAGCCCAACACAAAATACATGAGCCCTAATGCCTTCCTTCAGACAAAACTGACACCCACTTTCTTAAAAATACGTATTATAATATGTGACTCTCTACCTCCCCCTACAGGCTGGTATTATAATATGTTACTCTCTACCTCCCCCTACAGGCTGGTATTATAATATGTTACTCTCTACCTCCCCCTACAGGCTGGTATTATAATATTTGACTCTCTACCTCCCCCTACAGGCTGGTATTATAATATGTTACTCTCTACCTCCCCCTACAGGCTGGTATTATAATATGTTACTCTCTACCTCCCCCTACAGGCTGGTATTATAATATGTTACTCTCTACCTACCCCTACAGGCTGGTATTATAATATGTGACTCTCTACCTCCCCCTACAGGCTGGTATTATAATATGTTACTCTCTACCTCCCCCTACAGGCTGGTATTATAATATGTGACTCTCTACCTCCCCCTACAGGCTGGTATTATAATATGTGACTCTCTACCTCCCCCTACAGGCTGGTATTATAATATGTGACTCTCTACCTCCCCCTACAGGCTGGTATTATAATAATTACTCTCTACCTCCCCCTACAGGCTGGTATTATAATATGTTACTCTCTACCTCCCTCTACAGGCTGGTATTATAATATGTTACTCTCTACCTCCCCCTACAGACTGGTATTATACTATATTACACTCTACCTCCCCCTACAGGCTGGTATTATAATATGTTACTCTCTACCTCCCTCTACAGGCTGGTATTATAATATCTTACTCTCTACCTCCCCCTACAGACTGGTATTATACTATGTTACTCTCTACCTCCCCCTACAGGCTGGTATAATATGTTACTCTCTACCTCCCCCTAGAGGCTGGTATTATAATATGTTACTCTCTACCTCCCCCTAGAGACTCGTATTATACTATGTTACTCTCTACCTCCCCCTACAGGCTGGTATTATAATATGTTACTCTCTACCTCCCCCTACAGGTTGGTATTATAATATGTGACTCTCTACCTCCCCCTACAGGCTGGTATTATAATATGTTACTCTCTACCTCCCCCTACAGGCTGGTATTATAATATGTTACTCTCTACCTCCCTCTACAGGCTGGTATTATAATATGTTACTCTCTACCTCCCCCTACAGACTGGTATTATACTATGTTACTCTCTACCTCCCCTTACAGGCTGGTATTATAATATGTTACTCTCTACCTCCCTCTACAGGCTGGTATTATAATATCTTACTCTCTACCTCCCCCTACAGACTGGTATTATACTATGTTACTCTCTAACTCCCCCTACAGGCTGGTATAATTATATATGTTACTCTCTACCTCCCCCTAGAGGCTGGTATTATAATATGTTACTCTTTACCTCCCCCTAGAGACTGGTATTATACTATGTTACTCTCTACCTCCCCCTACAGGCTGGTATTATAATATGTTACTCTCTACCTCCCCCTACAGGCTGGTATTATAATATGTGACTCTCTACCTCCCTCTACAGGCTGGTATTATAATATGTTACTCTCTACCTCCCCCTACAGGCTGGTATTATAATATGTGACTCTCTACCTCCCCCTACAGGCTGGTATTATAATATGTTACTCTCTACCTCCCCCTACAGGCTGGTATTATAATATGTTACTCTATACCTCCCCCTACATGCTGGTATTATAATATGTTACTCTCTACCTCCCCCTACAGGCTGGTATTATACTATGTTACTCTCTACCTCCCCCTAAAGGCTGGTATTATAATATGTTACTCTCTACCTCCCCCTACAGGATGGTATAATAATATGTTAATCTCTACCAATCGATTGATCAATCGGTCGAACAATTAACCCCGGCCCCTCCCCCAGCCACTATGTGGGCGTGGCATATCACCTTGGGGGTGTGGTTTCGAGCCGGGGGTGTGGCCTATTGGTGAGGGGGGAGTGGTTTGGAGCTGTGGGCTTGGCCTATCACCAAGGGGGTGTGGTTTGGAGCTATGGGCGTGGCCTATCGCCAAGGGGGGGTGTGGTTTAAGGCTAGGGGTGTGGCCTATCGCCATGGGGGCGTGGTTTGGTGCTGGGGACGTGGCCTGTCGGCTTGGGGCGAGGGGCTGTGGTTTGAAGCTGGGGGCGTGGCCTATCGCCATCGGGGCGTGGTTTGGAGCGGGGGGCGTGGCCTGTCGGCTTGGGGGCGTGGTTTACAGCAGTGGGACTCAAAAATAGCAGATCTACAAGCTCGTAGATCATAGCTCTACGAACTTGTAGATCTGATATCGGCTGGGGGTGGGCGTGGCCTATCACCCCGGGGGGTGGGGTCTGAAGCTGTGGGCGGGGCCTATTGGCTTGGGGGCGTGGTTTGAAGCTGGGGGCGTGGCTTATCGGCGTGGGGGCGTGTTTTACAGCAGTGGGACTCAAAAATAGCAGATCTACAAGCTCGTAGATCATAGCTCTACGAGCTTGTAGATCTGATATCGGCTGGGGGTGGGCGTGGCCTATCACCCCGGGGGGTGGGGTCTGAAGCTGTGGGCGGGGCCTATTGGCTTGGGGGCGAAAAAATAGCAGATCTACAAGCTCGTAGAGCATAGCTCTACGAGCTTGTAGATCTGCTATTTTTGAGTCCCACTGCTGTATACCACGATCCCAAGCCAACAAGCCACGCCCCCAGCTCCAAACCACATCCCCATGGCGATAGGCCACGCCCCCAGCTTCAAACCACACACCCCTCGCCGATAGAGGACAAGCACACGGCTTAAGACCCCAATCCAAGGGGAAAGGCCACGCCCCCAAGCCGACAGGCCCCGCCCCCCGCTCCAAACCACGCCCCCATGGCGATAGGCCACGCCCCCAGCTTCAAACCACAGCCCCCTCGCCGATAGAGGACAAGCACACAGCTTAAAACCCCAATCCAAGGGGAAAGGCCACGCCCCCGGCTTGAAACCACGCCCCCAAGCCAATAGGCCCCGCCCACAGCTTCAGACCCCACCCCCCGGGGTGATAGGCCACGCCCACCCCCAGCCGATATCAGATCTACAAGCTCGTAGAGCTATGATCTACGAGCTTGTAGATCTGCTATTACTGAGTCCCACTGCTGTAAACCACGCCCCCAAGCCGATAAGCCACGCCCCCAGCTTCAAACCACGCCTCCAAGCCGACAGGCCCCCGCCCACAGCTTCATACCCCACCCCCCGGGGTGATAGGCCACGCCCAACCCCAGCCGATATCAGATCTACAAGCTCGTAGAACTATGCTCTACGAGCTTGTAGATCTGCTATTTTTGAGTCCCACTGCTGTATACCACGCCCCCAAGCCAACAAGCCACGCCCCCAGCTCCAAACCACGCCCCCATGGCGATAGGCCACGCCCCCAGCTTCAAACCACACACCCCTCGCCGATAGAGGACAAGCACACGGCTTAAGACCCCAATCCAAGAGGAAAGGCCACGCCCCCGGCTGGAAACCACGCCCCCAAGCCAATAGGCCCCGCCCACAGCTTCAGACCCCACCCCCCGGGGTGATAGGCCACGCCCACCCCCAGCCGATATCAGATCTACAAGCTCGTAGAGCTATGATCTACGAGCTTGTAGATCCGCTATTTTTGAGTCCCACTGCTGTAAACCACGCCCCCAAGCCGACAGGCCACGCCCCCCGCTCCAAACCATGCCCCCATGGCGATAGGCCACGCCCCCAGCTTCAAACCACACACCCCTCGCCGATAGAGGACAAGCACACGGCTTAAGACCCCAATCCAACGGGAAAGGCCACGCCCCCAGCTTGAAACCACGCCCCCAAGCCAATAGGCCCCGCCCAGAGCTTCAGACCCCATCCCCCGGGGTGATAGGCCACGCCCACCCCCAGCCGATATCAGATCTACAAGCTCGTAGAGTCCCACTGCTGTAAACCACGCCCCCAAGCCGACAGGCCACGCCCCCCGCTCCAAACCACGCCCCGATGGCGATAGGCCACGCCCCCAGCTTCAAACCACAGCCCCTCGCCCCAAGCCGACAGGCCACGCCCCAAGCTCCAAACCACGCCCCCATGTCGATAGGCTACGCCCCTAGCCTTAAACCACACCCCCTTGGCGATAGGCCACGCCCATAGCTCCAAACCACACCCCCTTGGTGATAGGCCAAGCCCACAGCCCCAAACCACTTCCCCCTCACCAATAGGCCACACCCCCGGCTCGAAACCACACCCCCAAGGTGATAGGCCACGCCCACATAGTGGCTGGGGGAGGGGCCGGGGTTAATTGTTCGACCGATTGATCAATCGATTGGTAGAGAGTAACATATTATTATACCAGCCTGTAGGGGGAGGTAGAGAGTAACATATTATAATACCAGCCTGTAGGGGGAGGTAGAGAGTCACATATTATAATACCAACCTGTAGGGGGAGGTAGAGAGTAACATATTATAATACCAGCCTGTAGGGGGAGGTAGAGAGTAACATAGTATAATACCAGTCTCTAGGGGGAGGTAGAGAGTAACATATTATAATACCAGCCTCTAGGGGGAGGTAGAGAGTAACATATTATTATACCAGCCTGTAGGGGGAGGTAAAGAGTAACATAGTATAATACCAGTCTGTAGGGGGAGGTAGAGAGTAAGATATTATAATACCAGCCTGTAGAGGGAGGTAGAGAGTAACATATTATAATACCAGCCTGTAGGGGGAGGTAGAGAGTAACATATTATAATACCAGCCTGTAGGGGGAGGTAGAGAGTCACATATTATAATACCAACCTGTAGGGGGAGGTAGAGAGTAACATATTATAATACCAGCCTGTAGGGGGAGGTAGAGAGTCACATATTATAATACCAGCCTGTAGGGGGAGGTAGAGAGTCACATATTATAATACCAGCCTGTAGGGGGAGGTAGAGAGTCACATATTATAATACCAGCCTGTAGGGGGAGGTAGAGAGTAACATATTATAATACCAGCCTGTAGGGGGAGGTAGAGAGTCACATATTATAATACCAGCCTGTAGGGGAGGTAGAGAGTAACATATTATAATACCAGCCTGTAGGAGGAGGTAGAGAGTAACATATTATAATACCAGCCTGTAGGGGGAGGTAGAGAGTAACATATTATAATACCAGCCTGTAGGGGGAGGTAGAGAGTAACATATTATAATACCAGCCTGTAGAGGGAGGTAGAGAGTAACATATTATAATACCAGCCTGTAGGGGGAGGTAGAGAGTAACATATTATAATACCAGCCTGTAGGGGGAGGTAGAGAGTAACATATTATAATACCAGCCTGTAGGGGGAGGTAGAGAGTAACATATTATAGTACCAGCCTGTAGGGGGAGGTAGAGAGTCACATATTATAATACCAGCCTGTAGGGGAGGTAGAGAGTAACCTATTATAATACCAGCCTGTAGGGGGAGGTAGAGAGTCACATATTATAATACCAGCCTGTAGGGGAAAATGTCACCAAAGTGCTTATCTCAGCCCAAAAATGCTATTTTGAGCCACAATTTTTTAAAGAAAGTGGGTGTCAGTTTTGTCTGAAGGAAGGCATTGGGGCTCATGTATTTTGTGTTGGGCTCCTAAAACCCACTTTTAGAGACCTCACAAAGTCAGCAGCCACTTAGAATGTACTGGGAACAAGTTACAGGAAAATGTCACCAAAGTGCTTATCTCAGTCTAAAAATGCTATTTTGACCCAAGATTTTTTAAAGAAAGTGGGTGTCAGTTTTGTCTGAAAGAAGGCATTAGGGCTCATGTATTTTGTGTTGGGCTCCTAAAACCCACTTTTAGAGACCTCACAAAGTCAGCAGCCACTTAGAATGTACTGGGAACAAGTTACAGGAAAATGTCACCAAAGTGCTTATCTCAGTCTAATAATGCTATTTTGACCCAAGATTTTTTTAAGAAAGTGGAAGTCAGTTTTGTCTGAAAGAAGGCATTAGGGCTCATGTATTTTGTGTTGGGCTCCTAAAACCCAATTTTACAGACCTCACAAAGTCAGCAGCCACTTAAAATGTACTGGGAACAAGTTACAGGAAAATGTCACCAAAGTGCTTATCTCAGCCCAAAAATGCTATTTTGAACCACGATTTTTTAAAGAAAGTGGGTGTCAGTTCTGTCTGAAGGAAGGCATTAGGGCTCATGTATTTTGTGTTGGGCTCCTAAAACCCACTTTTAGAGACCTCACAAAGTCAGCAGCCACTTAGAATGTACTGGGAACAAGTTACAGGAAAATGTCACCAAAGTGCTTATCTCAGCCCAAAAAAGCCATTTTGAGCCACGATTTTTTAAGGAAAGTGGGTGTCAGTTTTGTATGAAGGAAGGCATTGGGGCTCATGTATTTTGTGTTGGGCTCCTAAAACCCGCTTTTAGAGACCTCACAAAGTCAGCAGCCACTTAGAATGTACAGGGAACAAGTTACAGGAAAATGTCACCAAAGTGCTTATCTCAGTCTAATAATGCTATTTTGACCCAAGATTTTTTTAAGAAAGTGGAAGTCAGTTTTGTCTGAAAGAAGGCATTAGGGCTCATGTATTTTGTGTTGGGCTCCTAAAACCCAATTTTACAGCCCTCACAAAGTCAGCAGCCACTTAAAATGTACTGGGAACAAGTTACAGGAAAATGTCACCAAAGTGCTTATCTCAGCCCAAAAATGCTATTTTGAACCACGATTTTTTAAAGAAAGTGGGTGTCAGTTCTGTCTGAAGGAAGGCATTAGGGCTCATGTATTTTGTGTTGGGCTCCTAAAACCCACTTTTAGAGACCTCACAAAGTCAGCAGCCACTTAGAATGTACTGGGAACAAGTTACAGGAAAATGTCACCAAAGTGCTTATCTCAGCCCAAAAATGCCATTTTGAGCCACGATTTTTTAAGGAAAGTGGGTGTCAGTTTTGTATGAAGGAAGGCATTGGGGCTCATGTATTTTGTGTTGGGCTCCTAAAACCCACTTTTAGAGACCTCACAAAGTCAGCAGCCACTTAGAATGTACTGGGAACAAGTTACAGGAAAATGTCAAAATAGCATTTTTAGGCTGAGATAAGCACTTTTGTGACACTTTCCTGTAACTTGTTCCCAGTACATTCTAAGTGGCTGCTGACTTTGTGAGGTCTCTAAAAGTGGGTTTTAGGAGCCCAACACAAAATACATGAGCCCTAATGCCTTCCTTCAGACAAAACTGACACCCACTTTCTTAAAAATACGTATTATAATATGTGACTCTCTACCTCCCCCTACAGGCTGGTATTATAATATGTTACTCTCTACCTCCCCCTACAGGCTGGTATTATAATATGTTACTCTCTACCTCCCCCTACAGGCTGGTATTATAATATTTGACTCTCTACCTCCCCCTACAGGCTGGTATTATAATATGTTACTCTCTACCTCCCCCTACAGGCTGGTATTATAATATGTTACTCTCTACCTCCCCCTACAGGCTGGTATTATAATATGTTACTCTCTACCTACCCCTACAGGCTGGTATTATAATATGTGACTCTCTACCTCCCCCTACAGGCTGGTATTATAATATGTTACTCTCTACCTCCCCCTACAGGCTGGTATTATAATATGTGACTCTCTACATCCCCCTACAGGCTGGTATTATAATATGTGACTCTCTACCTCCCCCTACAGGCTGGTATTATAATATGTGACTCTCTACCTCCCCCTACAGGCTGGTATTATAATAATTACTCTCTAACTCCCCCTACAGGCTGGTATTATAATATGTTACTCTCTACCTCCCTCTACAGGCTGGTATTATAATATGTTACTCTCTACCTCCCCCTACAGACTGGTATTATACTATATTACACTCTACCTCCCCCTACAGGCTGGTATTATAATATGTTACTCTCTACCTCCCTCTACAGGCTGGTATTATAATATCTTACTCTCTACCTCCCCCTACAGACTGGTATTATACTATGTTACTCTCTACCTCCCCCTACAGGCTGGTATAATATGTTACTCTCTACCTCCCCCTAGAGGCTGGTATTATAATATGTTACTCTCTACCTCCCCCTAGAGACTCGTATTATACTATGTTACTCTCTACCTCCCCCTACAGGCTGGTATTATAATATGTTACTCTCTACCTCCCCCTACAGGTTGGTATTATAATATGTGACTCTCTACCTCCCCCTACAGGCTGGTATTATAATATGTTACTCTCTACCTCTACCTACAGGCTGGTATTATAATATGTTACTCTCTACCTCCCTCTACAGGCTGGTATTATAATATGTTACTCTCTACCTCCCCCTACAGACTGGTATTATACTATGTTACTCTCTACCTCCCCCTACAGGCTGGTATTATAATATGTTACTCTCTACCTCCCTCTACAGGCTGGTATTATAATATCTTACTCTCTACCTCCCCCTACAGACTGGTATTATACTATGTTACTCTCTAACTCCCCCTACAGGCTGGTATAATTATATATGTTACTCTCTACCTCCCCCTAGAGGCTGGTATTATAATATGTTACTCTTTACCTCCCCCTAGAGACTGGTATTATACTATGTTACTCTCTACCTCCCCCTACAGGCTGGTATTATAATATGTTACTCTCTACCTCCCCCTACAGGCTGGTATTATAATATGTGACTCTCTACCTCCCTCTACAGGCTGGTATTATAATATGTTACTCTCTACCTCCCCCTACAGGCTGGTATTATAATATGTGACTCTCTACCTCCCCCTACAGGCTGGTATTATAATATGTTACTCTCTACCTCCCCCTACAGGCTGGTATTATAATATGTTACTCTATACCTCCCCCTACATGCTGGTATTATAATATGTTACTCTCTACCTCCCCCTACAGGCTGGTATTATACTATGTTACTCTCTACCTCCCCCTAAAGGCTGGTATTATAATATGTTACTCTCTACCTCCCCCTACAGGATGGTATAATAATATGTTAATCTCTACCAATCGATTGATCAATCGGTCGAACAATTAACCCCGGCCCCTCCCCCAGCCACTATGTGGGCGTGGCATATCACCTTGGGGGTGTGGTTTCGAGCCGGGGGTGTGGCCTATTGGTGAGGGGGGAGTGGTTTGGAGCTGTGGGCTTGGCCTATCACCAAGGGGGTGTGGTTTGGAGCTATGGGCGTGGCCTATCGCCAAGGGGGGGTGTGGTTTAAGGCTAGGGGTGTGGCCTATCGCCATGGGGGCGTGGTTTGGTGCTGGGGACGTGGCCTGTCGGCTTGGGGCGAGGGGCTGTGGTTTGAAGCTGGGGGCGTGGCCTATCGCCATCGGGGCGTGGTTTGGAGCGGGGGGCGTGGCCTGTCGGCTTGGGGGCGTGGTTTACAGCAGTGGGACTCAAAAATAGCAGATCTACAAGCTCGTAGATCATAGCTCTACGAGATTGTAGATCTGATATCGGCTGGGGGTGGGCGTGGCCTATCACCCCGGGGGGTGGGGTCTGAAGCTGTGGGCGGGGCCTATTGGCTTGGGGGCGAAAAAATAGCAGATCTACAAGCTCGTAGAGCATAGCTCTACGAGCTTGTATATCTGCTATTTTTGAGTCCCACTGCTGTATACCACGACCCCAAGCCAACAAGCCACGCCCCCAGCTCCAAACCACATCCCCATGGCGATAGGCCACGCCCCCAGCTTCAAACCACACACCCCTCGCCGATAGAGGACAAGCACACGGCTTAAGACCCCAATCCAAGGGGAAAGGCCACGCCCCCAAGCCGACAGGCCCCGCCCCCCGCTCCAAACCACGCCCCCATGGCGATAGGCCACGCCCCCAGCTTCAAACCACAGCCCCCTCGCCGATAGAGGACAAGCACACAGCTTAAAACCCCAATCCAAGGGGAAAGGCCACGCCCCCGGCTTGAAACCACGCCCCCAAGCCAATAGGCCCCGCCCACAGCTTCAGACCCCACCCCCCGGGGTGATAGGCCACGCCCACCCCCAGCCGATATCAGATCTACAAGCTCGTAGAGCTATGATCTACGAGCTTGTAGATCTGCTATTACTGAGTCCCACTGCTGTAAACCACGCCCCCAAGCCGATAAGCCACGCCCCCAGCTTCAAACCACGCCTCCAAGCCGACAGGCCCCCGCCCACAGCTTCATACCCCACCCCCCGGGGTGATAGGCCACGCCCAACCCCAGCCGATATCAGATCTACAAGCTCGTAGAACTATGCTCTACGAGCTTGTAGATCTGCTATTTTTGAGTCCCACTGCTGTATACCACGCCCCCAAGCCAACAAGCCACGCCCCCAGCTCCAAACCACGCCCCCATGGCGATAGGCCACGCCCCCAGCTTCAAACCACACACCCCTCGCCGATAGAGGACAAGCACACGGCTTAAGACCCCAATCCAAGGGGAAAGGCCACGCCCCCGGCTGGAAACCACGCCCCCAAGCCAATAGGCCCCGCCCACAGCTTCAGACCCCACCCCCCGGGGTGATAGGCCACGCCCACCCCCAGCCGATATCAGATCTACAAGCTCGTAGAGCTATGATCTACGAGCTTGTAGATCCGCTATTTTTGAGTCCCACTGCTGTAAACCACGCCCCCAAGCCGACAGGCCACGCCCCCCGCTCCAAACCATGCCCCCATGGCGATAGGCCACGCCCCCAGCTTCAAACCACACACCCCTCGCCGATAGAGGACAAGCACACGGCTTAAGACCCCAATCCAACGGGAAAGGCCACGCCCCCAGCTTGAAACCACGCCCCCAAGCCAATAGGCCCCGCCCAGAGCTTCAGACCCCATCCCCCGGGGTGATAGGCCACGCCCACCCCCAGCCGATATCAGATCTACAAGCTCGTAGAGTCCCACTGCTGTAAACCACGCCCCCAAGCCGACAGGCCACGCCCCCCGCTCCAAACCACGCCCCGATGGCGATAGGCCACGCCCCCAGCTTCAAACCACAGCCCCTCGCCCCAAGCCGACAGGCCACGCCCCAAGCTCCAAACCACGCCCCCATGTCGATAGGCTACGCCCCTAGCCTTAAACCATACCCCCTTGGCGATAGGCCACGCCCATAGCTCCAAACCACACCCCCTTGGTGATAGGCCAAGCCCATAGCCCCAAACCACTTCCCCCTCACCAATAGGCCACACCCCCGGCTCGAAACCACACCCCCAAGGTGATAGGCCACGCCCACATAGTGGCTGGGGGAGGGGCCGGGGTTAATTGTTTGACCGATTGATCAATCGATTGGTAGAGAGTAACATATTATTATACCAGCCTGTAGGGGGAGGTAGAGAGTAACATATTATAATACCAGCCTGTAGGGGGAGGTAGAGAGTCACATATTATAATACCAACCTGTAGGGGGAGGTAGAGAGTAACATATTATAATACCAGCCTGTAGGGGGAGGTAGAGAGTAACATAGTATAATACCAGTCTCTAGGGGGAGGTAGAGAGTAACATATTATAATACCAGCCTCTAGGGGGAGGTAGAGAGTAACATATTATTATACCAGCCTGTAGGGGGAGGTAAAGAGTAACATAGTATAATACCAGTCTGTAGGGGGAGGTAGAGAGTAAGATATTATAATACCAGCCTGTAGAGGGAGGTAGAGAGTAACATATTATAATACCAGCCTGTAGGGGGAGGTAGAGAGTAACATATTATAATACCAGCCTGTAGGGGGAGGTAGAGAGTCACATATTATAATACCAACCTGTAGGGGGAGGTAGAGAGTAACATATTATAATACCAGCCTGTAGGGGGAGGTAGAGAGTCACATATTATAATACCAGCCTGTAGGGGGAGGTAGAGAGTCACATATTATAATACCAGCCTGTAGGGGGAGGTAGAGAGTCACATATTATAATACCAGCCTGTAGGGGGAGGTAGAGAGTAACATATTATAATACCAGCCTGTAGGGGGAGGTAGAGAGTCACATATTATAATACCAGCCTGTAGGGGAGGTAGAGAGTAACATATTATAATACCAGCCTGTAGG
Source organism: Gymnoscopelus braueri (assembly GCF_963280865.1). Classification (NCBI taxonomy): domain Eukaryota; kingdom Metazoa; phylum Chordata; class Actinopteri; order Myctophiformes; family Myctophidae; genus Gymnoscopelus; species Gymnoscopelus braueri. The sequence continues at coordinate 55,684 of NC_137608.1, forward strand.
AGGAGGTAGAGAGTAACATATTATAATACCAGCCTGTAGGGGGAGGTAGAGAGTAACATATTATAATACCAGCCTGTAGGGGGAGGTAGAGAGTAACATATTATAATACCAGCCTGTAGGGGGAGGTAGAGAGTAACATATTATAATACCAGCCTGTAGGGGGAGGTAGAGAGTAACATATTATAATACCAGCCTGTAGGGGGAGGTAGAGAGTAACATATTATAGTACCAGCCTGTAGGGGGAGGTAGAGAGTCACATATTATAATACCAGCCTGTAGGGGGAGGTAGAGAGTAACATATTATAATACCAGCCTGTAGGGGGAGGTAGAGAGTCACATATTATAATACCAGCCTGTAGGGGAGGTAGAGAGTAACATATTATAATACCAGCCTGTAGGGGGAGGTAGAGAGTAACATATTATAATACCAGCCTGTAGGGGGAGGTAGAGAGTAACATATTATAATACCAGCCTGTAGAGGGAGGTAGAGAGTAACATATTATAATACCAGCCTGTAGGGGGAGGTAGAGAGTAACATATTATAATACCAGCCTGTAGGGGGAGGTAGAGAGTAACATATTATAATACCAGCCTGTAGGGGGAGGTAGAGAGTAACATATTATAGTACCAGCCTGTAGGGGGAGGTAGAGAGTCACATATTATAATACCAGCCTGTAGGGGAGGTAGAGAGTAACCTATTATAATACCAGCCTGTAGGGGGAGGTAGAGAGTAACATATTATAGTACCAGCCTGTAGGGGGAGGTAGAGAGTCACATATTATAATACCAGCCTGTAGGGGAGGTAAAGAGTAACCTATTATAATACCAGCCTGTAGGGGGAGGTAGAGAGTCACATATTATAATACCAGCCTGTAGGGGAAAATGTCACCAAAGTGCTTATCTCAGCCCAAAAATGCTATTTTGAGCCACAATTTTTTAAAGAAAGTGGGTGTCAGTTTTGTCTGAAGGAAGGCATTGGGGCTCATGTATTTTGTGTTGGGCTCCTAAAACCCACTTTTAGAGACCTCACAAAGTCAGCAGCCACTTAGAATGTACTGGGAACAAGTTACAGGAAAATGTCACCAAAGTGCTTATCTCAGTCTAAAAATGCTATTTTGACCCAAGATTTTTTAAAGAAAGTGGGTGTCAGTTTTGTCTGAAAGAAGGCATTAGGGCTCATGTATTTTGTGTTGGGCTCCTAAAACCCACTTTTAGAGACCTCACAAAGTCAGCAGCCACTTAGAATGTACTGGGAACAAGTTACAGGAAAATGTCACCAAAGTGCTTATCTCAGTCTAATAATGCTATTTTGACCCAAGATTTTTTTAAGAAAGTGGAAGTCAGTTTTGTCTGAAAGAAGGCATTAGGGCTCATGTATTTTGTGTTGGGCTCCTAAAACCCAATTTTACAGACCTCACAAAGTCAGCAGCCACTTAAAATGTACTGGGAACAAGTTACAGGAAAATGTCACCAAAGTGCTTATCTCAGCCCAAAAATGCTATTTTGAACCACGATTTTTTAAAGAAAGTGGGTGTCAGTTCTGTCTGAAGGAAGGCATTAGGGCTCATGTATTTTGTGTTGGGCTCCTAAAACCCACTTTTAGAGACCTCACAAAGTCAGCAGCCACTTAGAATGTACTGGGAACAAGTTACAGGAAAATGTCACCAAAGTGCTTATCTCAGCCCAAAAATGCCATTTTGAGCCACGATTTTTTAAGGAAAGTGGGTGTCAGTTTTGTATGAAGGAAGGCATTGGGGCTCATGTATTTTGTGTTGGGCTCCTAAAACCCACTTTTAGAGACCTCACAAAGTCAGCAGCCACTTAGAATGTACTGGGAACAAGTTACAGGAAAATGTCACCAAAGTGCTTATCTCAGTCTAATAATGCTATTTTGACCCAAGATTTTTTTAAGAAAGTGGAAGTCAGTTTTGTCTGAAAGAAGGCATTAGGGCTCATGTATTTTGTGTTGGGCTCCTAAAACCCAATTTTACAGACCTCACAAAGTCAGCAGCCACTTAAAATGTACTGGGAACAAGTTACAGGAAAATGTCACCAAAGTGCTTATCTCAGCCCAAAAATGCTATTTTGAACCACGATTTTTTAAAGAAAGTGGGTGTCAGTTCTGTCTGAAGGAAGGCATTAGGGCTCATGTATTTTGTGTTGGGCTCCTAAAACCCACTTTTAGAGACCTCACAAAGTCAGCAGCCACTTAGAATGTACTGGGAACAAGTTACAGGAAAATGTCACCAAAGTGCTTATCTCAGCCCAAAAATGCCATTTTGAGCCACGATTTTTTAAGGAAAGTGGGTGTCAGTTTTGTATGAAGGAAGGCATTGGGGCTCATGTATTTTGTGTTGGGCTCCTAAAACCCACTTTTAGAGACCTCACAAAGTCAGCAGCCACTTAGAATGTACTGGGAACAAGTTACAGGAAAATGTCAAAATAGCATTTTTAGGCTGAGATAAGCACTTTTGTGACACTTTCCTGTAACTTGTTCCCAGTACATTCTAAGTGGCTGCTGACTTTGTGAGGTCTCTAAAAGTGGGTTTTAGGAGCCCAACACAAAATACATGAGCCCTAATGCCTTCCTTCAGACAAAACTGACACCCACTTTCTTAAAAATACGTATTATAATATGTGACTCTCTACCTCCCCCTACAGGCTGGTATTATAATATGTTACTCTCTACCTCCCCCTACAGGCTGGTATTATAATATGTTACTCTCTACCTCCCCCTACAGGCTGGTATTATAATATTTGACTCTCTACCTCCCCCTACAGGCTGGTATTATAATATGTTACTCTCTACCTCCCCCTACAGGCTGGTATTATAATATGTTACTCTCTACCTCCCCCTACAGGCTGGTATTATAATATGTTACTCTCTACCTACCCCTACAGGCTGGTATTATAATATGTGACTCTCTACCTCCCCCTACAGGCTGGTATTATAATATGTTACTCTCTACCTCCCCCTACAGGCTGGTATTATAATATGTGACTCTCTACCTCCCCCTACAGGCTGGTATTATAATATGTGACTCTCTACCTCCCCCTACAGGCTGGTATTATAATATGTGACTCTCTACCTCCCCCTACAGGCTGGTATTATAATAATTACTCTCTACCTCCCCCTACAGGCTGGTATTATAATATGTTACTCTCTACCTCCCTCTACAGGCTGGTATTATAATATGTTACTCTCTACCTCCCCCTACAGACTGGTATTATACTATATTACACTCTACCTCCCCCTACAGGCTGGTATTATAATATGTTACTCTCTACCTCCCTCTACAGGCTGGTATTATAATATCTTACTCTCTACCTCCCCCTACAGACTGGTATTATACTATGTTACTCTCTACCTCCCCCTACAGGCTGGTATAATATGTTACTCTCTACCTCCCCCTAGAGGCTGGTATTATAATATGTTACTCTCTACCTCCCCCTAGAGACTCGTATTATACTATGTTACTCTCTACCTCCCCCTACAGGCTGGTATTATAATATGTTACTCTCTACCTCCCCCTACAGGTTGGTATTATAATATGTGACTCTCTACCTCCCCCTACAGGCTGGTATTATAATATGTTACTCTCTACCTCCCCCTACAGGCTGGTATTATAATATGTTACTCTCTACCTCCCTCTACAGGCTGGTATTATAATATGTTACTCTCTACCTCCCCCTACAGACTGGTATTATACTATGTTACTCTCTACCTCCCCTTACAGGCTGGTATTATAATATGTTACTCTCTACCTCCCTCTACAGGCTGGTATTATAATATCTTACTCTCTACCTCCCCCTACAGACTGGTATTATACTATGTTACTCTCTAACTCCCCCTACAGGCTGGTATAATTATATATGTTACTCTCTACCTCCCCCTAGAGGCTGGTATTATAATATGTTACTCTTTACCTCCCCCTAGAGACTGGTATTATACTATGTTACTCTCTACCTCCCCCTACAGGCTGGTATTATAATATGTTACTCTCTACCTCCCCCTACAGGCTGGTATTATAATATGTGACTCTCTACCTCCCTCTACAGGCTGGTATTATAATATGTTACTCTCTACCTCCCCCTACAGGCTGGTATTATAATATGTGACTCTCTACCTCCCCCTACAGGCTGGTATTATAATATGTTACTCTCTACCTCCCCCTACAGGCTGGTATTATAATATGTTACTCTATACCTCCCCCTACATGCTGGTATTATAATATGTTACTCTCTACCTCCCCCTACAGGCTGGTATTATACTATGTTACTCTCTACCTCCCCCTAAAGGCTGGTATTATAATATGTTACTCTCTACCTCCCCCTACAGGATGGTATAATAATATGTTAATCTCTACCAATCGATTGATCAATCGGTCGAACAATTAACCCCGGCCCCTCCCCCAGCCACTATGTGGGCGTGGCATATCACCTTGGGGGTGTGGTTTCGAGCCGGGGGTGTGGCCTATTGGTGAGGGGGGAGTGGTTTGGAGCTGTGGGCTTGGCCTATCACCAAGGGGGTGTGGTTTGGAGCTATGGGCGTGGCCTATCGCCAAGGGGGGGTGTGGTTTAAGGCTAGGGGTGTGGCCTATCGCCATGGGGGCGTGGTTTGGTGCTGGGGACGTGGCCTGTCGGCTTGGGGCGAGGGGCTGTGGTTTGAAGCTGGGGGCGTGGCCTATCGCCATCGGGGCGTGGTTTGGAGCGGGGGGCGTGGCCTGTCGGCTTGGGGGCGTGGTTTACAGCAGTGGGACTCAAAAATAGCAGATCTACAAGCTCGTAGATCATAGCTCTACGAACTTGTAGATCTGATATCGGCTGGGGGTGGGCGTGGCCTATCACCCCGGGGGGTGGGGTCTGAAGCTGTGGGCGGGGCCTATTGGCTTGGGGGCGTGGTTTGAAGCTGGGGGCGTGGCTTATCGGCGTGGGGGCGTGTTTTACAGCAGTGGGACTCAAAAATAGCAGATCTACAAGCTCGTAGATCATAGCTCTACGAGCTTGTAGATCTGATATCGGCTGGGGGTGGGCGTGGCCTATCACCCCGGGGGGTGGGGTCTGAAGCTGTGGGCGGGGCCTATTGGCTTGGGGGCGAAAAAATAGCAGATCTACAAGCTCGTAGAGCATAGCTCTACGAGCTTGTAGATCTGCTATTTTTGAGTCCCACTGCTGTATACCACGATCCCAAGCCAACAAGCCACGCCCCCAGCTCCAAACCACATCCCCATGGCGATAGGCCACGCCCCCAGCTTCAAACCACACACCCCTCGCCGATAGAGGACAAGCACACGGCTTAAGACCCCAATCCAAGGGGAAAGGCCACGCCCCCAAGCCGACAGGCCCCGCCCCCCGCTCCAAACCACGCCCCCATGGCGATAGGCCACGCCCCCAGCTTCAAACCACAGCCCCCTCGCCGATAGAGGACAAGCACACAGCTTAAAACCCCAATCCAAGGGGAAAGGCCACGCCCCCGGCTTGAAACCACGCCCCCAAGCCAATAGGCCCCGCCCACAGCTTCAGACCCCACCCCCCGGGGTGATAGGCCACGCCCACCCCCAGCCGATATCAGATCTACAAGCTCGTAGAGCTATGATCTACGAGCTTGTAGATCTGCTATTACTGAGTCCCACTGCTGTAAACCACGCCCCCAAGCCGATAAGCCACGCCCCCAGCTTCAAACCACGCCTCCAAGCCGACAGGCCCCCGCCCACAGCTTCATACCCCACCCCCCGGGGTGATAGGCCACGCCCAACCCCAGCCGATATCAGATCTACAAGCTCGTAGAACTATGCTCTACGAGCTTGTAGATCTGCTATTTTTGAGTCCCACTGCTGTATACCACGCCCCCAAGCCAACAAGCCACGCCCCCAGCTCCAAACCACGCCCCCATGGCGATAGGCCACGCCCCCAGCTTCAAACCACACACCCCTCGCCGATAGAGGACAAGCACACGGCTTAAGACCCCAATCCAAGAGGAAAGGCCACGCCCCCGGCTGGAAACCACGCCCCCAAGCCAATAGGCCCCGCCCACAGCTTCAGACCCCACCCCCCGGGGTGATAGGCCACGCCCACCCCCAGCCGATATCAGATCTACAAGCTCGTAGAGCTATGATCTACGAGCTTGTAGATCCGCTATTTTTGAGTCCCACTGCTGTAAACCACGCCCCCAAGCCGACAGGCCACGCCCCCCGCTCCAAACCATGCCCCCATGGCGATAGGCCACGCCCCCAGCTTCAAACCACACACCCCTCGCCGATAGAGGACAAGCACACGGCTTAAGACCCCAATCCAACGGGAAAGGCCACGCCCCCAGCTTGAAACCACGCCCCCAAGCCAATAGGCCCCGCCCAGAGCTTCAGACCCCATCCCCCGGGGTGATAGGCCACGCCCACCCCCAGCCGATATCAGATCTACAAGCTCGTAGAGTCCCACTGCTGTAAACCACGCCCCCAAGCCGACAGGCCACGCCCCCCGCTCCAAACCACGCCCCGATGGCGATAGGCCACGCCCCCAGCTTCAAACCACAGCCCCTCGCCCCAAGCCGACAGGCCACGCCCCAAGCTCCAAACCACGCCCCCATGTCGATAGGCTACGCCCCTAGCCTTAAACCACACCCCCTTGGCGATAGGCCACGCCCATAGCTCCAAACCACACCCCCTTGGTGATAGGCCAAGCCCACAGCCCCAAACCACTTCCCCCTCACCAATAGGCCACACCCCCGGCTCGAAACCACACCCCCAAGGTGATAGGCCACGCCCACATAGTGGCTGGGGGAGGGGCCGGGGTTAATTGTTCGACCGATTGATCAATCGATTGGTAGAGAGTAACATATTATTATACCAGCCTGTAGGGGGAGGTAGAGAGTAACATATTATAATACCAGCCTGTAGGGGGAGGTAGAGAGTCACATATTATAATACCAACCTGTAGGGGGAGGTAGAGAGTAACATATTATAATACCAGCCTGTAGGGGGAGGTAGAGAGTAACATAGTATAATACCAGTCTCTAGGGGGAGGTAGAGAGTAACATATTATAATACCAGCCTCTAGGGGGAGGTAGAGAGTAACATATTATTATACCAGCCTGTAGGGGGAGGTAAAGAGTAACATAGTATAATACCAGTCTGTAGGGGGAGGTAGAGAGTAAGATATTATAATACCAGCCTGTAGAGGGAGGTAGAGAGTAACATATTATAATACCAGCCTGTAGGGGGAGGTAGAGAGTAACATATTATAATACCAGCCTGTAGGGGGAGGTAGAGAGTCACATATTATAATACCAACCTGTAGGGGGAGGTAGAGAGTAACATATTATAATACCAGCCTGTAGGGGGAGGTAGAGAGTCACATATTATAATACCAGCCTGTAGGGGGAGGTAGAGAGTCACATATTATAATACCAGCCTGTAGGGGGAGGTAGAGAGTCACATATTATAATACCAGCCTGTAGGGGGAGGTAGAGAGTAACATATTATAATACCAGCCTGTAGGGGGAGGTAGAGAGTCACATATTATAATACCAGCCTGTAGGGGAGGTAGAGAGTAACATATTATAATACCAGCCTGTAGGAGGAGGTAGAGAGTAACATATTATAATACCAGCCTGTAGGGGGAGGTAGAGAGTAACATATTATAATACCAGCCTGTAGGGGGAGGTAGAGAGTAACATATTATAATACCAGCCTGTAGAGGGAGGTAGAGAGTAACATATTATAATACCAGCCTGTAGGGGGAGGTAGAGAGTAACATATTATAATACCAGCCTGTAGGGGGAGGTAGAGAGTAACATATTATAATACCAGCCTGTAGGGGGAGGTAGAGAGTAACATATTATAGTACCAGCCTGTAGGGGGAGGTAGAGAGTCACATATTATAATACCAGCCTGTAGGGGAGGTAGAGAGTAACCTATTATAATACCAGCCTGTAGGGGGAGGTAGAGAGTCACATATTATAATACCAGCCTGTAGGGGAAAATGTCACCAAAGTGCTTATCTCAGCCCAAAAATGCTATTTTGAGCCACAATTTTTTAAAGAAAGTGGGTGTCAGTTTTGTCTGAAGGAAGGCATTGGGGCTCATGTATTTTGTGTTGGGCTCCTAAAACCCACTTTTAGAGACCTCACAAAGTCAGCAGCCACTTAGAATGTACTGGGAACAAGTTACAGGAAAATGTCACCAAAGTGCTTATCTCAGTCTAAAAATGCTATTTTGACCCAAGATTTTTTAAAGAAAGTGGGTGTCAGTTTTGTCTGAAAGAAGGCATTAGGGCTCATGTATTTTGTGTTGGGCTCCTAAAACCCACTTTTAGAGACCTCACAAAGTCAGCAGCCACTTAGAATGTACTGGGAACAAGTTACAGGAAAATGTCACCAAAGTGCTTATCTCAGTCTAATAATGCTATTTTGACCCAAGATTTTTTTAAGAAAGTGGAAGTCAGTTTTGTCTGAAAGAAGGCATTAGGGCTCATGTATTTTGTGTTGGGCTCCTAAAACCCAATTTTACAGACCTCACAAAGTCAGCAGCCACTTAAAATGTACTGGGAACAAGTTACAGGAAAATGTCACCAAAGTGCTTATCTCAGCCCAAAAATGCTATTTTGAACCACGATTTTTTAAAGAAAGTGGGTGTCAGTTCTGTCTGAAGGAAGGCATTAGGGCTCATGTATTTTGTGTTGGGCTCCTAAAACCCACTTTTAGAGACCTCACAAAGTCAGCAGCCACTTAGAATGTACTGGGAACAAGTTACAGGAAAATGTCACCAAAGTGCTTATCTCAGCCCAAAAAAGCCATTTTGAGCCACGATTTTTTAAGGAAAGTGGGTGTCAGTTTTGTATGAAGGAAGGCATTGGGGCTCATGTATTTTGTGTTGGGCTCCTAAAACCCGCTTTTAGAGACCTCACAAAGTCAGCAGCCACTTAGAATGTACAGGGAACAAGTTACAGGAAAATGTCACCAAAGTGCTTATCTCAGTCTAATAATGCTATTTTGACCCAAGATTTTTTTAAGAAAGTGGAAGTCAGTTTTGTCTGAAAGAAGGCATTAGGGCTCATGTATTTTGTGTTGGGCTCCTAAAACCCAATTTTACAGCCCTCACAAAGTCAGCAGCCACTTAAAATGTACTGGGAACAAGTTACAGGAAAATGTCACCAAAGTGCTTATCTCAGCCCAAAAATGCTATTTTGAACCACGATTTTTTAAAGAAAGTGGGTGTCAGTTCTGTCTGAAGGAAGGCATTAGGGCTCATGTATTTTGTGTTGGGCTCCTAAAACCCACTTTTAGAGACCTCACAAAGTCAGCAGCCACTTAGAATGTACTGGGAACAAGTTACAGGAAAATGTCACCAAAGTGCTTATCTCAGCCCAAAAATGCCATTTTGAGCCACGATTTTTTAAGGAAAGTGGGTGTCAGTTTTGTATGAAGGAAGGCATTGGGGCTCATGTATTTTGTGTTGGGCTCCTAAAACCCACTTTTAGAGACCTCACAAAGTCAGCAGCCACTTAGAATGTACTGGGAACAAGTTACAGGAAAATGTCAAAATAGCATTTTTAGGCTGAGATAAGCACTTTTGTGACACTTTCCTGTAACTTGTTCCCAGTACATTCTAAGTGGCTGCTGACTTTGTGAGGTCTCTAAAAGTGGGTTTTAGGAGCCCAACACAAAATACATGAGCCCTAATGCCTTCCTTCAGACAAAACTGACACCCACTTTCTTAAAAATACGTATTATAATATGTGACTCTCTACCTCCCCCTACAGGCTGGTATTATAATATGTTACTCTCTACCTCCCCCTACAGGCTGGTATTATAATATGTTACTCTCTACCTCCCCCTACAGGCTGGTATTATAATATTTGACTCTCTACCTCCCCCTACAGGCTGGTATTATAATATGTTACTCTCTACCTCCCCCTACAGGCTGGTATTATAATATGTTACTCTCTACCTCCCCCTACAGGCTGGTATTATAATATGTTACTCTCTACCTACCCCTACAGGCTGGTATTATAATATGTGACTCTCTACCTCCCCCTACAGGCTGGTATTATAATATGTTACTCTCTACCTCCCCCTACAGGCTGGTATTATAATATGTGACTCTCTACCTCCCCCTACAGGCTGGTATTATAATATGTGACTCTCTACCTCCCCCTACAGGCTGGTATTATAATATGTGACTCTCTACCTCCCCCTACAGGCTGGTATTATAATAATTACTCTCTACCTCCCCCTACAGGCTGGTATTATAATATGTTACTCTCTACCTCCCTCTACAGGCTGGTATTATAATATGTTACTCTCTACCTCCCCCTACAGACTGGTATTATACTATATTACACTCTACCTCCCCCTACAGGCTGGTATTATAATATGTTACTCTCTACCTCCCTCTACAGGCTGGTATTATAATATCTTACTCTCTACCTCCCCCTACAGACTGGTATTATACTATGTTACTCTCTACCTCCCCCTACAGGCTGGTATAATATGTTACTCTCTACCTCCCCCTAGAGGCTGGTATTATAATATGTTACTCTCTACCTCCCCCTAGAGACTCGTATTATACTATGTTACTCTCTACCTCCCCCTACAGGCTGGTATTATAATATGTTACTCTCTACCTCCCCCTACAGGTTGGTATTATAATATGTGACTCTCTACCTCCCCCTACAGGCTGGTATTATAATATGTTACTCTCTACCTCCCCCTACAGGCTGGTATTATAATATGTTACTCTCTACCTCCCTCTACAGGCTGGTATTATAATATGTTACTCTCTACCTCCCCCTACAGACTGGTATTATACTATGTTACTCTCTACCTCCCCTTACAGGCTGGTATTATAATATGTTACTCTCTACCTCCCTCTACAGGCTGGTATTATAATATCTTACTCTCTACCTCCCCCTACAGACTGGTATTATACTATGTTACTCTCTAACTCCCCCTACAGGCTGGTATAATTATATATGTTACTCTCTACCTCCCCCTAGAGGCTGGTATTATAATATGTTACTCTTTACCTCCCCCTAGAGACTGGTATTATACTATGTTACTCTCTACCTCCCCCTACAGGCTGGTATTATAATATGTTACTCTCTACCTCCCCCTACAGGCTGGTATTATAATATGTGACTCTCTACCTCCCTCTACAGGCTGGTATTATAATATGTTACTCTCTACCTCCCCCTACAGGCTGGTATTATAATATGTGACTCTCTACCTCCCCCTACAGGCTGGTATTATAATATGTTACTCTCTACCTCCCCCTACAGGCTGGTATTATAATATGTTACTCTATACCTCCCCCTACATGCTGGTATTATAATATGTTACTCTCTACCTCCCCCTACAGGCTGGTATTATACTATGTTACTCTCTACCTCCCCCTAAAGGCTGGTATTATAATATGTTACTCTCTACCTCCCCCTACAGGATGGTATAATAATATGTTAATCTCTACCAATCGATTGATCAATCGGTCGAACAATTAACCCCGGCCCCTCCCCCAGCCACTATGTGGGCGTGGCATATCACCTTGGGGGTGTGGTTTCGAGCCGGGGGTGTGGCCTATTGGTGAGGGGGGAGTGGTTTGGAGCTGTGGGCTTGGCCTATCACCAAGGGGGTGTGGTTTGGAGCTATGGGCGTGGCCTATCGCCAAGGGGGGGTGTGGTTTAAGGCTAGGGGTGTGGCCTATCGCCATGGGGGCGTGGTTTGGTGCTGGGGACGTGGCCTGTCGGCTTGGGGCGAGGGGCTGTGGTTTGAAGCTGGGGGCGTGGCCTATCGCCATCGGGGCGTGGTTTGGAGCGGGGGGCGTGGCCTGTCGGCTTGGGGGCGTGGTTTACAGCAGTGGGACTCAAAAATAGCAGATCTACAAGCTCGTAGATCATAGCTCTACGAACTTGTAGATCTGATATCGGCTGGGGGTGGGCGTGGCCTATCACCCCGGGGGGTGGGGTCTGAAGCTGTGGGCGGGGCCTATTGGCTTGGGGGCGTGGTTTGAAGCTGGGGGCGTGGCTTATCGGCGTGGGGGCGTGTTTTACAGCAGTGGGACTCAAAAATAGCAGATCTACAAGCTCGTAGATCATAGCTCTACGAGCTTGTAGATCTGATATCGGCTGGGGGTGGGCGTGGCCTATCACCCCGGGGGGTGGGGTCTGAAGCTGTGGGCGGGGCCTATTGGCTTGGGGGCGAAAAAATAGCAGATCTACAAGCTCGTAGAGCATAGCTCTACGAGCTTGTAGATCTGCTATTTTTGAGTCCCACTGCTGTATACCACGATCCCAAGCCAACAAGCCACGCCCCCAGCTCCAAACCACATCCCCATGGCGATAGGCCACGCCCCCAGCTTCAAACCACACACCCCTCGCCGATAGAGGACAAGCACACGGCTTAAGACCCCAATCCAAGGGGAAAGGCCACGCCCCCAAGCCGACAGGCCCCGCCCCCCGCTCCAAACCACGCCCCCATGGCGATAGGCCACGCCCCCAGCTTCAAACCACAGCCCCCTCGCCGATAGAGGACAAGCACACAGCTTAAAACCCCAATCCAAGGGGAAAGGCCACGCCCCCGGCTTGAAACCACGCCCCCAAGCCAATAGGCCCCGCCCACAGCTTCAGACCCCACCCCCCGGGGTGATAGGCCACGCCCACCCCCAGCCGATATCAGATCTACAAGCTCGTAGAGCTATGATCTACGAGCTTGTAGATCTGCTATTACTGAGTCCCACTGCTGTAAACCACGCCCCCAAGCCGATAAGCCACGCCCCCAGCTTCAAACCACGCCTCCAAGCCGACAGGCCCCCGCCCACAGCTTCATACCCCACCCCCCGGGGTGATAGGCCACGCCCAACCCCAGCCGATATCAGATCTACAAGCTCGTAGAACTATGCTCTACGAGCTTGTAGATCTGCTATTTTTGAGTCCCACTGCTGTATACCACGCCCCCAAGCCAACAAGCCACGCCCCCAGCTCCAAACCACGCCCCCATGGCGATAGGCCACGCCCCCAGCTTCAAACCACACACCCCTCGCCGATAGAGGACAAGCACACGGCTTAAGACCCCAATCCAAGAGGAAAGGCCACGCCCCCGGCTGGAAACCACGCCCCCAAGCCAATAGGCCCCGCCCACAGCTTCAGACCCCACCCCCCGGGGTGATAGGCCACGCCCACCCCCAGCCGATATCAGATCTACAAGCTCGTAGAGCTATGATCTACGAGCTTGTAGATCCGCTATTTTTGAGTCCCACTGCTGTAAACCACGCCCCCAAGCCGACAGGCCACGCCCCCCGCTCCAAACCATGCCCCCATGGCGATAGGCCACGCCCCCAGCTTCAAACCACACACCCCTCGCCGATAGAGGACAAGCACACGGCTTAAGACCCCAATCCAACGGGAAAGGCCACGCCCCCAGCTTGAAACCACGCCCCCAAGCCAATAGGCCCCGCCCAGAGCTTCAGACCCCATCCCCCGGGGTGATAGGCCACGCCCACCCCCAGCCGATATCAGATCTACAAGCTCGTAGAGTCCCACTGCTGTAAACCACGCCCCCAAGCCGACAGGCCACGCCCCCCGCTCCAAACCACGCCCCGATGGCGATAGGCCACGCCCCCAGCTTCAAACCACAGCCCCTCGCCCCAAGCCGACAGGCCACGCCCCAAGCTCCAAACCACGCCCCCATGTCGATAGGCTACGCCCCTAGCCTTAAACCACACCCCCTTGGCGATAGGCCACGCCCATAGCTCCAAACCACACCCCCTTGGTGATAGGCCAAGCCCACAGCCCCAAACCACTTCCCCCTCACCAATAGGCCACACCCCCGGCTCGAAACCACACCCCCAAGGTGATAGGCCACGCCCACATAGTGGCTGGGGGAGGGGCCGGGGTTAATTGTTCGACCGATTGATCAATCGATTGGTAGAGAGTAACATATTATTATACCAGCCTGTAGGGGGAGGTAGAGAGTAACATATTATAATACCAGCCTGTAGGGGGAGGTAGAGAGTCACATATTATAATACCAACCTGTAGGGGGAGGTAGAGAGTAACATATTATAATACCAGCCTGTAGGGGGAGGTAGAGAGTAACATAGTATAATACCAGTCTCTAGGGGGAGGTAGAGAGTAACATATTATAATACCAGCCTCTAGGGGGAGGTAGAGAGTAACATATTATTATACCAGCCTGTAGGGGGAGGTAAAGAGTAACATAGTATAATACCAGTCTGTAGGGGGAGGTAGAGAGTAAGATATTATAATACCAGCCTGTAGAGGGAGGTAGAGAGTAACATATTATAATACCAGCCTGTAGGGGGAGGTAGAGAGTAACATATTATAATACCAGCCTGTAGGGGGAGGTAGAGAGTCACATATTATAATACCAACCTGTAGGGGGAGGTAGAGAGTAACATATTATAATACCAGCCTGTAGGGGGAGGTAGAGAGTCACATATTATAATACCAGCCTGTAGGGGGAGGTAGAGAGTCACATATTATAATACCAGCCTGTAGGGGGAGGTAGAGAGTCACATATTATAATACCAGCCTGTAGGGGGAGGTAGAGAGTAACATATTATAATACCAGCCTGTAGGGGGAGGTAGAGAGTCACATATTATAATACCAGCCTGTAGGGGAGGTAGAGAGTAACATATTATAATACCAGCCTGTAGGAGGAGGTAGAGAGTAACATATTATAATACCAGCCTGTAGGGGGAGGTAGAGAGTAACATATTATAATACCAGCCTGTAGGGGGAGGTAGAGAGTAACATATTATAATACCAGCCTGTAGAGGGAGGTAGAGAGTAACATATTATAATACCAGCCTGTAGGGGGAGGTAGAGAGTAACATATTATAATACCAGCCTGTAGGGGGAGGTAGAGAGTAACATATTATAATACCAGCCTGTAGGGGGAGGTAGAGAGTAACATATTATAGTACCAGCCTGTAGGGGGAGGTAGAGAGTCACATATTATAATACCAGCCTGTAGGGGAGGTAGAGAGTAACCTATTATAATACCAGCCTGTAGGGGGAGGTAGAGAGTCACATATTATAATACCAGCCTGTAGGGGAAAATGTCACCAAAGTGCTTATCTCAGCCCAAAAATGCTATTTTGAGCCACAATTTTTTAAAGAAAGTGGGTGTCAGTTTTGTCTGAAGGAAGGCATTGGGGCTCATGTATTTTGTGTTGGGCTCCTAAAACCCACTTTTAGAGACCTCACAAAGTCAGCAGCCACTTAGAATGTACTGGGAACAAGTTACAGGAAAATGTCACCAAAGTGCTTATCTCAGTCTAAAAATGCTATTTTGACCCAAGATTTTTTAAAGAAAGTGGGTGTCAGTTTTGTCTGAAAGAAGGCATTAGGGCTCATGTATTTTGTGTTGGGCTCCTAAAACCCACTTTTAGAGACCTCACAAAGTCAGCAGCCACTTAGAATGTACTGGGAACAAGTTACAGGAAAATGTCACCAAAGTGCTTATCTCAGTCTAATAATGCTATTTTGACCCAAGATTTTTTTAAGAAAGTGGAAGTCAGTTTTGTCTGAAAGAAGGCATTAGGGCTCATGTATTTTGTGTTGGGCTCCTAAAACCCAATTTTACAGACCTCACAAAGTCAGCAGCCACTTAAAATGTACTGGGAACAAGTTACAGGAAAATGTCACCAAAGTGCTTATCTCAGCCCAAAAATGCTATTTTGAACCACGATTTTTTAAAGAAAGTGGGTGTCAGTTCTGTCTGAAGGAAGGCATTAGGGCTCATGTATTTTGTGTTGGGCTCCTAAAACCCACTTTTAGAGACCTCACAAAGTCAGCAGCCACTTAGAATGTACTGGGAACAAGTTACAGGAAAATGTCACCAAAGTGCTTATCTCAGCCCAAAAAAGCCATTTTGAGCCACGATTTTTTAAGGAAAGTGGGTGTCAGTTTTGTATGAAGGAAGGCATTGGGGCTCATGTATTTTGTGTTGGGCTCCTAAAACCCGCTTTTAGAGACCTCACAAAGTCAGCAGCCACTTAGAATGTACAGGGAACAAGTTACAGGAAAATGTCACCAAAGTGCTTATCTCAGTCTAATAATGCTATTTTGACCCAAGATTTTTTTAAGAAAGTGGAAGTCAGTTTTGTCTGAAAGAAGGCATTAGGGCTCATGTATTTTGTGTTGGGCTCCTAAAACCCAATTTTACAGCCCTCACAAAGTCAGCAGCCACTTAAAATGTACTGGGAACAAGTTACAGGAAAATGTCACCAAAGTGCTTATCTCAGCCCAAAAATGCTATTTTGAACCACGATTTTTTAAAGAAAGTGGGTGTCAGTTCTGTCTGAAGGAAGGCATTAGGGCTCATGTATTTTGTGTTGGGCTCCTAAAACCCACTTTTAGAGACCTCACAAAGTCAGCAGCCACTTAGAATGTACTGGGAACAAGTTACAGGAAAATGTCACCAAAGTGCTTATCTCAGCCCAAAAATGCCATTTTGAGCCACGATTTTTTAAGGAAAGTGGGTGTCAGTTTTGTATGAAGGAAGGCATTGGGGCTCATGTATTTTGTGTTGGGCTCCTAAAACCCACTTTTAGAGACCTCACAAAGTCAGCAGCCACTTAGAATGTACTGGGAACAAGTTACAGGAAAATGTCAAAATAGCATTTTTAGGCTGAGATAAGCACTTTTGTGACACTTTCCTGTAACTTGTTCCCAGTACATTCTAAGTGGCTGCTGACTTTGTGAGGTCTCTAAAAGTGGGTTTTAGGAGCCCAACACAAAATACATGAGCCCTAATGCCTTCCTTCAGACAAAACTGACACCCACTTTCTTAAAAATACGTATTATAATATGTGACTCTCTACCTCCCCCTACAGGCTGGTATTATAATATGTTACTCTCTACCTCCCCCTACAGGCTGGTATTATAATATGTTACTCTCTACCTCCCCCTACAGGCTGGTATTATAATATTTGACTCTCTACCTCCCCCTACAGGCTGGTATTATAATATGTTACTCTCTACCTCCCCCTACAGGCTGGTATTATAATATGTTACTCTCTACCTCCCCCTACAGGCTGGTATTATAATATGTTACTCTCTACCTACCCCTACAGGCTGGTATTATAATATGTGACTCTCTACCTCCCCCTACAGGCTGGTATTATAATATGTTACTCTCTACCTCCCCCTACAGGCTGGTATTATAATATGTGACTCTCTACATCCCCCTACAGGCTGGTATTATAATATGTGACTCTCTACCTCCCCCTACAGGCTGGTATTATAATATGTGACTCTCTACCTCCCCCTACAGGCTGGTATTATAATAATTACTCTCTAACTCCCCCTACAGGCTGGTATTATAATATGTTACTCTCTACCTCCCTCTACAGGCTGGTATTATAATATGTTACTCTCTACCTCCCCCTACAGACTGGTATTATACTATATTACACTCTACCTCCCCCTACAGGCTGGTATTATAATATGTTACTCTCTACCTCCCTCTACAGGCTGGTATTATAATATCTTACTCTCTACCTCCCCCTACAGACTGGTATTATACTATGTTACTCTCTACCTCCCCCTACAGGCTGGTATAATATGTTACTCTCTACCTCCCCCTAGAGGCTGGTATTATAATATGTTACTCTCTACCTCCCCCTAGAGACTCGTATTATACTATGTTACTCTCTACCTCCCCCTACAGGCTGGTATTATAATATGTTACTCTCTACCTCCCCCTACAGGTTGGTATTATAATATGTGACTCTCTACCTCCCCCTACAGGCTGGTATTATAATATGTTACTCTCTACCTCTACCTACAGGCTGGTATTATAATATGTTACTCTCTACCTCCCTCTACAGGCTGGTATTATAATATGTTACTCTCTACCTCCCCCTACAGACTGGTATTATACTATGTTACTCTCTACCTCCCCCTACAGGCTGGTATTATAATATGTTACTCTCTACCTCCCTCTACAGGCTGGTATTATAATATCTTACTCTCTACCTCCCCCTACAGACTGGTATTATACTATGTTACTCTCTAACTCCCCCTACAGGCTGGTATAATTATATATGTTACTCTCTACCTCCCCCTAGAGGCTGGTATTATAATATGTTACTCTTTACCTCCCCCTAGAGACTGGTATTATACTATGTTACTCTCTACCTCCCCCTACAGGCTGGTATTATAATATGTTACTCTCTACCTCCCCCTACAGGCTGGTATTATAATATGTGACTCTCTACCTCCCTCTACAGGCTGGTATTATAATATGTTACTCTCTACCTCCCCCTACAGGCTGGTATTATAATATGTGACTCTCTACCTCCCCCTACAGGCTGGTATTATAATATGTTACTCTCTACCTCCCCCTACAGGCTGGTATTATAATATGTTACTCTATACCTCCCCCTACATGCTGGTATTATAATATGTTACTCTCTACCTCCCCCTACAGGCTGGTATTATACTATGTTACTCTCTACCTCCCCCTAAAGGCTGGTATTATAATATGTTACTCTCTACCTCCCCCTACAGGATGGTATAATAATATGTTAATCTCTACCAATCGATTGATCAATCGGTCGAACAATTAACCCCGGCCCCTCCCCCAGCCACTATGTGGGCGTGGCATATCACCTTGGGGGTGTGGTTTCGAGCCGGGGGTGTGGCCTATTGGTGAGGGGGGAGTGGTTTGGAGCTGTGGGCTTGGCCTATCACCAAGGGGGTGTGGTTTGGAGCTATGGGCGTGGCCTATCGCCAAGGGGGGGTGTGGTTTAAGGCTAGGGGTGTGGCCTATCGCCATGGGGGCGTGGTTTGGTGCTGGGGACGTGGCCTGTCGGCTTGGGGCGAGGGGCTGTGGTTTGAAGCTGGGGGCGTGGCCTATCGCCATCGGGGCGTGGTTTGGAGCGGGGGGCGTGGCCTGTCGGCTTGGGGGCGTGGTTTACAGCAGTGGGACTCAAAAATAGCAGATCTACAAGCTCGTAGATCATAGCTCTACGAACTTGTAGATCTGATATCGGCTGGGGGTGGGCGTGGCCTATCACCCCGGGGGGTGGGGTCTGAAGCTGTGGGCGGGGCCTATTGGCTTGGGGGCGAAAAAATAGCAGATCTACAAGCTCGTAGAGCATAGCTCTACGAGCTTGTAGATCTGCTATTTTTGAGTCCCACTGCTGTATACCACGACCCCAAGCCAACAAGCCACGCCCCCAGCTCCAAACCACATCCCCATGGCGATAGGCCACGCCCCCAGCTTCAAACCACACACCCCTCGCCGATAGAGGACAAGCACACGGCTTAAGACCCCAATCCAAGGGGAAAGGCCACGCCCCCAAGCCGACAGGCCCCGCCCCCCGCTCCAAACCACGCCCCCATGGCGATAGGCCACGCCCCCAGCTTCAAACCACAGCCCCCTCGCCGATAGAGGACAAGCACACAGCTTAAAACCCCAATCCAAGGGGAAAGGCCACGCCCCCGGCTTGAAACCACGCCCCCAAGCCAATAGGCCCCGCCCACAGCTTCATACCCCACCCCCCGGGGTGATAGGCCACGCCCAACCCCAGCCGATATCAGATCTACAAGCTCGTAGAACTATGCTCTACGAGCTTGTAGATCTGCTATTTTTGAGTCCCACTGCTGTATACCACGCCCCCACGCCGATAAGCCACGCCCCCAGCTTCAAACCACGCCCCCAAGCTTATAGGCCCCGCCCACAGCTTCAGACCCCACCCCCCGGGGTGATAGGCCACGCCCACCCCCAGCCGATATCAGATCTACAAGCTCGTAGAGCTATGATCTACGAGCTTGTAGATCTGCTATTACTGAGTCCCACTGCTGTAAACCACGCCCCCAAGCCGATAAGCCACGCCCCCAGCTTCAAACCACGCCTCCAAGCCGACAGGCCCCCGCCCACAGCTTCATACCCCACCCCCCGGGGTGATAGGCCACGCCCAACCCCAGCCGATATCAGATCTACAAGCTCGTAGAACTATGCTCTACGAGCTTGTAGATCTGCTATTTTTGAGTCCCACTGCTGTATACCACGCCCCCAAGCCAACAAGCCACGCCCCCAGCTCCAAACCACGCCCCCATGGCGATAGGCCACGCCCCCAGCTTCAAACCACACACCCCTCGCCGATAGAGGACAAGCACACGGCTTAAGACCCCAATCCAAGGGGAAAGGCCACGCCCCCGGCTGGAAACCACGCCCCCAAGCCAATAGGCCCCGCCCACAGCTTCAGACCCCACCCCCCGGGGTGATAGGCCACGCCCACCCCCAGCCGATATCAGATCTACAAGCTCGTAGAGCTATGATCTACGAGCTTGTAGATCCGCTATTTTTGAGTCCCACTGCTGTAAACCACGCCCCCAAGCCGACAGGCCACGCCCCCCGCTCCAAACCATGCCCCCATGGCGATAGGCCACGCCCCCAGCTTCAAACCACACACCCCTCGCCGATAGAGGACAAGCACACGGCTTAAGACCCCAATCCAACGGGAAAGGCCACGCCCCCAGCTTGAAACCACGCCCCCAAGCCAATAGGCCCCGCCCAGAGCTTCAGACCCCATCCCCCGGGGTGATAGGCCACGCCCACCCCCAGCCGATATCAGATCTACAAGCTCGTAGAGTCCCACTGCTGTAAACCACGCCCCCAAGCCGACAGGCCACGCCCCCCGCTCCAAACCACGCCCCGATGGCGATAGGCCACGCCCCCAGCTTCAAACCACAGCCCCTCGCCCCAAGCCGACAGGCCACGCCCCAAGCTCCAAACCACGCCCCCATGTCGATAGGCTACGCCCCTAGCCTTAAACCACACCCCCTTGGCGATAGGCCACGCCCATAGCTCCAAACCACACCCCCTTGGTGATAGGCCAAGCCCACAGCCCCAAACCACTTCCCCCTCACCAATAGGCCACACCCCCGGCTCGAAACCACACCCCCAAGGTGATAGGCCACGCCCACATAGTGGCTGGGGGAGGGGCCGGGGTTAATTGTTCGACCGATTGATCAATCGATTGGTAGAGAGTAACATATTATTATACCAGCCTGTAGGGGGAGGTAGAGAGTAACATATTATAATACCAGCCTGTAGGGGGAGGTAGAGAGTCACATATTATAATACCAACCTGTAGGGGGAGGTAGAGAGTAACATATTATAATACCAGCCTGTAGGGGGAGGTAGAGAGTAACATAGTATAATACCAGTCTCTAGGGGGAGGTAGAGAGTAACATATTATAATACCAGCCTCTAGGGGGAGGTAGAGAGTAACATATTATTATACCAGCCTGTAGGGGGAGGTAAAGAGTAACATAGTATAATACCAGTCTGTAGGGGGAGGTAGAGAGTAAGATATTATAAATCCAGCCTGTAGAGGGAGGTAGAGAGTAACATATTATAATACCAGCCTGTAGGGGGAGGTAGAGAGTAACATATTATAATACCAGCCTGTAGGGGGAGGTAGAGAGTCACATATTATAATACCAACCTGTAGGGGGAGGTAGAGAGTAACATATTATAATACCAGCCTGTAGGGGGAGGTAGAGAGTCACATATTATAATACCAGCCTGTAGGGGGAGGTAGAGAGTCACATATTATAATACCAGCCTGTAGGGGGAGGTAGAGAGTCACATATTATAATACCAGCCTTAGGGCTGGGCGATATGTCGATATGTATCGTCTGGACGATAGAAAATGTCTATCGTTTAATATGAAGCTCTATCGTTTATATCGCAAAATGTCGCAAAACACGCTTTACGGCAGTATTTACGTCACCGACGCGACATACGGCATGCCCAGGGACGCACGCTGCTAAAGCATAAACAAAACAAACAACTATGGAGGAAGACGTAGCTGACCAGGGTAACAGTACTAATTCGCAACAACAACAAGAGGATCAACAAGATGACCAGCCAACACAAACCGAGGAGCTTGTACCTAAAAAAGGGGGAACTTCTGTCGCATGGATGTGGTTTGGATTTAAAAAGACCGACACGGACCAGACCACAGTAGTTTGTAAAGTATGCCGCTGCCCGGTCCCATCACCGGACTCCAACACGACTAACTTATTTTATCACCTGAGAAAGAATCATGACAAAGAATACAGAGAGAGTCAACGAGAAAAAGCAGCAAAAGCCGGCGGGAGTAACGTTGACGTTAAGAAGAAGAAGAAACAACTCCAGACGCAGACTTTGGAACAGTCGTTTACCCGTGGCACACCATATAGCCATACCTCCCGCAGATGGAAGGACATAACTACTGCCGTTGTCAAGCACATCTGTAAAGATATGGCTCCAATCTACACGGTCGAGAAACGGGGCTTTTGTGAGTTGGTGCAAACACTCGATCCTAGATACGAAATGCCTAGCCGAAAACACATCACTAAAGTCGTGTTACCTGGTTTATATGATGAGTGCCGGGCCAAAGTGGAGGAGGAGATACACAAGGGAATGTTCTACGCTACAACAACAGATATGTGGTCGAGCCGAACGACACATCCATATATGGCCTTGACGATACACTTCATCGACCAAGCTTGGAACCTCCGCAGTCGGTGTTTACAGACAAGTTATTTTCCAGAAGACCACACTGGAGTCGAGATAGCCAGAGGTCTCACTGAAGCCCTTGAGTCGTGGGGACTGCAGGAGGATCGCCTCGTATGTATCACCACAGACAACGCCAGCAACAACATCCTTGCCCTTCAGCTGATGAATACAACACGCCTGCAGTGTTTTGGCCACCGTCTTCATCTAGCCATTGGTGAGTAACTCTAAATCGATCTAAAAATGCTTATACATTTTTGTTTTTTGTTTTCATAATGTCATTTATTGTATATGTGTATGTTTTTGTTTGATCATTTATAGGCATTTTAACACAAGAGCCATATTGTTGTTTTGTATAGCCTAATTGAAAATTGCTAATACATATATTGTTTTTAAAAATGCATATAAATACACAGTAATACCTTAGAACAGAGCAGTGTCAAGGAAGGTCTCCCCTTAACTCTGACGTTAGGGTTCATTTGGTTCCATTTGTATACTGTCAGAGTTACAGACTTGTATGGGTCAATTTAGACGGCCTAAAGGAACCCACATAGTCCCTGAAATCCACTTTGAGAACCACTGTGGAGGATTAGAGGATTAATGTATGGACTATCACTATGGAACCATTTTAGTTATATTAACAGCCATAATGGCAAAATTCTCCTACAATATTTCTGAGCATTTAAAAGCCAGTTAAAAGCTAAAAATACAGAATACTCCTCCATCCAATCCATCATTTTGTAAAGTCATGATGTCAGTGTGGACCTCTATACTAAACAAAAAAATATATATATATATGAATAAATAAATTAAATTCATAACATGTAATTAATTAATACATTTTACCTGTCCTGTACACAGTGTAATATTTTAAAAAGTATAGAACGTTACATTTACTTCTCCTTTATTTCCACAGGGAGGGGTGTGAAACTACACCAGGTGGAACGAGCAGTCGGCGTCTGCAAGAAGATTGTGGCTGCCTTCTCCAATTCATGGAAGAGAAGACGGGAGCTGGCCAAAGCTCAAGCAGAGCAAAAGCCACCCTTGCCCAGTCATCAGCTGATCACAGAAACCCCTACAAGGTGGGGCTCTATGCAAGCGATGGTTGAAAGGGTGCTCGAGCAGGAGAAAGCTATCTCACAGGTTCTCCGTGCCGACAAGAAAGTGCGTCACCTGGTCCCAACTTGGCAGGACATGGACGTTCTGGAGTCCATGAACAAGGCACTGGGTCCTCTCAAGGAGTTTACGGATGCCTTGTCTGGGGAGCTCTACCCAAGTGTTTCCTACTTGAAACCCGTCCTCCATCTGTTCAACAACCAGATACTCAAGCATCAGGATGGTGACACTCAGCTCACCACGAACATCAAAGAGGGCATACTAAAATACCTAAATGAGAAGTATGATGACCAGGAAACCCAGGAGCTGCTTGACATGGCTTCTCTTGTTGACCCTCGGTTCAAAACCACATACATCAAACAAGAGAGGGTGGACTACATCAAGACAAGAGCTGCTGCAGAGCTGCAGAAGCTGGTGGCCGAACAAAAAGAGCCAGAGGCAGTCCCCCTTCCGTCAGCTGCCACTGCCAGAGATCAGGATGAGCCAGAGCCAGAGGAGGTTCCTGCTAAGAAAAAAAAGAAGAGTTTGAGCAGCTACTTTCAAACAGCAGCAAAGCCAAGCCAAGCGGCCCCTCATTCAAGCAGAGAATCCATTGAAAATGAGCTCACCCTCTATCTCTTACTGGACGCTGGTCCAGACACAGATCCACTGGAATGGTGGAAGGCGAATGAGGCACATTTCCCCCATGTGGCCAAGCTAGCGAGAAAATATCTTTGCATCCCTGCCACAAGTTCCCCTTCAGAGCGGGCTTTCAGTGCAAGTGGGAACATTGTGACATGCCAGAGGTCAGCTCTGAAACCAGCTAGAGTTGACCAGCTTGTATTCCTAGCACTGAACCTGTAGAAGCATGAGATTTGCCAAATGTTTGGATGTTTTCATAATCCATCCATGCTACTTGAAGTAGTTTTGTTTACCTTTATATATTATACCTACAGTACCTCATATTATATATGTATAATATTTCTGTGATCCATTTGCAGCTACACTTTAACTTGGAAGGGTTCCATGTTTACATTTGATTTTTGATATATTATTTATTTTAGGGGCTCGGCCAGTAGGCCTAAGG
This sequence comes from Gymnoscopelus braueri, assembly GCF_963280865.1. NCBI lineage: Eukaryota > Metazoa > Chordata > Actinopteri > Myctophiformes > Myctophidae > Gymnoscopelus > Gymnoscopelus braueri. The sequence goes on from NC_137608.1 coordinate 80,398, forward strand.
TGGCAAGGCCTGTATTATTTTTGTTTGTTTGTTTTTTGTTATATTTTGTATAATTATATTGTGAGCCTGATTTTGTTGCTGCACTTTAAACTTGGAAGTTTATTTGGTATTTGGCCCTGGCCTGGCCTGCACGATGCTCTTTAAAACTAAGAAGTGTTCAATATGTTATTTCTTATAGGCCAATACCAATATTTGTTACTGTTAGGCAAATATTCACAATATTCACCACAGTTCTTAAGTGTTTTCTATTGCCTAGAATGCCTTCTCTAGACTAGAGAACAAAGAATACTTGGAGCAACTTGCACTAACATGATGATGCTGAGACGTCTGGGTGGTGTTACCGTTTACGAAGTAGGCTACTGCTACATGTTGAATACATTTAATGGCAGATGTTATCATGACCAACAAATATTTTTGCATGAATATACATGCTTGGAATTTGGAAAACAGGTTCTAAATAAAACAAATATTTAGTACCTACTACCTTTATTTGTTGAGTATATCATTTCAAACTGCATTTCCACATTGCAATTTTATGTGAACTATTCATTAATTGAATTTACCAAAAATGTGCTATATCGTGATGTATATCGTATCGGGATATAAAATGAGCTATATCGGGATATGAGATTTTGGTCATATCGCCCAGCCCTAACCAGCCTGTAGGGGGAGGTAGAGAGTAACATATTATAATACCAGCCTGTAGGGGGAGGTAGAGAGTCACATATTATAATACCAGCCTGTAGGGGAGGTAGAGAGTAACATATTATAATACCAGCCTGTAGGAGGAGGTAGAGAGTAACATATTATAATACCAGCCTGTAGGGGGAGGTAGAGAGTAACATATTATAATACCAGCCTGTAGGGGGAGGTAGAGAGTAACATATTATAATACCAGCCTGTAGGGGGAGGTAGAGAGTAACATATTATAATACCAGCCTGTAGGGGGAGGTAGAGAGTAACATATTATAATACCAGCCTGTAGGGGGAGGTAGAGAGTAACATATTATAGTACCAGCCTGTAGGGGGAGGTAGAGAGTCACATATTATAATACCAGCCTGTAGGGGGAGGTAGAGAGTAACATATTATAATACCAGCCTGTAGGGGGAGGTAGAGAGTCACATATTATAATACCAGCCTGTAGGGGAGGTAGAGAGTAACATATTATAATACCAGCCTGTAGGGGGAGGTAGAGAGTAACATATTATAATACCAGCCTGTAGGGGGAGGTAGAGAGTAACATATTATAATACCAGCCTGTAGAGGGAGGTAGAGAGTAACATATTATAATACCAGCCTGTAGGGGGAGGTAGAGAGTAACATATTATAATACCAGCCTGTAGGGGGAGGTAGAGAGTAACATATTATAATACCAGCCTGTAGGGGGAGGTAGAGAGTAACATATTATAGTACCAGCCTGTAGGGGGAGGTAGAGAGTCACATATTATAATACCAGCCTGTAGGGGAGGTAGAGAGTAACCTATTATAATACCAGCCTGTAGGGGGAGGTAGAGAGTCACTTATTATAATACCAGCCTGTAGGGGAAAATGTCACCAAAGTGCTTATCTCAGCCCAAAAATGCTATTTTGAGCCACGATTTTTTAAAGAAAGTGGGTGTCAGTTTTGTCTGAAGGAAGGCATTGGGGCTCATGTATTTTGTGTTGGGCTCCTAAAACCCACTTTTAGAGACCTCACAAAGTCAGCAGCCACTTAGAATGTACTGGGAACAAGTTACAGGAAAATGTCACCAAAGTGCTTATCTCAGTCTAAAAATGCTATTTTGACCCAAGATTTTTTAAAGAAAGTGGGTGTCAGTTTTGTCTGAAAGAAGGCATTAGGGCTCATGTATTTTGTGTTGGGCTCCTAAAACCCACTTTTAGAGACCTCACAAAGTCAGCAGCCACTTAGAATGTACTGGGAACAAGTTACAGGAAAATGTCACCAAAGTGCTTATCTCAGCCCAAAAATGCCATTTTGAGCCACGATTTTTTAAGGAAAGTGGGTGTCAGTTTTGTATGAAGGAAGGCATTGGGGCTCATGTATTTTGTGTTGGGCTCCTAAAACCCACTTTTAGAGACCTCACAAAGTCAGCAGCCACTTAGAATGTACTGGGAACAAGTTACAGGAAAATGTCACCAAAGTGCTTATCTCAGTCTAATAATGCTATTTTGACCCAAGATTTTTTTAAGAAAGTGGAAGTCAGTTTTGTCTGAAAGAAGGCATTAGGGCTCATGTATTTTGTGTTGGGCTCCTAAAACCCAATTTTACAGACCTCACAAAGTCAGCAGCCACTTAAAATGTACTGGGAACAAGTTACAGGAAAATGTCACCAAAGTGCTTATCTCAGCCCAAAAATGCTATTTTGAACCACGATTTTTTAAAGAAAGTGGGTGTCAGTTCTGTCTGAAGGAAGGCATTAGGGCTCATGTATTTTGTGTTGGGCTCCTAAAACCCACTTTTAGAGACCTCACAAAGTCAGCAGCCACTTAGAATGTACTGGGAACAAGTTACAGGAAAATGTCACCAAGGTGCTTATCTCAGCCCAAAAATGCCATTTTGAGCCACGATTTTTTAAGGAAAGTGGGTGTCAGTTTTGTATGAAGGAAGGCATTGGGGCTCATGTATTTTGTGTTGGGCTCCTAAAACCCACTTTTAGAGACCTCACAAAGTCAGCAGCCACTTAGAATGTACTGGGAACAAGTTACAGGAAAATGTCACCAAAGTGCTTATCTCAGTCTAATAATGCTATTTTGACCCAAGATTTTTTTAAGAAAGTGGAAGTCAGTTTTGTCTGAAAGAAGGCATTAGGGCTCATGTATTTTGTGTTGGGCTCCTAAAACCCAATTTTACAGACCTCACAAAGTCAGCAGCCACTTAAAATGTACTGGGAACAAGTTACAGGAAAATGTCACCAAAGTGCTTATCTCAGCCCAAAAATGCTATTTTGAACCACGATTTTTTAAAGAAAGTGGGTGTCAGTTCTGTCTGAAGGAAGGCATTAGGGCTCATGTATTTTGTGTTGGGCTCCTAAAACCCACTTTTAGAGACCTCACAAAGTCAGCAGCCACTTAGAATGTACTGGGAACAAGTTACAGGAAAATGTCACCAAAGTGCTTATCTCAGCCCAAAAATGCCATTTTGAGCCACGATTTTTTAAGGAAAGTGGGTGTCAGTTTTGTATGAAGGAAGGCATTGGGGCTCATGTATTTTGTGTTGGGCTCCTAAAACCCACTTTTAGAGACCTCACAAAGTCAGCAGCCACTTAGAATGTACTGGGAACAAGTTACAGGAAAATGTCAAAATAGCATTTTTAGGCTGAGATAAGCACTTTTGTGACACTTTCCTGTAACTTGTTCCCAGTATATTCTAAGTGGCTGCTGACTTTGTGAGGTCTCTAAAAGTGGGTTTTAGGAGCCCAACACAAAATACATGAGCCCTAATGCCTTCCTTCAGACAAAACTGACACCCACTTTCTTAAAAATACGTATTATAATATGTGACTCTCTACCTCCCCCTACAGGCTGGTATTATAATATGTTACTCTCTACCTCCCCCTACAGGCTGGTATTATAATATGTTACTCTCTACCTCCCCCTACAGGCTGGTATTATAATATTTGACTCTCTACCTCCCCCTACAGGCTGGTATTATAATATGTTACTCTCTACCTCCCCCTACAGGCTGGTATTATAATATGTTACTCTCTACCTCCCCCTACAGGCTGGTATTATAATATGTTACTCTCTACCTACCCCTACAGGCTGGTATTATAATATGTGACTCTCTACCTCCCCCTACAGGCTGGTATTATAATATGTTACTCTCTACCTCCCCCTACAGGCTGGTATTATAATATGTGACTCTCTACCTCCCCCTACAGGCTGGTATTATAATATGTGACTCTCTACCTCCCCCTACAGGCTGGTATTATAATATGTGACTCTCTACCTCCCCCTACAGGCTGGTATTATAATAATTACTCTCTACCTCCCCCTACAGGCTGGTATTATAATATGTTACTCTCTACCTCCCTCTACAGGCTGGTATTATAATATGTTACTCTCTACCTCCCCCTACAGACTGGTATTATACTATATTACACTCTACCTCCCCCTACAGGCTGGTATTATAATATGTTACTCTCTACCTCCCTCTACAGGCTGGTATTATAATATCTTACTCTCTACCTCCCCCTACAGACTGGTATTATACTATGTTACTCTCTACCTCCCCCTACAGGCTGGTATAATATGTTACTCTCTACCTCCCCCTAGAGGCTGGTATTATAATATGTTACTCTCTACCTCCCCCTAGAGACTCGTATTATACTATGTTTATCTCTACCTCCCCCTACAGGCTGGTATTATAATATGTTACTCTCTACCTCCCCCTACAGGTTGGTATTATAATATGTGACTCTCTACCTCCCCCTACAGGCTGGTATTATAATATGTTACTCTCTACCTCCCCCTACAGGCTGGTATTATAATATGTTACTCTCTACCTCCCTCTACAGGCTGGTATTATAATATCTTACTCTCTACCTCCCCCTACAGACTGGTATTATACTATGTTACTCTCTAACTCCCCCTACAGGCTGGTATAATTATATATGTTACTCTCTACCTCCCCCTAGAGGCTGGTATTATAATATGTTACTCTTTACCTCCCCCTAGAGACTGGTATTATACTATGTTACTCTCTACCTCCCCCTACAGGCTGGTATTATAATATGTTACTCTCTACCTCCCCCTACAGGCTGGTATTATAATATGTGACTCTCTACCTCCCTCTACAGGCTGGTATTATAATATGTTACTCTCTACCTCCCCCTACAGGCTGGTATTATAATATGTGACTCTCTACCTCCCCCTACAGGCTGGTATTATAATATGTTACTCTCTACCTCCCCCTACAGGCTGGTATTATAATATGTTACTCTATACCTCCCCCTACATGCTGGTATTATAATATGTTACTCTCTACCTCCCCCTACAGGCTGGTATTATACTATGTTACTCTCTACCTCCCCCTAAAGGCTGGTATTATAATATGTTACTCTCTACCTCCCCCTACAGGATGGTATAATAATATGTTAATCTCTACCAATCGATTGATCAATCGGTCGAACAATTAACCCCGGCCCCTCCCCCAGCCACTATGTGGGCGTGGCATATCACCTTGGGGGTGTGGTTTCGAGCCGGGGGTGTGGCCTATTGGTGAGGGGGGAGTGGTTTGGAGCTGTGGGCTTGGCCTATCACCAAGGGGGTGTGGTTTGGAGCTATGGGCGTGGCCTATCGCCAAGGGGGGGTGTGGTTTAAGGCTAGGGGTGTGGCCTATCGCCATGGGGGCGTGGTTTGGTGCTGGGGACGTGGCCTGTCGGCTTGGGGCGAGGGGCTGTGGTTTGAAGCTGGGGGCGTGGCCTATCGCCATCGGGGCGTGGTTTGGAGCGGGGGGCGTGGCCTGTCGGCTTGGGGGCGTGGTTTACAGCAGTGGGACTCAAAAATAGCAGATCTACAAGCTCGTAGATCATAGCTCTACGAACTTGTAGATCTGATATCGGCGGGGGGTGGGCGTGGCCTATCACCCCGGGGGGTGGGGTCTGAAGCTGTGGGCGGGGCCTATTGGCTTGGGGGCGTGGTTTGAAGCTGGGGGCGTGGCTTATCGGCGTGGGGGCGTGTTTTACAGCAGTGGGACTCAAAAATAGCAGATCTACAAGCTCGTAGATCATAGCTCTACGAGCTTGTAGATCTGATATCGGCTGGGGGTGGGCGTGGCCTATCACCCCGGGGGGTGGGGTCTGAAGCTGTGGGCGGGGCCTATTGGCTTGGGGGCGAAAAAATAGCAGATCTACAAGCTCGTAGAGCATAGCTCTACGAGCTTGTAGATCTGCTATTTTTGAGTCCCACTGCTGTATACCACGACCCCAAGCCAACAAGCCACGCCCCCAGCTCCAAACCACATCCCCATGGCGATAGGCCACGCCCCCAGCTTCAAACCACACACCCCTCGCCGATAGAGGACAAGCACACGGCTTAAGACCCCAATCCAAGGGGAAAGGCCACGCCCCCAAGCCGACAGGCCCCTCCCCCCGCTCCAAACCACGCCCCCATGGCGATAGGCCACGCCCCCAGCTTCAAACCACAGCCCCCTCGCCGATAGAGGACAAGCACACAGCTTAAAACCCCAATCCAAGGGGAAAGGCCACGCCCCCGGCTTGAAACCACGCCCCCAAGCCAATAGGCCCCGCCCACAGCTTCAGACCCCACCCCCCGGGGTGATAGGCCACGCCCACCCCCAGCCGATATCAGATCTACAAGCTCGTAGAGCTATGATCTACGAGCTTGTAGATCTGCTATTACTGAGTCCCACTGCTGTAAACCACGCCCCCAAGCCGATAAGCCACGCCCCCAGCTTCAAACCACGCCTCCAAGCCGACAGGCCCCCGCCCACAGCTTCATACCCCACCCCCCGGGGTGATAGGCCACGCCCAACCCCAGCCGATATCAGATCTACAAGCTCGTAGAGTCCCACTGCTGTAAACCACGCCCCCAAGCCGACAGGCCACGCCCCCCGCTCCAAACCACGCCCCGATGGCGATAGGCCACGCCCCCAGCTTCAAACCACAGCCCCTCGCCCCAAGCCGACAGGCCACGCCCCAAGCTCCAAACCACGCCCCCATGTCGATAGGCTACGCCCCTAGCCTTAAACCACACCCCCTTGGCGATAGGCCACGCCCATAGCTCCAAACCACACCCCCTTGGTGATAGGCCAAGCCCACAGCCCCAAACCACTTCCCCCTCACCAATAGGCCACACCCCCGGCTCGAAACCACACCCCCAAGGTGATAGGCCACGCCCACATAGTGGCTGGGGGAGGGGCCGGGGTTAATTGTTCGACCGATTGATCAATCGATTGGTAGAGAGTAACATATTATTATACCAGCCTGTAGGGGGAGGTAGAGAGTAACATATTATAATACCAGCCTGTAGGGGGAGGTAGAGAGTCACATATTATAATACCAACCTGTAGGGGGAGGTAGAGAGTAACATATTATAATACCAGCCTGTAGGGGGAGGTAGAGAGTAACATAGTATAATACCAGTCTCTAGGGGGAGGTAGAGAGTAACATATTATAATACCAGCCTCTAGGGGGAGGTAGAGAGTAACAAATTATTATACCAGCCTGTAGGGGGAGGTAAAGAGTAACATAGTATAATACCAGTCTGTAGGGGGAGGTAGAGAGTAAGATATTATAATACCAGCCTGTAGAGGGAGGTAGAGAGTAACATATTATAATACCAGCCTGTAGGGGGAGGTAGAGAGTAACATATTATAATACCAGCCTGTAGGGGGAGGTAGAGAGTCACATATTATAATACCAACCTGTAGGGGGAGGTAGAGAGTAACATATTATAATACCAGCCTGTAGGGGGAGGTAGAGAGTCACATATTATAATACCAGCCTGTAGGGGGAGGTAGAGAGTCACATATTATAATACCAGCCTGTAGGGGGAGGTAGAGAGTCACATATTATAATACCAGCCTGTAGGGGGAGGTAGAGAGTAACATATTATAATACCAGCCTGTAGGGGGAGGTAGAGAGTCACATATTATAATACCAGCCTGTAGGGGAGGTAGAGAGTAACATATTATAATACCAGCCTGTAGGAGGAGGTAGAGAGTAACATATTATAATACCAGCCTGTAGGGGGAGGTAGAGAGTAACATATTATAATACCAGCCTGTAGGGGGAGGTAGAGAGTAACATATTATAATACCAGCCTGTAGGGGGAGGTAGAGAGTAACATATTATAATACCAGCCTGTAGGGGGAGGTAGAGAGTACCATATTATAATACCAGCCTGTAGGGGGAGGTAGAGAGTAACATATTATAGTACCAGCCTGTAGGGGGAGGTAGAGAGTCACATATTATAATACCAGCCTGTAGGGGGAGGTAGAGAGTAACATATTATAATACCAGCCTGTAGGGGGAGGTAGAGAGTCACATATTATAATACCAGCCTGTAGGGGAGGTAGAGAGTAACATATTATAATACCAGCCTGTAGGGGGAGGTAGAGAGTAACATATTATAATACCAGCCTGTAGGGGGAGGTAGAGAGTAACATATTATAATACCAGCCTGTAGAGGGAGGTAGAGAGTAACATATTATAATACCAGCCTGTAGGGGGAGGTAGAGAGTAACATATTATAATACCAGCCTGTAGGGGGAGGTAGAGAGTAACATATTATAATACCAGCCTGTAGGGGGAGGTAGAGAGTAACATATTATAGTACCAGCCTGTAGGGGGAGGTAGAGAGTCACATATTATAATACCAGCCTGTAGGGGAGGTAGAGAGTAACCTATTATAATACCAGCCTGTAGGGGGAGGTAGAGAGTCACATATTATAATACCAGCCTGTAGGGGAAAATGTCACCAAAGTGCTTATCTCAGCCCAAAAATGCTATTTTGAGCCACGATTTTTTAAAGAAAGTGGGTGTCAGTTTTGTCTGAAGGAAGGCATTGGGGCTCATGTATTTTGTGTTGGGCTCCTAAAACCCACTTTTAGAGACCTCACAAAGTCAGCAGCCACTTAGAATGTACTGGGAACAAGTTACAGGAAAATGTCACCAAAGTGCTTATCTCAGTCTAAAAATGCTATTTTGACCCAAGATTTTTTAAAGAAAGTGGGTGTCAGTTTTGTCTGAAAGAAGGCATTAGGGCTCATGTATTTTGTGTTGGGCTCCTAAAACCCACTTTTAGAGACCTCACAAAGTCAGCAGCCACTTAGAATGTACTGGGAACAAGTTACAGGAAAATGTCACCAAAGTGCTTATCTCAGCCCAAAAATGCTATTTTGAACCACGATTTTTTAAAGAAAGTGGGTGTCAGTTCTGTCTGAAGGAAGGCATTAGGGCTCATGTATTTTGTGTTGGGCTCCTAAAACCCACTTTTAGAGACCTCACAAAGTCAGCAGCCACTTAGAATGTACTGGGAACAAGTTACAAGAAAATGTCACCAAGGTGCTTATCTCAGCCCAAAAATGCCATTTTGAGCCACGATTTTTTAAGGAAAGTGGGTGTCAGTTTTGTATGAAGGAAGGCATTGGGGCTCATGTATTTTGTGTTGGGCTCCTAAAACCCACTTTTAGAGACCTCACAAAGTCAGCAGCCACTTAGAATGTACTGGGAACAAGTTACAGGAAAATGTCACCAAAGTGCTTATCTCAGTCTAATAATGCTATTTTGACCCAAGATTTTTTTAAGAAAGTGGAAGTCAGTTTTGTCTGAAAGAAGGCATTAGGGCTCATGTATTTTGTGTTGGGCTCCTAAAACCCAATTTTACAGACCTCACAAAGTCAGCAGCCACTTAAAATGTACTGGGAACAAGTTACAGGAAAATGTCACCAAAGTGCTTATCTCAGCCCAAAAATGCTATTTTGAACCACGATTTTTTAAAGAAAGTGGGTGTCAGTTCTGTCTGAAGGAAGGCATTAGGGCTCATGTATTTTGTGTTGGGCTCCTAAAACCCACTTTTAGAGACCTCACAAAGTCAGCAGCCACTTAGAATGTACTGGGAACAAGTTACAGGAAAATGTCACCAAAGTGCTTATCTCAGCCCAAAAATGCCATTTTGAGCCACGATTTTTTAAGGAAAGTGGGTGTCAGTTTTGTATGAAGGAAGGCATTGGGGCTCATGTATTTTGTGTTGGGCTCCTAAAACCCACTTTTAGAGACCTCACAAAGTCAGCAGCCACTTAGAATGTACTGGGAACAAGTTACAGGAAAATGTCAAAATAGCATTTTTAGGCTGAGATAAGCACTTTTGTGACACTTTCCTGTAACTTGTTCCCAGTATATTCTAAGTGGCTGCTGACTTTGTGAGGTCTCTAAAAGTGGGTTTTAGGAGCCCAACACAAAATACATGAGCCCTAATGCCTTCCTTCAGACAAAACTGACACCCACTTTCTTAAAAATACGTATTATAATATGTGACTCTCTACCTCCCCCTACAGGCTGGTATTATAATATGTTACTCTCTACCTCCCCCTACAGGCTGGTATTATAATATGTTACTCTCTACCTCCCCCTACAGGCTGGTATTATAATATTTGACTCTCTACCTCCCCCTACAGGCTGGTATTATAATATGTTACTCTCTACCTCCCCCTACAGGCTGGTATTATAATATGTTACTCTCTACCTCCCCCTACAGGCTGGTATTATAATATGTTACTCTCTACCTACCCCTACAGGCTGGTATTATAATATGTGACTCTCTACCTCCCCCTACAGGCTGGTATTATAATATGTTACTCTCTACCTCCCCCTACAGGCTGGTATTATAATATGTGACTCTCTACCTCCCCCTACAGGCTGGTATTATAATATGTGACTCTCTACCTCCCCCTACAGGCTGGTATTATAATATGTGACTCTCTACCTCCCCCTACAGGCTGGTATTATAATAATTACTCTCTACCTCCCCCTACAGGCTGGTATTATAATATGTTACTCTCTACCTCCCTCTACAGGCTGGTATTATAATATGTTACTCTCTACCTCCCCCTACAGACTGGTATTATACTATATTACACTCTACCTCCCCCTACAGGCTGGTATTATAATATGTTACTCTCTACCTCCCTCTACAGGCTGGTATTATAATATCTTACTCTCTACCTCCCCCTACAGACTGGTATTATACTATGTTACTCTCTACCTCCCCCTACAGGCTGGTATAATATGTTACTCTCTACCTCCCCCTAGAGGCTGGTATTATAATATGTTACTCTTTACCTCCCCCTAGAGACTGGTATTATACTATGTTACTCTCTACCTCCCCCTACAGGCTGGTATTATAATATGTTACTCTCTACCTCCCCCTACAGGCTGGTATTATAATATGTGACTCTCTACCTCCCTCTACAGGCTGGTATTATAATATGTTACTCTCTACCTCCCCCTACAGGCTGGTATTATAATATGTGACTCTCTACCTCCCCCTACAGGCTGGTATTATAATATGTTACTCTCTACCTCCCCCTACAGGCTGGTATTATAATATGTTACTCTATACCTCCCCCTACATGCTGGTATTATAATATGTTACTCTCTACCTCCCCCTACAGGCTGGTATTATACTATGTTACTCTCTACCTCCCCCTAAAGGCTGGTATTATAATATGTTACTCTCTACCTCCCCCTACAGGATGGTATAATAATATGTTAATCTCTACCAATCGATTGATCAATCGGTCGAACAATTAACCCCGGCCCCTCCCCCAGCCACTATGTGGGCGTGGCATATCACCTTGGGGGTGTGGTTTCGAGCCGGGGGTGTGGCCTATTGGTGAGGGGGGAGTGGTTTGGAGCTGTGGGCTTGGCCTATCACCAAGGGGGTGTGGTTTGGAGCTATGGGCGTGGCCTATCGCCAAGGGGGGGTGTGGTTTAAGGCTAGGGGTGTGGCCTATCGCCATGGGGGCGTGGTTTGGTGCTGGGGACGTGGCCTGTCGGCTTGGGGCGAGGGGCTGTGGTTTGAAGCTGGGGGCGTGGCCTATCGCCATCGGGGCGTGGTTTGGAGCGGGGGGCGTGGCCTGTCGGCTTGGGGGCGTGGTTTACAGCAGTGGGACTCAAAAATAGCAGATCTACAAGCTCGTAGATCATAGCTCTACGAACTTGTAGATCTGATATCGGCGGGGGGTGGGCGTGGCCTATCACCCCGGGGGGTGGGGTCTGAAGCTGTGGGCGGGGCCTATTGGCTTGGGGGCGTGGTTTGAAGCTGGGGGCGTGGCTTATCGGCGTGGGGGCGTGTTTTACAGCAGTGGGACTCAAAAATAGCAGATCTACAAGCTCGTAGATCATAGCTCTACGAGCTTGTAGATCTGATATCGGCTGGGGGTGGGCGTGGCCTATCACCCCGGGGGGTGGGGTCTGAAGCTGTGGGCGGGGCCTATTGGCTTGGGGGCGAAAAAATAGCAGATCTACAAGCTCGTAGAGCATAGCTCTACGAGCTTGTAGATCTGCTATTTTTGAGTCCCACTGCTGTATACCACGACCCCAAGCCAACAAGCCACGCCCCCAGCTCCAAACCACATCCCCATGGCGATAGGCCACGCCCCCAGCTTCAAACCACACACCCCTCGCCGATAGAGGACAAGCACACGGCTTAAGACCCCAATCCAAGGGGAAAGGCCACGCCCCCAAGCCGACAGGCCCCTCCCCCCGCTCCAAACCACGCCCCCATGGCGATAGGCCACGCCCCCAGCTTCAAACCACAGCCCCCTCGCCGATAGAGGACAAGCACACAGCTTAAAACCCCAATCCAAGGGGAAAGGCCACGCCCCCGGCTTGAAACCACGCCCCCAAGCCAATAGGCCCCGCCCACAGCTTCAGACCCCACCCCCCGGGGTGATAGGCCACGCCCACCCCCAGCCGATATCAGATCTACAAGCTCGTAGAGCTATGATCTACGAGCTTGTAGATCTGCTATTACTGAGTCCCACTGCTGTAAACCACGCCCCCAAGCCGATAAGCCACGCCCCCAGCTTCAAACCACGCCTCCAAGCCGACAGGCCCCCGCCCACAGCTTCATACCCCACCCCCCGGGGTGATAGGCCACGCCCAACCCCAGCCGATATCAGATCTACAAGCTCGTAGAACTATGCTCTACGAGCTTGTAGATCTGCTATTTTTGAGTCCCACTGCTGTATACCACGCCCCCAAGCCAACAAGCCACGCCCCCAGCTCCAAACCACGCCCCCATGGCGATAGGCCACGCCCCCAGCTTCAAACCACACACCCCTCGCCGATAGAGGACAAGCACACGGCTTAAGACCCCAATCCAAGGGGAAAGGCCACGCCCCCGGCTTGAAACCACGCCCCCAAGCCAATAGGCCCCGCCCACAGCTTCAGACCCCACCCCCCGGGGTGATAGGCCACGCCCACCCCCAGCCGATATCAGATCTACAAGCTCGTAGAGCTATGATCTACGAGCTTGTAGATCTGCTATTACTGAGTCCCACTGCTGTAAACCACGCCCCCAAGCCGATAAGCCACGCCCCCAGCTTCAAACCACGCCTCCAAGCCGACAGGCCCCCGCCCACAGCTTCATACCCCACCCCCCGGGGTGATAGGCCACGCCCAACCCCAGCCGATATCAGATCTACAAGCTCGTAGAGTCCCACTGCTGTAAACCACGCCCCCAAGCCGACAGGCCACGCCCCCCGCTCCAAACCACGCCCCGATGGCGATAGGCCACGCCCCCAGCTTCAAACCACAGCCCCTCGCCCCAAGCCGACAGGCCACGCCCCAAGCTCCAAACCACGCCCCCATGTCGATAGGCTACGCCCCTAGCCTTAAACCACACCCCCTTGGCGATAGGCCACGCCCATAGCTCCAAACCACACCCCCTTGGTGATAGGCCAAGCCCACAGCCCCAAACCACTTCCCCCTCACCAATAGGCCACACCCCCGGCTCGAAACCACACCCCCAAGGTGATAGGCCACGCCCACATAGTGGCTGGGGGAGGGGCCGGGGTTAATTGTTCGACCGATTGATCAATCGATTGGTAGAGAGTAACATATTATTATACCAGCCTGTAGGGGGAGGTAGAGAGTAACATATTATAATACCAGCCTGTAGGGGGAGGTAGAGAGTCACATATTATAATACCAACCTGTAGGGGGAGGTAGAGAGTAACATATTATAATACCAGCCTGTAGGGGGAGGTAGAGAGTAACATAGTATAATACCAGTCTCTAGGGGGAGGTAGAGAGTAACATATTATAATACCAGCCTCTAGGGGGAGGTAGAGAGTAACAAATTATTATACCAGCCTGTAGGGGGAGGTAAAGAGTAACATAGTATAATACCAGTCTGTAGGGGGAGGTAGAGAGTAAGATATTATAATACCAGCCTGTAGAGGGAGGTAGAGAGTAACATATTATAATACCAGCCTGTAGGGGGAGGTAGAGAGTAACATATTATAATACCAGCCTGTAGGGGGAGGTAGAGAGTCACATATTATAATACCAACCTGTAGGGGGAGGTAGAGAGTAACATATTATAATACCAGCCTGTAGGGGGAGGTAGAGAGTCACATATTATAATACCAGCCTGTAGGGGGAGGTAGAGAGTCACATATTATAATACCAGCCTGTAGGGGGAGGTAGAGAGTCACATATTATAATACCAGCCTGTAGGGGGAGGTAGAGAGTAACATATTATAATACCAGCCTGTAGGGGGAGGTAGAGAGTCACATATTATAATACCAGCCTGTAGGGGAGGTAGAGAGTAACATATTATAATACCAGCCTGTAGGAGGAGGTAGAGAGTAACATATTATAATACCAGCCTGTAGGGGGAGGTAGAGAGTAACATATTATAATACCAGCCTGTAGGGGGAGGTAGAGAGTAACATATTATAATACCAGCCTGTAGGGGGAGGTAGAGAGTAACATATTATAATACCAGCCTGTAGGGGGAGGTAGAGAGTACCATATTATAATACCAGCCTGTAGGGGGAGGTAGAGAGTAACATATTATAGTACCAGCCTGTAGGGGGAGGTAGAGAGTCACATATTATAATACCAGCCTGTAGGGGGAGGTAGAGAGTAACATATTATAATACCAGCCTGTAGGGGGAGGTAGAGAGTCACATATTATAATACCAGCCTGTAGGGGAGGTAGAGAGTAACATATTATAATACCAGCCTGTAGGGGGAGGTAGAGAGTAACATATTATAATACCAGCCTGTAGGGGGAGGTAGAGAGTAACATATTATAATACCAGCCTGTAGAGGGAGGTAGAGAGTAACATATTATAATACCAGCCTGTAGGGGGAGGTAGAGAGTAACATATTATAATACCAGCCTGTAGGGGGAGGTAGAGAGTAACATATTATAATACCAGCCTGTAGGGGGAGGTAGAGAGTAACATATTATAGTACCAGCCTGTAGGGGGAGGTAGAGAGTCACATATTATAATACCAGCCTGTAGGGGAGGTAGAGAGTAACCTATTATAATACCAGCCTGTAGGGGGAGGTAGAGAGTCACATATTATAATACCAGCCTGTAGGGGAAAATGTCACCAAAGTGCTTATCTCAGCCCAAAAATGCTATTTTGAGCCACGATTTTTTAAAGAAAGTGGGTGTCAGTTTTGTCTGAAGGAAGGCATTGGGGCTCATGTATTTTGTGTTGGGCTCCTAAAACCCACTTTTAGAGACCTCACAAAGTCAGCAGCCACTTAGAATGTACTGGGAACAAGTTACAGGAAAATGTCACCAAAGTGCTTATCTCAGTCTAAAAATGCTATTTTGACCCAAGATTTTTTAAAGAAAGTGGGTGTCAGTTTTGTCTGAAAGAAGGCATTAGGGCTCATGTATTTTGTGTTGGGCTCCTAAAACCCACTTTTAGAGACCTCACAAAGTCAGCAGCCACTTAGAATGTACTGGGAACAAGTTACAGGAAAATGTCACCAAAGTGCTTATCTCAGCCCAAAAATGCTATTTTGAACCACGATTTTTTAAAGAAAGTGGGTGTCAGTTCTGTCTGAAGGAAGGCATTAGGGCTCATGTATTTTGTGTTGGGCTCCTAAAACCCACTTTTAGAGACCTCACAAAGTCAGCAGCCACTTAGAATGTACTGGGAACAAGTTACAAGAAAATGTCACCAAGGTGCTTATCTCAGCCCAAAAATGCCATTTTGAGCCACGATTTTTTAAGGAAAGTGGGTGTCAGTTTTGTATGAAGGAAGGCATTGGGGCTCATGTATTTTGTGTTGGGCTCCTAAAACCCACTTTTAGAGACCTCACAAAGTCAGCAGCCACTTAGAATGTACTGGGAACAAGTTACAGGAAAATGTCACCAAAGTGCTTATCTCAGTCTAATAATGCTATTTTGACCCAAGATTTTTTTAAGAAAGTGGAAGTCAGTTTTGTCTGAAAGAAGGCATTAGGGCTCATGTATTTTGTGTTGGGCTCCTAAAACCCAATTTTACAGACCTCACAAAGTCAGCAGCCACTTAAAATGTACTGGGAACAAGTTACAGGAAAATGTCACCAAAGTGCTTATCTCAGCCCAAAAATGCTATTTTGAACCACGATTTTTTAAAGAAAGTGGGTGTCAGTTCTGTCTGAAGGAAGGCATTAGGGCTCATGTATTTTGTGTTGGGCTCCTAAAACCCACTTTTAGAGACCTCACAAAGTCAGCAGCCACTTAGAATGTACTGGGAACAAGTTACAGGAAAATGTCACCAAAGTGCTTATCTCAGCCCAAAAATGCCATTTTGAGCCACGATTTTTTAAGGAAAGTGGGTGTCAGTTTTGTATGAAGGAAGGCATTGGGGCTCATGTATTTTGTGTTGGGCTCCTAAAACCCACTTTTAGAGACCTCACAAAGTCAGCAGCCACTTAGAATGTACTGGGAACAAGTTACAGGAAAATGTCAAAATAGCATTTTTAGGCTGAGATAAGCACTTTTGTGACACTTTCCTGTAACTTGTTCCCAGTATATTCTAAGTGGCTGCTGACTTTGTGAGGTCTCTAAAAGTGGGTTTTAGGAGCCCAACACAAAATACATGAGCCCTAATGCCTTCCTTCAGACAAAACTGACACCCACTTTCTTAAAAATACGTATTATAATATGTGACTCTCTACCTCCCCCTACAGGCTGGTATTATAATATGTTACTCTCTACCTCCCCCTACAGGCTGGTATTATAATATGTTACTCTCTACCTCCCCCTACAGGCTGGTATTATAATATTTGACTCTCTACCTCCCCCTACAGGCTGGTATTATAATATGTTACTCTCTACCTCCCCCTACAGGCTGGTATTATAATATGTTACTCTCTACCTCCCCCTACAGGCTGGTATTATAATATGTTACTCTCTACCTACCCCTACAGGCTGGTATTATAATATGTGACTCTCTACCTCCCCCTACAGGCTGGTATTATAATATGTTACTCTCTACCTCCCCCTACAGGCTGGTATTATAATATGTGACTCTCTACCTCCCCCTACAGGCTGGTATTATAATATGTGACTCTCTACCTCCCCCTACAGGCTGGTATTATAATATGTGACTCTCTACCTCCCCCTACAGGCTGGTATTATAATAATTACTCTCTACCTCCCCCTACAGGCTGGTATTATAATATGTTACTCTCTACCTCCCTCTACAGGCTGGTATTATAATATGTTACTCTCTACCTCCCCCTACAGACTGGTATTATACTATATTACACTCTACCTCCCCCTACAGGCTGGTATTATAATATGTTACTCTCTACCTCCCTCTACAGGCTGGTATTATAATATCTTACTCTCTACCTCCCCCTACAGACTGGTATTATACTATGTTACTCTCTACCTCCCCCTACAGGCTGGTATAATATGTTACTCTCTACCTCCCCCTAGAGGCTGGTATTATAATATGTTACTCTTTACCTCCCCCTAGAGACTGGTATTATACTATGTTACTCTCTACCTCCCCCTACAGGCTGGTATTATAATATGTTACTCTCTACCTCCCCCTACAGGCTGGTATTATAATATGTGACTCTCTACCTCCCTCTACAGGCTGGTATTATAATATGTTACTCTCTACCTCCCCCTACAGGCTGGTATTATAATATGTGACTCTCTACCTCCCCCTACAGGCTGGTATTATAATATGTTACTCTCTACCTCCCCCTACAGGCTGGTATTATAATATGTTACTCTATACCTCCCCCTACATGCTGGTATTATAATATGTTACTCTCTACCTCCCCCTACAGGCTGGTATTATACTATGTTACTCTCTACCTCCCCCTAAAGGCTGGTATTATAATATGTTACTCTCTACCTCCCCCTACAGGATGGTATAATAATATGTTAATCTCTACCAATCGATTGATCAATCGGTCGAACAATTAACCCCGGCCCCTCCCCCAGCCACTATGTGGGCGTGGCATATCACCTTGGGGGTGTGGTTTCGAGCCGGGGGTGTGGCCTATTGGTGAGGGGGGAGTGGTTTGGAGCTGTGGGCTTGGCCTATCACCAAGGGGGTGTGGTTTGGAGCTATGGGCGTGGCCTATCGCCAAGGGGGGGTGTGGTTTAAGGCTAGGGGTGTGGCCTATCGCCATGGGGGCGTGGTTTGGTGCTGGGGACGTGGCCTGTCGGCTTGGGGCGAGGGGCTGTGGTTTGAAGCTGGGGGCGTGGCCTATCGCCATCGGGGCGTGGTTTGGAGCGGGGGGCGTGGCCTGTCGGCTTGGGGGCGTGGTTTACAGCAGTGGGACTCAAAAATAGCAGATCTACAAGCTCGTAGATCATAGCTCTACGAACTTGTAGATCTGATATCGGCGGGGGGTGGGCGTGGCCTATCACCCCGGGGGGTGGGGTCTGAAGCTGTGGGCGGGGCCTATTGGCTTGGGGGCGTGGTTTGAAGCTGGGGGCGTGGCTTATCGGCGTGGGGGCGTGTTTTACAGCAGTGGGACTCAAAAATAGCAGATCTACAAGCTCGTAGATCATAGCTCTACGAGCTTGTAGATCTGATATCGGCTGGGGGTGGGCGTGGCCTATCACCCCGGGGGGTGGGGTCTGAAGCTGTGGGCGGGGCCTATTGGCTTGGGGGCGAAAAAATAGCAGATCTACAAGCTCGTAGAGCATAGCTCTACGAGCTTGTAGATCTGCTATTTTTGAGTCCCACTGCTGTATACCACGACCCCAAGCCAACAAGCCACGCCCCCAGCTCCAAACCACATCCCCATGGCGATAGGCCACGCCCCCAGCTTCAAACCACACACCCCTCGCCGATAGAGGACAAGCACACGGCTTAAGACCCCAATCCAAGGGGAAAGGCCACGCCCCCAAGCCGACAGGCCCCTCCCCCCGCTCCAAACCACGCCCCCATGGCGATAGGCCACGCCCCCAGCTTCAAACCACAGCCCCCTCGCCGATAGAGGACAAGCACACAGCTTAAAACCCCAATCCAAGGGGAAAGGCCACGCCCCCGGCTTGAAACCACGCCCCCAAGCCAATAGGCCCCGCCCACAGCTTCAGACCCCACCCCCCGGGGTGATAGGCCACGCCCACCCCCAGCCGATATCAGATCTACAAGCTCGTAGAGCTATGATCTACGAGCTTGTAGATCTGCTATTACTGAGTCCCACTGCTGTAAACCACGCCCCCAAGCCGATAAGCCACGCCCCCAGCTTCAAACCACGCCTCCAAGCCGACAGGCCCCCGCCCACAGCTTCATACCCCACCCCCCGGGGTGATAGGCCACGCCCAACCCCAGCCGATATCAGATCTACAAGCTCGTAGAACTATGCTCTACGAGCTTGTAGATCTGCTATTTTTGAGTCCCACTGCTGTATACCACGCCCCCAAGCCAACAAGCCACGCCCCCAGCTCCAAACCACGCCCCCATGGCGATAGGCCACGCCCCCAGCTTCAAACCACACACCCCTCGCCGATAGAGGACAAGCACACGGCTTAAGACCCCAATCCAAGGGGAAAGGCCACGCCCCCGGCTGGAAACCACGCCCCCAAGCCAATAGGCCCCGCCCACAGCTTCAGACCCCACCCCCCGGGGTGATAGGCCACGCCCACCCCCAGCCGATATCAGATCTACAAGCTCGTAGAGCTATGATCTACGAGCTTGTAGATCCGCTATTTTTGAGTCCCACTGCTGTAAACCACGCCCCCAAGCCGACAGGCCACGCCCCCCGCTCCAAACCATGCCCCCATGGCGATAGGCCACGCCCCCAGCTTCAAACCACACACCCCTCGCCGATAGAGGACAAGCACACGGCTTAAGACCCCAATCCAACGGGAAAGGCCACGCCCCCAGCTTGAAACCACGCCCCCAAGCCAATAGGCCCCGCCCAGAGCTTCAGACCCCATCCCCCGGGGTGATAGGCCACGCCCACCCCCAGCCGATATCAGATCTACAAGCTCGTAGAGTCCCACTGCTGTAAACCACGCCCCCAAGCCGACAGGCCACGCCCCCCGCTCCAAACCACGCCCCGATGGCGATAGGCCACGCCCCCAGCTTCAAACCACAGCCCCTCGCCCCAAGCCGACAGGCCACGCCCCAAGCTCCAAACCACGCCCCCATGTCGATAGGCTACGCCCCTAGCCTTAAACCACACCCCCTTGGCGATAGGCCACGCCCATAGCTCCAAACCACACCCCCTTGGTGATAGGCCAAGCCCACAGCCCCAAACCACTTCCCCCTCACCAATAGGCCACACCCCCGGCTCGAAACCACACCCCCAAGGTGATAGGCCACGCCCACATAGTGGCTGGGGGAGGGGCCGGGGTTAATTGTTCGACCGATTGATCAATCGATTGGTAGAGAGTAACATATTATTATACCAGCCTGTAGGGGGAGGTAGAGAGTAACATATTATAATACCAGCCTGTAGGGGGAGGTAGAGAGTCACATATTATAATACCAACCTGTAGGGGGAGGTAGAGAGTAACATATTATAATACCAGCCTGTAGGGGGAGGTAGAGAGTAACATAGTATAATACCAGTCTCTAGGGGGAGGTAGAGAGTAACATATTATAATACCAGCCTCTAGGGGGAGGTAGAGAGTAACATATTATTATACCAGCCTGTAGGGGGAGGTAAAGAGTAACATAGTATAATACCAGTCTGTAGGGGGAGGTAGAGAGTAAGATATTATAATACCAGCCTGTAGAGGGAGGTAGAGAGTAACATATTATAATACCAGCCTGTAGGGGGAGGTAGAGAGTAACATATTATAATACCAGCCTGTAGGGGGAGGTAGAGAGTCACATATTATAATACCAACCTGTAGGGGGAGGTAGAGAGTAACATATTATAATACCAGCCTGTAGGGGGAGGTAGAGAGTCACATATTATAATACCAGCCTGTAGGGGGAGGTAGAGAGTCACATATTATAATACCAGCCTGTAGGGGGAGGTAGAGAGTCACATATTATAATACCAGCCTGTAGGGGGAGGTAGAGAGTAACATATTATAATACCAGCCTGTAGGGGGAGGTAGAGAGTCACATATTATAATACCAGCCTGTAGGGGAGGTAGAGAGTAACATATTATAATACCAGCCTGTAGGAGGAGGTAGAGAGTAACATATTATAATACCAGCCTGTAGGGGGAGGTAGAGAGTAACATATTATAATACCAGCCTGTAGGGGGAGGTAGAGAGTAACATATTATAATACCAGCCTGTAGGGGGAGGTAGAGAGTAACATATTATAATACCAGCCTGTAGGGGGAGGTAGAGAGTACCATATTATAATACCAGCCTGTAGGGGGAGGTAGAGAGTAACATATTATAGTACCAGCCTGTAGGGGGAGGTAGAGAGTCACATATTATAATACCAGCCTGTAGGGGGAGGTAGAGAGTAACATATTATAATACCAGCCTGTAGGGGGAGGTAGAGAGTCACATATTATAATACCAGCCTGTAGGGGAGGTAGAGAGTAACATATTATAATACCAGCCTGTAGGGGGAGGTAGAGAGTAACATATTATAATACCAGCCTGTAGGGGGAGGTAGAGAGTAACATATTATAATACCAGCCTGTAGAGGGAGGTAGAGAGTAACATATTATAATACCAGCCTGTAGGGGGAGGTAGAGAGTAACATATTATAATACCAGCCTGTAGGGGGAGGTAGAGAGTAACATATTATAATACCAGCCTGTAGGGGGAGGTAGAGAGTAACATATTATAGTACCAGCCTGTAGGGGGAGGTAGAGAGTCACATATTATAATACCAGCCTGTAGGGGAGGTAGAGAGTAACCTATTATAATACCAGCCTGTAGGGGGAGGTAGAGAGTCACATATTATAATACCAGCCTGTAGGGGAAAATGTCACCAAAGTGCTTATCTCAGCCCAAAAATGCTATTTTGAGCCACGATTTTTTAAAGAAAGTGGGTGTCAGTTTTGTCTGAAGGAAGGCATTGGGGCTCATGTATTTTGTGTTGGGCTCCTAAAACCCACTTTTAGAGACCTCACAAAGTCAGCAGCCACTTAGAATGTACTGGGAACAAGTTACAGGAAAATGTCACCAAAGTGCTTATCTCAGTCTAAAAATGCTATTTTGACCCAAGATTTTTTAAAGAAAGTGGGTGTCAGTTTTGTCTGAAAGAAGGCATTAGGGCTCATGTATTTTGTGTTGGGCTCCTAAAACCCACTTTTAGAGACCTCACAAAGTCAGCAGCCACTTAGAATGTACTGGGAACAAGTTACAGGAAAATGTCACCAAAGTGCTTATCTCAGCCCAAAAATGCTATTTTGAACCACGATTTTTTAAAGAAAGTGGGTGTCAGTTCTGTCTGAAGGAAGGCATTAGGGCTCATGTATTTTGTGTTGGGCTCCTAAAACCCACTTTTAGAGACCTCACAAAGTCAGCAGCCACTTAGAATGTACTGGGAACAAGTTACAGGAAAATGTCACCAAGGTGCTTATCTCAGCCCAAAAATGCCATTTTGAGCCACGATTTTTTAAGGAAAGTGGGTGTCAGTTTTGTATGAAGGAAGGCATTGGGGCTCATGTATTTTGTGTTGGGCTCCTAAAACCCACTTTTAGAGACCTCACAAAGTCAGCAGCCACTTAGAATGTACTGGGAACAAGTTACAGGAAAATGTCACCAAAGTGCTTATCTCAGTCTAATAATGCTATTTTGACCCAAGATTTTTTTAAGAAAGTGGAAGTCAGTTTTGTCTGAAAGAAGGCATTAGGGCTCATGTATTTTGTGTTGGGCTCCTAAAACCCAATTTTACAGACCTCACAAAGTCAGCAGCCACTTAAAATGTACTGGGAACAAGTTACAGGAAAATGTCACCAAAGTGCTTATCTCAGCCCAAAAATGCTATTTTGAACCACGATTTTTTAAAGAAAGTGGGTGTCAGTTCTGTCTGAAGGAAGGCATTAGGGCTCATGTATTTTGTGTTGGGCTCCTAAAACCCACTTTTAGAGACCTCACAAAGTCAGCAGCCACTTAGAATGTACTGGGAACAAGTTACAGGAAAATGTCACCAAAGTGCTTATCTCAGCCCAAAAATGCCATTTTGAGCCACGATTTTTTAAGGAAAGTGGGTGTCAGTTTTGTATGAAGGAAGGCATTGGGGCTCATGTATTTTGTGTTGGGCTCCTAAAACCCACTTTTAGAGACCTCACAAAGTCAGCAGCCACTTAGAATGTACTGGGAACAAGTTACAGGAAAATGTCAAAATAGCATTTTTAGGCTGAGATAAGCACTTTTGTGACACTTTCCTGTAACTTGTTCCCAGTATATTCTAAGTGGCTGCTGACTTTGTGAGGTCTCTAAAAGTGGGTTTTAGGAGCCCAACACAAAATACATGAGCCCTAATGCCTTCCTTCAGACAAAACTGACACCCACTTTCTTAAAAATACGTATTATAATATGTGACTCTCTACCTCCCCCTACAGGCTGGTATTATAATATGTTACTCTCTACCTCCCCCTACAGGCTGGTATTATAATATGTTACTCTCTACCTCCCCCTACAGGCTGGTATTATAATATTTGACTCTCTACCTCCCCCTACAGGCTGGTATTATAATATGTTACTCTCTACCTCCCCCTACAGGCTGGTATTATAATATGTTACTCTCTACCTCCCCCTACAGGCTGGTATTATAATATGTTACTCTCTACCTACCCCTACAGGCTGGTATTATAATATGTGACTCTCTACCTCCCCCTACAGGCTGGTATTATAATATGTTACTCTCTACCTCCCCCTACAGGCTGGTATTATAATATGTGACTCTCTACCTCCCCCTACAGGCTGGTATTATAATATGTGACTCTCTACCTCCCCCTACAGGCTGGTATTATAATATGTGACTCTCTACCTCCCCCTACAGGCTGGTATTATAATAATTACTCTCTACCTCCCCCTACAGGCTGGTATTATAATATGTTACTCTCTACCTCCCTCTACAGGCTGGTATTATAATATGTTACTCTCTACCTCCCCCTACAGACTGGTATTATACTATATTACACTCTACCTCCCCCTACAGGCTGGTATTATAATATGTTACTCTCTACCTCCCTCTACAGGCTGGTATTATAATATCTTACTCTCTACCTCCCCCTACAGACTGGTATTATACTATGTTACTCTCTACCTCCCCCTACAGGCTGGTATAATATGTTACTCTCTACCTCCCCCTAGAGGCTGGTATTATAATATGTTACTCTCTACCTCCCCCTAGAGACTCGTATTATACTATGTTACTCTCTACCTCCCCCTACAGGCTGGTATTATAATATGTTACTCTCTACCTCCCCCTACAGGTTGGTATTATAATATGTGACTTTCTACCTCCCCCTACAGGCTGGTATTATAATATGTTACTCTCTACCTCCCCCTACAGGCTGGTATTATAATATGTTACTCTCTACCTCCCTCTACAGGCTGGTATTATAATATGTTACTCTCTACCTCCCCCTACAGACTGGTATTATACTATGTTACTCTCTACCTCCCCCTACAGGCTGGTATTATAATATGTTACTCTCTACCTCCCTCTACAGGCTGGTATTATAATATCTTACTCTCTACCTCCCCCTACAGACTGGTATTATACTATGTTACTCTCTAACTCCCCCTACAGGCTGGTATAATTATATATGTTACTCTCTACCTCCCCCTAGAGGCTGGTATTATAATATGTTACTCTTTACCTCCCCCTAGAGACTGGTATTATACTATGTTACTCTCTACCTCCCCCTACAGGCTGGTATTATAATATGTTACTCTCTACCTCCCCCTACAGGCTGGTATTATAATATGTGACTCTCTACCTCCCTCTACAGGCTGGTATTATAATATGTTACTCTCTACCTCCCCCTACAGGCTGGTATTATAATATGTGACTCTCTACCTCCCCCTACAGGCTGGTATTATAATATGTTACTCTCTACCTCCCCCTACAGGCTGGTATTATAATATGTTACTCTATACCTCCCCCTACATGCTGGTATTATAATATGTTACTCTCTACCTCCCCCTACAGGCTGGTATTATACTATGTTACTCTCTACCTCCCCCTAAAGGCTGGTATTATAATATGTTACTCTCTACCTCCCCCTACAGGATGGTATAATAATATGTTAATCTCTACCAATCGATTGATCAATCGGTTCGAACAATTAACCCCGGCCCCTCCCCCAGCCACTATGTGGGCGTGGCATATCACCTTGGGGGTGTGGTTTCGAGCCGGGGGTGTGGCCTATTGGTGAGGGGGGAGTGGTTTGGAGCTGTGGGCTTGGCCTATCACCAAGGGGGTGTGGTTTGGAGCTATGGGCGTGGCCTATCACCAAGGGGGGGTGTGGTTTAAGGCTAGGGGTGTGGCCTATCGCCATGGGGGCGTGGTTTGGTGCTGGGGACGTGGCCTGTCGGCTTGGGGCGAGGGGCTGTGGTTTGAAGCTGGGGGCGTGGCCTATCGCCATCGGGGCGTGGTTTGGAGCGGGGGGCGTGGCCTGTCGGCTTGGGGGCGTGGTTTACAGCAGTGGGACTCAAAAATAGCAGATCTACAAGCTCGTAGATCATAGCTCTACGAACTTGTAGATCTGATATCGGCGGGGGGTGGGCGTGGCCTATCACCCCGGGGGGTGGGGTCTGAAGCTGTGGGCGGGGCCTATTGGCTTGGGGGCGTGGTTTGAAGCTGGGGGCGTGGCTTATCGGCGTGGGGGCGTGTTTTACAGCAGTGGGACTCAAAAATAGCAGATCTACAAGCTCGTAGATCATAGCTCTACGAGCTTGTAGATCTGATATCGGCTGGGGGTGGGCGTGGCCTATCACCCCGGGGGGTGGGGTCTGAAGCTGTGGGCGGGGCCTATTGGCTTGGGGGCGAAAAAATAGCAGATCTACAAGCTCGTAGAGCATAGCTCTACGAGCTTGTAGATCTGCTATTTTTGAGTCCCACTGCTGTATACCACGACCCCAAGCCAACAAGCCACGCCCCCAGCTCCAAACCACATCCCCATGGCGATAGGCCACGCCCCCAGCTTCAAACCACACACCCCTCGCCGATAGAGGACAAGCACACGGCTTAAGACCCCAATCCAAGGGGAAAGGCCACGCCCCCAAGCCGACAGGCCCCTCCCCCCGCTCCAAACCACGCCCCCATGGCGATAGGCCACGCCCCCAGCTTCAAACCACAGCCCCCTCGCCGATAGAGGACAAGCACACAGCTTAAAACCCCAATCCAAGGGGAAAGGCCACGCCCCCGGCTTGAAACCACGCCCCCAAGCCAATAGGCCCCGCCCACAGCTTCAGACCCCACCCCCCGGGGTGATAGGCCACGCCCACCCCCAGCCGATATCAGATCTACAAGCTCGTAGAGCTATGATCTACGAGCTTGTAGATCTGCTATTACTGAGTCCCACTGCTGTAAACCACGCCCCCAAGCCGATAAGCCACGCCCCCAGCTTCAAACCACGCCTCCAAGCCGACAGGCCCCCGCCCACAGCTTCATACCCCACCCCCCGGGGTGATAGGCCACGCCCAACCCCAGCCGATATCAGATCTACAAGCTCGTAGAACTATGCTCTACGAGCTTGTAGATCTGCTATTTTTGAGTCCCACTGCTGTATACCACGCCCCCAAGCCAACAAGCCACGCCCCCAGCTCCAAACCACGCCCCCATGGCGATAGGCCACGCCCCCAGCTTCAAACCACACACCCCTCGCCGATAGAGGACAAGCACACGGCTTAAGACCCCAATCCAAGGGGAAAGGCCACGCCCCCGGCTGGAAACCACGCCCCCAAGCCAATAGGCCCCGCCCACAGCTTCAGACCCCACCCCCCGGGGTGATAGGCCACGCCCACCCCCAGCCGATATCAGATCTACAAGCTCGTAGAGCTATGATCTACGAGCTTGTAGATCCGCTATTTTTGAGTCCCACTGCTGTAAACCACGCCCCCAAGCCGACAGGCCACGCCCCCCGCTCCAAACCATGCCCCCATGGCGATAGGCCACGCCCCCAGCTTCAAACCACACACCCCTCGCCGATAGAGGACAAGCACACGGCTTAAGACCCCAATCCAACGGGAAAGGCCACGCCCCCAGCTTGAAACCACGCCCCCAAGCCAATAGGCCCCGCCCAGAGCTTCAGACCCCATCCCCCGGGGTGATAGGCCACGCCCACCCCCAGCCGATATCAGATCTACAAGCTCGTAGAGTCCCACTGCTGTAAACCACGCCCCCAAGCCGACAGGCCACGCCCCCCGCTCCAAACCACGCCCCGATGGCGATAGGCCACGCCCCCAGCTTCAAACCACAGCCCCTCGCCCCAAGCCGACAGGCCACGCCCCAAGCTCCAAACCACGCCCCCATGTCGATAGGCTACGCCCCTAGCCTTAAACCACACCCCCTTGGCGATAGGCCACGCCCATAGCTCCAAACCACACCCCCTTGGTGATAGGCCAAGCCCACAGCCCCAAACCACTTCCCCCTCACCAATAGGCCACACCCCCGGCTCGAAACCACACCCCCAAGGTGATAGGCCACGCCCACATAGTGGCTGGGGGAGGGGCCGGGGTTAATTGTTCGACCGATTGATCAATCGATTGGTAGAGAGTAACATATTATTATACCAGCCTGTAGGGGGAGGTAGAGAGTAACATATTATAATACCAGCCTGTAGGGGGAGGTAGAGAGTCACATATTATAATACCAACCTGTAGGGGGAGGTAGAGAGTAACATATTATAATACCAGCCTGTAGGGGGAGGTAGAGAGTAACATAGTATAATACCAGTCTCTAGGGGGAGGTAGAGAGTAACATATTATAATACCAGCCTCTAGGGGGAGGTAGAGAGTAACATATTATTATACCAGCCTGTAGGGGGAGGTAAAGAGTAACATAGTATAATACCAGTCTGTAGGGGGAGGTAGAGAGTAAGATATTATAATACCAGCCTGTAGAGGGAGGTAGAGAGTAACATATTATAATACCAGCCTGTAGGGGGAGGTAGAGAGTAACATATTATAATACCAGCCTGTAGGGGGAGGTAGAGAGTCACATATTATAATACCAACCTGTAGGGGGAGGTAGAGAGTAACATATTATAATACCAGCCTGTAGGGGGAGGTAGAGAGTCACATATTATAATACCAGCCTGTAGGGGGAGGTAGAGAGTCACATATTATAATACCAGCCTGTAGGGGGAGGTAGAGAGTCACATATTATAATACCAGCCTGTAGGGGGAGGTAGAGAGTAACATATTATAATACCAGCCTGTAGGGGGAGGTAGAGAGTCACATATTATAATACCAGCCTGTAGGGGAGGTAGAGAGTAACATATTATAATACCAGCCTGTAGGAGGAGGTAGAGAGTAACATATTATAATACCAGCCTGTAGGGGGAGGTAGAGAGTAACATATTATAATACCAGCCTGTAGGGGGAGGTAGAGAGTAACATATTATAATACCAGCCTGTAGGGGGAGGTAGAGAGTAACATATTATAATACCAGCCTGTAGGGGGAGGTAGAGAGTACCATATTATAATACCAGCCTGTAGGGGGAGGTAGAGAGTAACATATTATAGTACCAGCCTGTAGGGGGAGGTAGAGAGTCACATATTATAATACCAGCCTGTAGGGGGAGGTAGAGAGTAACATATTATAATACCAGCCTGTAGGGGGAGGTAGAGAGTCACATATTATAATACCAGCCTGTAGGGGAGGTAGAGAGTAACATATTATAATACCAGCCTGTAGGGGGAGGTAGAGAGTAACATATTATAATACCAGCCTGTAGGGGGAGGTAGAGAGTAACATATTATAATACCAGCCTGTAGAGGGAGGTAGAGAGTAACATATTATAATACCAGCCTGTAGGGGGAGGTAGAGAGTAACATATTATAATACCAGCCTGTAGGGGGAGGTAGAGAGTAACATATTATAATACCAGCCTGTAGGGGGAGGTAGAGAGTAACATATTATAGTACCAGCCTGTAGGGGGAGGTAGAGAGTCACATATTATAATACCAGCCTGTAGGGGAGGTAGAGAGTAACCTATTATAATACCAGCCTGTAGGGGGAGGTAGAGAGTCACATATTATAATACCAGCCTGTAGGGGAAAATGTCACCAAAGTGCTTATCTCAGCCCAAAAATGCTATTTTGAGCCACGATTTTTTAAAGAAAGTGGGTGTCAGTTTTGTCTGAAGGAAGGCATTGGGGCTCATGTATTTTGTGTTGGGCTCCTAAAACCCACTTTTAGAGACCTCACAAAGTCAGCAGCCACTTAGAATGTACTGGGAACAAGTTACAGGAAAATGTCACCAAAGTGCTTATCTCAGTCTAAAAATGCTATTTTGACCCAAGATTTTTTAAAGAAAGTGGGTGTCAGTTTTGTCTGAAAGAAGGCATTAGGGCTCATGTATTTTGTGTTGGGCTCCTAAAACCCACTTTTAGAGACCTCACAAAGTCAGCAGCCACTTAGAATGTACTGGGAACAAGTTACAGGAAAATGTCACCAAAGTGCTTATCTCAGTCTAATAATGCTATTTTGACCCAAGATTTTTTTAAGAAAGTGGAAGTCAGTTTTGTCTGAAAGAAGGCATTAGGGCTCATGTATTTTGTGTTGGGCTCCTAAAACCCAATTTTACAGACCTCACAAAGTCAGCAGCCACTTAAAATGTACTGGGAACAAGTTACAGGAAAATGTCACCAAAGTGCTTATCTCAGCCCAAAAATGCTATTTTGAACCACGATTTTTTAAAGAAAGTGGGTGTCAGTTCTGTCTGAAGGAAGGCATTAGGGCTCATGTATTTTGTGTTGGGCTCCTAAAACCCACTTTTAGAGACCTCACAAAGTCAGCAGCCACTTAGAATGTACTGGGAACAAGTTACAGGAAAATGTCACCAAAGTGCTTATCTCAGCCCAAAAATGCCATTTTGAGCCACGATTTTTTAAGGAAAGTGGGTGTCAGTTTTGTATGAAGGAAGGCATTGGGGCTCATGTATTTTGTGTTGGGCTCCTAAAACCCACTTTTAGAGACCTCACAAAGTCAGCAGCCACTTAGAATGTACTGGGAACAAGTTACAGGAAAATGTCACCAAAGTGCTTATCTCAGTCTAATAATGCTATTTTGACCCAAGATTTTTTTAAGAAAGTGGAAGTCAGTTTTGTCTGAAAGAAGGCATTAGGGCTCATGTATTTTGTGTTGGGCTCCTAAAACCCAATTTTACAGACCTCACAAAGTCAGCAGCCACTTAAAATGTACTGGGAACAAGTTACAGGAAAATGTCACCAAAGTGCTTATCTCAGCCCAAAAATGCTATTTTGAACCACGATTTTTTAAAGAAAGTGGGTGTCAGTTCTGTCTGAAGGAAGGCATTAGGGCTCATGTATTTTGTGTTGGGCTCCTAAAACCCACTTTTAGAGACCTCACAAAGTCAGCAGCCACTTAGAATGTACTGGGAACAAGTTACAGGAAAATGTCACCAAAGTGCTTATCTCAGCCCAAAAATGCCATTTTGAGCCACGATTTTTTAAGGAAAGTGGGTGTCAGTTTTGTATGAAGGAAGGCATTGGGGCTCATGTATTTTGTGTTGGGCTCCTAAAACCCACTTTTAGAGACCTCACAAAGTCAGCAGCCACTTAGAATGTACTGGGAACAAGTTACAGGAAAATGTCACCAAAGTGCTTATCTCAGTCTAATAATGCTATTTTGACCCAAGATTTTTTTAAGAAAGTGGAAGTCAGTTTTGTCTGAAAGAAGGCATTAGGGCTCATGTATTTTGTGTTGGGCTCCTAAAACCCAATTTTACAGACCTCACAAAGTCAGCAGCCACTTAAAATGTACTGGGAACAAGTTACAGGAAAATGTCACCAAAGTGCTTATCTCAGCCCAAAAATGCTATTTTGAACCACGATTTTTTAAAGAAAGTGGGTGTCAGTTCTGTCTGAAGGAAGGCATTAGGGCTCATGTATTTTGTGTTGGGCTCCTAAAACCCACTTTTAGAGACCTCACAAAGTCAGCAGCCACTTAGAATGTACTGGGAACAAGTTACAGGAAAATGTCACCAAAGTGCTTATCTCAGCCCAAAAATGCCATTTTGAGCCACGATTTTTTAAGGAAAGTGGGTGTCAGTTTTGTATGAAGGAAGGCATTGGGGCTCATGTATTTTGTGTTGGGCTCCTAAAACCCACTTTTAGAGACCTCACAAAGTCAGCAGCCACTTAGAATGTACTGGGAACAAGTTACAGGAAAATGTCAAAATAGCATTTTTAGGCTGAGATAAGCACTTTTGTGACACTTTCCTGTAACTTGTTCCCAGTACATTCTAAGTGGCTGCTGACTTTGTGAGGTCTCTAAAAGTGGGTTTTAGGAGCCCAACACAAAATACATGAGCCCTAATGCCTTCCTTCAGACAAAACTGACACCCACTTTCTTAAAAATACGTATTATAATATGTGACTCTCTACCTCCCCCTACAGGCTGGTATTATAATATGTTACTCTCTACCTCCCCCTACAGGCTGGTATTATAATATGTTACTCTCTACCTCCCCCTACAGGCTGGTATTATAATATTTGACTCTCTACCTCCCCCTACAGGCTGGTATTATAATATGTTACTCTCTACCTCCCCCTACAGGCTGGTATTATAATATGTTACTCTCTACCTCCCCCTACAGGCTGGTATTATAATATGTTACTCTCTACCTCCCCCTACAGGCTGGTATTATAATATGTGACTCTCTACCTCCCCCTACAGGCTGGTATTATAATATGTTACTCTCTACCTCCCCCTACAGGCTGGTATTATAATATGTGACTCTCTACCTCCCCCTACAGGCTGGTATTATAATATGTGACTCTCTACCTCCCCCTACAGGCTGGTATTATAATATGTGACTCTCTACCTCCCCCTACAGGCTGGTATTATAATAATTACTCTCTACCTCCCCCTACAGGCTGGTATTATAATATGTTACTCTCTACCTCCCTCTACAGGCTGGTATTATAATATGTTACTCTCTACCTCCCCCTACAGACTGGTATTATACTATATTACACTCTACCTCCCCCTACAGGCTGGTATTATAATATGTTACTCTCTACCTCCCTCTACAGGCTGGTATTATAATATCTTACTCTCTACCTCCCCCTACAGACTGGTATTATACTATGTTACTCTCTACCTCCCCCTACAGGCTGGTATAATATGTTACTCTCTACCTCCCCCTAGAGGCTGGTATTATAATATGTTACTCTCTACCTCCCCCTAGAGACTCGTATTATACTATGTTACTCTCTACCTCCCCCTACAGGCTGGTATTATAATATGTTACTCTCTACCTCCCCCTACAGGTTGGTATTATAATATGTGACTCTCTACCTCCCCCTACAGGCTGGTATTATAATATGTTACTCTCTACCTCCCCCTACAGGCTGGTATTATAATATGTTACTCTCTACCTCCCTCTACAGGCTGGTATTATAATATGTTACTCTCTACCTCCCCCTACAGACTGGTATTATACTATGTTACTCTCTACCTCCCCCTACAGGCTGGTATTATAATATGTTACTCTCTACCTCCCTCTACAGGCTGGTATTATAATATCTTACTCTCTACCTCCCCCTACAGACTGGTATTATACTATGTTACTCTCTAACTCCCCCTACAGGCTGGTATAATTATATATGTTACTCTCTACCTCCCCCTAGAGGCTGGTATTATAATATGTTACTCTTTACCTCCCCCTAGAGACTGGTATTATACTATGTTACTCTCTACCTCCCCCTACAGGCTGGTATTATAATATGTTACTCTCTACCTCCCCCTACAGGCTGGTATTATAATATGTGACTCTCTACCTCCCTCTACAGGCTGGTATTATAATATGTTACTCTCTACCTCCCCCTACAGGCTGGTATTATAATATGTGACTCTCTACCTCCCCCTACAGGCTGGTATTATAATATGTTACTCTCTACCTCCCCCTACAGGCTGGTATTATAATATGTTACTCTATACCTCCCCCTACATGCTGGTATTATAATATGTTACTCTCTACCTCCCCCTACAGGCTGGTATTATACTATGTTACTCTCTACCTCCCCCTAAAGGCTGGTATTATAATATGTTACTCTCTACCTCCCCCTACAGGATGGTATAATAATATGTTAATCTCTACCAATCGATTGATCAATCGGTCGAACAATTAACCCCGGCCCCTCCCCCAGCCACTATGTGGGCGTGGCATATCACCTTGGGGGTGTGGTTTCGAGCCGGGGGTGTGGCCTATTGGTGAGGGGGGAGTGGTTTGGAGCTGTGGGCTTGGCCTATCACCAAGGGGGTGTGGTTTGGAGCTATGGGCGTGGTCTATCGCCAAGGGGGGGTGTGGTTTAAGGCTAGGGGTGTGGCCTATCGCCATGGGGGCGTGGTTTGGTGCTGGGGACGTGGCCTGTCGGCTTGGGGCGAGGGGCTGTGGTTTGAAGCTGGGGGCGTGGCCTATCGCCATCGGGGCGTGGTTTGGAGCGGGGGGCGTGGCCTGTCGGCTTGGGGGCGTGGTTTACAGCAGTGGGACTAAAAAATAGCAGATCTACAAGCTCGTAGATCATAGCTCTACGAACTTGTAGATCTGATATCGGCTGGGGGTGGGCGTGGCCTATCACCCCGGGGGGTGGGGTCTGAAGCTGTGGGCGGGGCCTATTGGCTTGGGGGCGTGGTTTGAAGCTGGGGGCGTGGCTTATCGGCGTGGGGGCGTGTTTTACAGCAGTGGGACTCAAAAATAGCAGATCTACAAGCTCGTAGATCATAGCTCTACGAGCTTGTAGATCTGATATCGGCTGGGGGTGGGCGTGGCCTATCACCCCGGGGGGTGGGGTCTGAAGCTGTGGGCGGGGCCTATTGGCTTGGGGGCGAAAAAATAGCAGATCTACAAGCTCGTAGAGCATAGCTCTACGAGCTTGTAGATCTGCTATTTTTGAGTCCCACTGCTGTATACCACGACCCCAAGCCAACAAGCCACGCCCCCAGCTCCAAACCACATCCCCATGGCGATAGGCCACGCCCCCAGCTTCAAACCACACACCCCTCGCCGATAGAGGACAAGCACACGGCTTAAGACCCCAATCCAAGGGGAAAGGCCAAGCCGACAGGCCCCGCCCCCCGCTCCAAACCACGCCCCCATGGCGATAGGCCACGCCCCCAGCTTCAAACCACAGCCCCCTCGCCGATAGAGGACAAGCACACAGCTTAAAACCCCAATCCAAGGGGAAAGGCCACGCCCCCGGCTTGAAACCACGCCCCCAAGCCAATAGGCCCCGCCCAAGGCTTCAGACCCCACCCCCCGGGGTGATAGGCCACGCCCACCCCCAGCCGATATCAGATCTACAAGCTCGTAGAGCTATGATCTACGAGCTTGTAGATCTGCTATTACTGAGTCCCACTGCTGTAAACCACGCCCCCAAGCCGATAAGCCACGCCCCCAGCTTCAAACCACGCCTCCAAGCCGACAGGCCCCCGCCCACAGCTTCATACCCCACCCCCCGGGGTGATAGGCCACGCCCAACCCCAGCCGATATCAGATCTACAAGCTCGTAGAACTATGCTCTACGAGCTTGTAGATCTGCTATTTTTGAGTCCCACTGCTGTATACCACGCCCCCAAGCCAACAAGCCACGCCCCCAGCTCCAAACCACGCCCCCATGGCGATAGGCCACGCCCCCAGCTTCAAACCACACACCCCTCGCCGATAGAGGACAAGCACACGGCTTAAGACCCCAATCCAAGGGGAAAGGCCACGCCCCCGGCTGGAAACCACGCCCCCAAGCCAATAGGCCCCGCCCACAGCTTCAGACCCCACCCCCCGGGGTGATAGGCCACGCCCACCCCCAGCCGATATCAGATCTACAAGCTCGTAGAGCTATGATCTACGAGCTTGTAGATCCGCTATTTTTGAGTCCCACTGCTGTAAACCACGCCCCCAAGCCGACAGGCCACGCCCCCCGCTCCAAACCATGCCCCCATGGCGATAGGCCACGCCCCCAGCTTCAAACCACACACCCCTCGCCGATAGAGGACAAGCACACGGCTTAAGACCCCAATCCAACGGGAAAGGCCACGCCCCCAGCTTGAAACCACGCCCCCAAGCCAATAGGCCCCGCCCAGAGCTTCAGACCCCATCCCCCGGGGTGATAGGCCACGCCCACCCCCAGCCGATATCAGATCTACAAGCTCGTAGAGCTATGATCTACGAGCTTGTAGATCCGCTATTTTTGAGTCCCACTGCTGTAAACCACGCCCCCAAGCCGATAAGCCACGCCCCCAGCTTCAGACCCCACCCCCCGGGGTGATAGGCCACGCCCAACCCCAGCCGATATCAGATCTACAAGCTCGTAGAGCTATGATCTACGAGCTTGTAGATCTGCTATTTTTGAGTCCCACTGCTGTAAACCACGCCCCCAAGCCGACAGGCCACGCCCCCCGCTCCAAACCACGCGCCGATGGCGATAGGCCACGCCCCCAGCTTCAAACCACAGCCCCTCGCCCCAAGCCGACAGGCCACGCCCCAAGCTCCAAACCACGCCACCATGTCGATAGGCTACGCCCCTAGCCTTAAACCACACCCCCTTGGCGATAGGCCACGCCCATAGCTCCAAACCACACCCCCTTGGTGATAGGCCAAGCCCACAGCCCCAAACCACTTCCCCCTCACCAATAGGCCACACCCCCGGCTCGAAACCACACCCCCAAGGTGATAGGCCACGCCCACATAGTGGCTGGGGGAGGGGCCGGGGTTAATTGTTCGACCGATTGATCAATCGATTGGTAGAGAGTAACATATTATTATACCAGCCTGTAGGGGGAGGTAGAGAGTAACATATTATAATACCAGCCTGTAGGGGGAGGTAGAGAGTCACATATTATAATACCAACCTGTAGGGGGAGGTAGAGAGTAACATATTATAATACCAGCCTGTAGGGGGAGGTAGAGAGTAACATAGTATAATACCAGTCTCTAGGGGGAGGTAGAGAGTAACATATTATAATACCAGCCTCTAGGGGGAGGTAGAGAGTAACATATTATTATACCAGCCTGTAGGGGGAGGTAAAGAGTAACATAGTATAATACCAGTCTGTAGGGGGAGGTAGAGAGTAAGATATTATAATACCAGCCTGTAGAGGGAGGTAGAGAGTAACATATTACAATACCAGCCTGTAGGGGGAGGTAGAGAGTAACATATTATAATACCAGCCTGTAGGGGGAGGTAGAGAGTCACATATTATAATACCAACCTGTAGGGGGAGGTAGAGAGTAACATATTATAATACCAGCCTGTAGGGGGAGGTAGAGAGTCACATATTATAATACCAGCCTGTAGGGGGAGGTAGAGAGTCACATATTATAATACCAGCCTGTAGGGGGAGGTAGAGAGTCACATATTATAATACCAGCCTGTAGGGGGAGGTAGAGAGTAACATATTATAATACCAGCCTGTAGGGGGAGGTAGAGAGTCACATATTATAATAACAGCCTGTAGGGGAGGTAGAGAGTAACATATTATAATACCAGCCTGTAGGAGGAGGTAGAGAGTAACATATTATAATACCAGCCTGTAGGGGGAGGTAGAGAGTAACATATTATAATACCAGCCTGTAGGGGGAGGTAGAGAGTAACATATTATAATACCAGCCTGTAGGGGGAGGTAGAGAGTAACATATTATAATACCAGCCTGTAGGGGGAGGTAGAGAGTAACATATTATAATACCAGCCTGTAGGGGGAGGTAGAGAGTAACATATTATAATACCAGCCTGTAGGGGGAGGTAGAGAGTCACATATTATAATACCAACCTGTAAGGGGAGGTAGAGAGTAACATATTATAATACCAGCCTGTAGGGGGAGGTAGAGAGTCACATATTATAATACCAGCCTGTAGGGGGAGGTAGAGAGTCACATATTATAATACCAGCCTGTAGGGGGAGGTAGAGAGTCACATATTATAATACCAGCCTGTAGGGGGAGGTAGAGAGTCACATATTATAATACCAGCCTGTAAGGGGAGGTAGAGAGTAACATATTATAATACCAGCCTGTAGGGGGAGGTAGAGAGTCACATATTATAATACCAGCCTGTAGGGGAGGTAGAGAGTAACATATTATAATACCAGCCTGTAGGAGGAGGTAGAGAGTAACATATTATAATACCAGCCTGTAGGGGGAGGTAGAGAGTAACATATTATAATACCAGCCTGTAGGGGGAGGTAGAGAGTAACATATTATAATACCAGCCTGTAGAGGGAGGTAGAGAGTAACATATTATAATACCAGCCTGTAGGGGGAGGTAGAGAGTAACATATTATAATACCAGCCTGTAGGGGGAGGTAGAGAGTAACATATTATAATACCAGCCTGTAGGGGGAGGTAGAGAGTAACATATTATAGTACCAGCCTGTAGGGGGAGGTAGAGAGTCACATATTATAATACCAGCCTGTAGGGGGAGGTAGAGAGTAACATATTATAATACCAGCCTGTAGGGGGAGGTAGAGAGTCACATATTATAATACCAGCCTGTAGGGGAGGTAGAGAGTAACATATTATAATACCAGCCTGTAGGGGGAGGTAGAGAGTAACATATTATAATACCAGCCTGTAGGGGGAGGTAGAGAGTAACATATTATAATACCAGCCTGTAGAGGGAGGTAGAGAGTAACATATTATAATACCAGCCTGTAGGGGGAGGTAGAGAGTAACATATTATAATACCAGCCTGTAGGGGGAGGTAGAGAGTAACATATTATAATATCAGCCTGTAGGGGGAGGTAGAGAGTAACATATTATAGTACCAGCCTGTAGGGGGAGGTAGAGAGTCACATATTATAATACCAGCCTGTAGGGGAGGTAGAGAGTAACCTATTATAATACCAGCCTGTAGGGGGAGGTAGAAAGTCACATATTATAATACCAGCCTGTAGGGGAAAATGTCACCAAAGTGCTTATCTCAGTCTAAAAATGCTATTTTGACCCAAGATTTTTTAAAGAAAGTGGGTGTCAGTTTTGTCTGAAAGAAGGCATTAGGGCTCATATATTTTGTGTTGGGCTCCTAAAACCCACTTTTAGAGACCTCACAAAGTCAGCAGCCACTTAGAATGTACTGGGAACAAGTTACAGGAAAATGTCACCAAAGTGATTATCTCAGTCTAAAAATGCTATTTTGACCCAAGATTTTTTAAAGAAAGTGGGTGTCAGTTCTGTCTGAAGGAAGGCATTAGGGCTCATGTATTTTGTGTTGGGCTCCTAAAACCCACTTTTAGAGACCTCACAAAGTCAGCAGCCACTTAGAATGTACTGGGAACAAGTTACAGGAAAATGTCACCAAAGTGCTTATCTCAGCCCAAAAATGCCATTTTGAGCCACGATTTTTTAAGGAAAGTGGGTGTCAGTTTTGTATGAAGGAAGGCATTGGGGCTCATGTATTTTGTGTTGGGCTCCTAAAACCCACTTTTAGAGACCTCACAAAGTCAGCAGCCACTTAGAATGTACTGGGAACAAGTTACAGGAAAATGTCAAAATAGCATTTTTAGGCTGAGATAAGCACTTTTGTGACACTTTCCTGTAACTTGTTCCCAGTACATTCTAAGTGGCTGCTGACTTTGTGAGGTCTCTAAAAGTGGGTTTTAGGAGCCCAACACAAAATACATGAGCCCTAATGCCTTCCTTCAGACAAAACTGACACCCACTTTCTTTAAAAAATCGTGGTTCAAAATAGCATTTTTGGGCTGAGATAAGCACTTTGGTGACATTTTCCTGTAACTTGTTCCCAGTACATTCTAAGTGGCTGCTGACTTTGTGAGGTCTCTAAAAGTGGGTTTTAGGAGCCCAACACAAAATACATGAGCCCTAATGCCTTCCTTCAGACAAAACTGACACCCACTTTCCTTAAAAAATCGTGGCTCAAAATAGCATTTTTGGGCTGAGATAAGCACTTTGGTGACATTTTCCTGTAACTTGTTCCCAGTACATTCTAAGTGGCTGCTGACTTTGTGAGGTCTGTAAAAGTGGGTTTTAGGAGCCCAACACAAAATACATGAGCCCTAATGCCTTCCTTCAGACAAAACTGACACCCACTTTCCTTAAAAAATCGTGGCTCAAAATAGCATTTTTGGGCTGAGATAAGCACTTTGGTGACATTTTCCTGTAACTTGTTCCCAGTACATTCTAAGTGGCTGCTGACTTTGTGAGGTCTCTAAAAGTGGGTTTTAGGAGCCCAACACAAAATACATGAGCCCTAATGCCTTCCTTCAGACAAAACTGACACCCACTTTCTTAAAAATACGTATTATAATATGTGACTCTCTACCTCCCCCTACAGGCTGGTATTATAATATGTTACTCTCTACCTCCCCCTACAGGCTGGTATTATAATATGTTACTCTCTACCTCCCCCTACAGGCTGGTATTATAATATGTGACTCTCTACCTCCCCCTACAGGCTGGTATTATAATATGTTACTCTCTACCTCCCCCTACAGGCTGGTATTATAATATGTGACTCTCTACCTCCCCCTACAGGCTGGTATTATAATATGTTACTCTCTACCTCCCCCTACAGGCTGGTATTATAATATGTTACTCTCTACCTCCCCCTACAGGCTGGTATTATCATATGTTACTCTCTACCTCCCCCTACAGGCTGGTATTATAATATGTTACTCTCTACCTCCCCCTACAGGCTGGTATTATAATATGTTACTCTCTACCTCCCCTACAGGCTGGTATTATAATATGTGACTCTCTACCTCCCCCTACAGGCTGGTATTATAATATGTTACTCTCTACCTCCCCCTACAGGCTGGTATTATAATATGTGACTCTCTACCTCCCCCTACAGGCTGGTATTATAATATGTGACTCTCTACCTCCCCCTACAGGCTGGTATTATAATATGTGACTCTCTACCTCCCCCTACAGGCTGGTATTATAATATGTTACTCTCTACCTCCCTCTACAGGCTGGTATTATAATATCTTACTCTCTACCTCCCCCTACAGACTGGTATTATACTATGTTACTCTCTACCTCCCCCTACAGGCTGGTATTATAATATGTTACTCTCTACCTCCCTCTACAGGCTGGTATTATAATATCTTACTCTCTACCTCCCCCTACAGACTGGTATTATACTATGTTACTCTCTACCTCCCCCTACAGGCTGGTATAATAATATGTTACTCTCTACCTCCCCCTAGAGGCTGGTATTATAATATGTTACTGTCTACCTCCCCCTACAGGTTGGTATTATAATATGTGACTCTCTACCTCCCCCTACAGGCTGGTATTATAATATGTTACTCTCTACCTCCCCCTACAGGCTGGTAATATAATATGTTACTTTCTACCTCCCTCTACAGGCTGGTATTATAATATGTTACTCTCTACCTCCCCCTACAGGTTGGTATTATAATATATGACTCTCTACCTCCCCCTACAGGCTGGTATTATAATATGTTACTCTCTACCCAGCCAGCACGCCCACGTGGGTCCCATATGGGTTCAAGGTGGGCTAAACCATATGGGCCCCATGTCGGCATGTCAGCGGGATCCACTTGGGTCCCATCTGGGATGCCCATGTGGGCCTTACGTGGGTACTACCTGGGCCCCACATGGGCCCCATGTGGGCTTTTAGGTGGGTTCTACCTGGGCCCCACGTGGGCCCCATGTGGGCTTTAGGTGGGTACTACCTGGGCCCCATGTGGGCTTTAGGTGGGTTCTACCTGGGCCCCACATGGGCCCCATGTGGGCTTTAGGTGGGTACTACCTGGGCCCCATGTGGGCCCCATGTGGGCTTTAGGTGGGTTCTACCTGGGCCCCACATGGGCCCCATGTGGGCTTTAGGTGGGTACTACCTGGGCCCCATGTGGGCTTTAGGTGGGTACTACCTGGGCCCCACATGGGCCCCATGTGGGCTTTAGGTGGGTTCCACCGGGGCCCTAGGTGGGTCCCTTATGGTTTCAAGGTGGGCTAAACCATATGGGCCCCATGTCGGCATGTCAGCGGGATCCACTTGGGTCCCATCTGGGATGCCCATGTGGGCCTTACGTGGGTACTACCTGGGCCCCACATGGGCCCCATGTGGGCTTTTAGGTGGGTTCTGCCTGGGCCCCACATGGGCCCCATGTGGGCTTTAGGTGGGTTCTACCTGGGCCCCAGGTGGGCCCCAACTAGGCAAGTCTATGTGGGGCCGAGGTGGGTCCCAACTGGGATGCCCATGTGGGCTTTAGGTGGGTTCTACCTGGGCCCCAGGTGGGCCCCAACTAGGCAAGTCTATATGGGACAGAGGTGGGTCCTAACTGGGTTTGTTTGTGCAATGGTTCCTTTGATTTCCAACGTGGGTCCTAATAAGATTTAAATATAAATAAAATAGATTAAGCAGCAAACATGAACCGTGTTAATTCTTGTAAACACACCTAAAATAAAAATTGGGTATAACATTTTACACGTCTTCAGTTTTACCAGGATGAAAATAGACAATATATATTTTGACAAATTTATTAAAAACAATATTACAAGATAATGAAAATACAATGAAAATACAAATGGAAATAAATATAGCAGTA
This sequence comes from Gymnoscopelus braueri, assembly GCF_963280865.1. NCBI lineage: Eukaryota > Metazoa > Chordata > Actinopteri > Myctophiformes > Myctophidae > Gymnoscopelus > Gymnoscopelus braueri. The sequence goes on from NC_137608.1 coordinate 122,029, forward strand.
GTGTAAAGGTGCAGGAAGAGAAGGCACACACATTAAACGTGCAAGTGTACATACAGTATATACATAAAATCACAAAAATGCAACATAATATTCTGACAATGCTCCACAGAGACTATTAACAGAACAAAATATAAGAATAAAAATGGTCCAAAAAAAATTATAAATAGTGTATAAGAGGTGCATCAAAAACTTCCCTTGTCCATGTAACAGGGCAGAGGGATTCTGAGATCCAGTTTCATGTTGCAGATGAATCTGGGCCCTATGTGTACGTGGGTGTCTCTTGAGCCTTTCTGTTTAAATCCCCAGTGACAGAACCAACCAAGTATTGTGCTGCTAAGGGGAGAGAAAGAGAGACAGAGACTTTGTCTACTAGGGTGGTGCATCATCCAGTTGTGGAAGCTGTCTCTGAGCTCAAACTCTGTTTCCACTTCTATCACAAGCCCCAGTGAACCACTTGGAGAGAGCCTTCTCTGCATCCTTGTGTTCTTCAGTCCTCCTAATAGAAATGACAAGAAGACAACTGTTAGAAATTATAGAATTATGAAACTTTCCATTACTGTATATGCTGTGGCATGCCTTCTACTGGTATACATCAAATTAATCTCACACACACACACACACACACACACACACACACACACACACACACACACACACACACACACACACACACACACACACACACACACACACACACACACACACACACACACACACACACACACACACACACACACACACACACACACACACAATGATTCACCAAGACAAGCAGGAAGAATGCCCAAACTGAGCAGCATAAAACAGCATGAAAATAAAGTTTAGCTTGAGAACAGAGTAATGCACAATCTACTACTTAAAGAGATCAGTACTGCATTTAAATATTTACTTACTTAGTTATGAAAGCAGAAATCCATCACAAGGCAATCCTCCTCTCTGCTTTGCTCCTTGAGTCCTTTGTCAGTTTAAATTTGAATTTAGTGGACAAACAGAGGGGGCCTTTAGGACCCAAAGCAAACAGGACCTTTAGCTGTCCTTAGAAATGCCTGAGCAAATAAACAATAAATAAATAACAATAAAATACTAACTGAAAACTAAATACAATGGCCTTGCCTGTCTTAAGTAAAGTGTGTAATACTGCATTAAAGCAAACATCACCAGCCTTTATAAACATAACCTGTGCTGATGTAAACATTCGACTTTCTAAATGAACACCCAAGCTCTCTCTCTCTCACACACACACACACACACACACACACACACACACACACACACACACACACACACACACACACACACACACACACACACACACACACACACACACACACACACACACACACACAGCTCTGTTCAACACAATGCTGTACCCCCTCCAACTGTACTTCTTGTTTTCATTATGTTTTAAAAAAGACTCTCTGTCTTTCTAAAAGGAAGATATGTGTGTCCCCACTGCTGCCTAAGCCAAGAAACAAGGCTTTACAAAAAATATAACTAACTGAAACAGGATTGTGTATTTTCAAAGTTAACTAAAACAATCTATCTGAAAAAGAGCTTGTAGGTTATTTAAAAAAAAAAAATCCATATTACAATACAAAATTAAAACTAAACTTTAAAGAAATAAATAAAAACCACCCACCCCTCCAAACCCAGACTAGTCTGGCATGCCTTGAAGTGATAATTTGAATACCCATTGTTCCATTGTTGCTATCTGTGTGTGACCCCCACAGGGTCACACTCAGATAGGGCCATTAACAGGCAGTCAGGGGGAGGGGATTTAGTCTGGACTTGAACAGGATAATACAAATGTAGTTTGACTTGAAGCAGCACATGTAACTGAAAGAAAGCAGAAAGCTCTGAATCCACAAGCTTATGAACAAATTGTATTATCATTGCTCCCTATCACAAACGACACATTTATACTTGTTAATCTAAGAAAAAGTGAGTTGGGCTTTAACCACTTAACTCTTAGTAAACTTGTACTTGGTCTGCTCTTTTTTCCCCCTCTACACCAAACCTCTTTGCCAAAAATAGCCGCAAGCTTGTAGATTGGTTTATTAGCCAGGGATCCTTTTAATGGTTACCAGTTAAACGGTTAACAGTTAAACAGTTAACCTGCCATGGCCATCTTTAATAAATAAAAACAAATACTTAAATACTTAAAAATACAATGTAATGTCCAATCTGTATGGTAGAGTATGTTCATACAATATAACTTATACTATATATATAATTGGGGTGGTTGCATTTAGTCTCCCTGCTCTTCTATTGAGACATTTCGATTGTGTCAAAGGTCATGTCTCATCTAGACACAGGATCTGACACAAATTCTGACCTGATGGTCAAGATTGAAATCATCCCCTGAACAGGCAGGCTCTATCTTAATGGTAAAATATGTCAGCACTTGTGCAGGAAACTGGGTTAAAATCTGGGGTAGAAGAGGAAGATATAGTACAACTTAAAATGGGGTTGAATAGTTTGTCCGTCTTTGTGAGCTTGTATATTGGCTGTTTTTGGCATTAGTGTTTAGTTTGGCAGTGGTAAAACAAAAAACAAAAACAAATCTGTTTACACATTATTCGATTTATAGTGAGTGAGTGAGTGTGCGCGCGTGTGTGTGTGTTCCAACCCATGCCCAGTTAGCCCATATGTACATGTCAGTTAGCCAGCATGTACACCACGTGGGAATCACATGGGCTTCCCCGCTTCCAACCCATGCCGGTTAGCCCACATGCAGACCACACAGGAACCACGTGGGCTTGCCCGCTTCCAACCCATGCCGGTTAGCCCACATGCAGACCACACGGGAACCACGTGGGCTTGCCCGCTTACAACCCATGCCGGTTAGCCCACATGCAGCCCACGCGTGAACCACGTGGGCTTGCCCGCTTCCAACCCATGCCGGTTAGCCCACATGCAGCCCACGCGGGAACCACGTGGGCTTGCCCGCTTCCAACCCATGCCGGTTAGCCCACATGCAGCCCACGCGGGAACCACGTAGGCTTGCCCGCTTCCAACCCACGCCCAGTTAGCCCACATGCAGCCCACGCGGGAACCACGTGGGCTTGCCCGCTTCCAACCCACGCCCAGTTAGCCCACATGCAGCCCACGCGGGAACCACGTGGGCTTGCCCGCTTCCAACCCATGCCGGTTAGCCCACATGCAGCCCACGCGGGAACCACGTGGGATTGCCCGCTTCCAACCCATGCCGGTTAGCCCACATGCAGCCCACGCGGGAACCACGTGGGCTTGCCCTCTTCCAACCCATGCCGGTTAGCCCACATGCAGCCCACGCGGGAACCACGTGGGCTTGCCCGCTTCCAACCCATGCCGGTTAGCCCACATGCAGCCCACGCGGGAACCACGTGGGCTTGCCCGCTTCCAACCCATGCCGGTTAGCCCACATGCAGCCCACGCGGGAACCACGTGGGCTTGCCCGCTTCCAACCCACGCCCAGTTAGCCCACATGCAGCCCACGCGGGAACCACGTGGGCTTGCCCGCTTCCAACCCATGCCGGTTAGCCCACATGCAGCCCACGCGGGAACCACGTGGGCTTGCCCCTTTCCAACCCATGCCGGTTAGCCCACATGCAGCCCACGCGGGAACCACGTGGGCTTGCCCGCTTTCAACCCATGCCGGTTAGCCCACATGCAGCCCACGCGGGAACCACGTGGGCTTGCCCGCTTCCAACCCACGCCCAGTTAGCCCACATGCAGCCCACGCGGGAACCACGTGGGCTTGCCCGCTTCCAACCCACGCCCAGTTAGCCCACATGCAGCCCACGCGGGAACCACGTGGGCTTGCCCGCTTCCAACCCACGCCCAGTTAGCCCACATGCAGCCCACGCGGGAACCACGTGGGCTTGCCCACTTCCAACCCACGCCCAGTTAGCCCACATGCAGCCCACCTGGGACCCTCATAATTTGCCCAGTTCAAGCCCATGCCCACTTGGTACCCAAGTAGCCCGCATTGGGCCCATATGGGTCCCACGTGGGCGTGCTGGCTGGGTACCTCCCCCTACAGGCTGGTAATATAATACGTTACTCTCTACCTCCCTCTACAGGCTGGTATTATAATATGTTACTCTCTACCTCCCCCTACAGACTGGTATTATACTATGTTACTCTCTACCTCCCCCTACAGGCTGGTATTATAATATCTTACTCTCTACCTCCCTCTACAGGCTGGTATTATAATATCTTACTCTCTACCTCCCCCTACAGACTGGTATTATACTATGTTACTCTCTACCTCCCCCTACAGGCTGGTATAATAATATGTTACTCTCTACCTCCCCCTAGAGGCTGGTATTATAATATGTTACTCTCTACCTCCCCCTACAGGCTGGTAATATAATATGTTACTCTCTACCTCCCTCTACAGGCTGGTATTATAATATGTTACTCTCTACCTCCCCCTACAGGTTGGTATTATAATATATGACTCTCTACCTCCCCCTACAGGCTGGTATTATAATATGTTACTCTCTACCTCCCCCTACAGGCTGGTAATATAATACGTTACTCTCTACCTCCCTCTACAGGCTGGTATTATAATATGTTACTCTCTACCTCCCCCTACAGACTGGTATTATACTATGTTACTCTCTACCTCCCCCTACAGGCTGGTATTATAATATGTTACTCTCTACCTCCCTCTACAGGCTGGTATTATAATATCTTACTCTCTACCTCCCCCTACAGACTGGTATTATACTATGTTACTCTCTACCTCCCCCTACAGGCTGGTATAATAATATGTTACTCTCTACCTCCCCCTAGAGGCTGGTATTATAATATGTTACTCTCTACCTCCCCCTAGAGACTGGTATTATACTATGTTACTCTCTACCTCCCCCTACAGGCTGGTATTATAATATGTGACTCTCTACCTCCCCCTACAGGCTGGTATTATAATATGTTACTCTCTACCTCCCCCTACAGGCTGGTATTATAATATGTTACTCTATACCTCCCCCTACAGGCTGGTATTATAATAGGTTACTCTCTACCTCCCCCTACAGGCTGGTATTATACTATGTTACTCTCTACCTCCCCCTAAAGGCTGGTATTATAATATGTTACTCTCTACCTCCCCCTACAGGATGGTATAATAATATGTTAATCTCTACCAATCGATTGATCAATCGGTCGAACAATTAACCCCGGCCCCTCCCCCAGCCACTATGTGGGCGTGGCATATCACCTTGGGGGTGTGGTTTCGAGCCGGGGGTGTGGCCTATTGGTGAGGGGGGAGTGGTTTGGAGCTGTGGGCTTGGCCTATCACCAAGGGGGTGTGGTTTGGAGCTATGGGCGTGGCCTATCGCCAAGGGGGGGTGTGGTTTAAGGCTAGGGGTGTGGCCTATCGCCATGGGGGCGTGGTTTGGTGCTGGGGACGTGGCCTGTCGGCTTGGGGCGAGGGGCTGTGGTTTGAAGCTGGGGGCGTGGCCTATCGCCATCGGGGCGTGGTTTGGAGCGGGGGGCGTGGCCTGTCGGCTTGGGGGCGTGGTTAACAGCAGTGGGACTCAAAAATAGCAGATCTACAAGCTCGTAGATCATAGCTCTACGAGCTTGTAGATCTGATATCGGCTGGGGGTGGGCGTGGCCTATCACCCCGGGGGGTGGGGTCTGAAGCTGTGGGTGGGGCCTGTCGGCTTGGAGGCGTGGTTTGAAGCTGGGGGCGTGGCTTATCGGCTTGGGGGCGTGGTTTACAGCAGTGGGACTCAAAAATAGCGGATCTACAAGCTCGTAGAGCATAGCTCTACGAGCTTGTAGATCTGATATCGGCTGGGGTTGGGCGTGGCCTATCACCCCGGGGGGTGGGGTATGAAGCTGTGGGCGGGGGCCTGTCGGCTTGGAGGCTTGGTTTGAAGCTGGGGGCGTGGCTTATCGGCTTGGGGGCGTGTTTTACAGCAGTGGGACTCAAAAATAGCAGATCTACAAGCTCGTAGATCATAGCTCTACGAGCTTGTAGATCTGATATCGGCTGGGGGTGGGCGTGGCCTATCACCCCGGGGGGTGGGGTCTGAAGCTGTGGGCGGGGCCTATTGGCTTGGGGGCGAAAAAAATAGCAGATCTACAAGCTCGTAGAGCATAGCTCTACGAGCTTGTAGATCTGCTATTTTTGAGTCCCACTGCTGTATACCACGACCCTAAGCCAACAAGCCACGCCCCCAGCTCCAAACCACATCCCCATGGCGATAGGCCACGCCCCCAGCTTCAAACCACACACCCCTCGCCGATAGAGGACAAGCACACGGCTTAAGACCCCAATCCAAGGGGAAAGGCCACGCCCCCAAGCCGACAGGCCCCGCCCCCCACTCCAAACCACGCCCCCATGGCGATAGGCCACGCCCCCAGCTTCAAACCACAGCCCCCTCGCCGATAGAGGACAAGCACACAGCTTAAAACCCCAATCCAAGGGGAAAGGCCACGCCCCCGGCTTGAAACCACGCCCCCAAGCCAATAGGCCCCGCCCACAGCTTCAGACCCCACCCCCCGGGGTGATAGGCCAAGCCCACCCCCAGCCGATATCAGATCTACAAGCTCGTAGAGCTATGATCTACGAGCTTGTAGATCTGCTATTTTTGAGTCCCACTGCTGTAAACCACGCCCCCAGCTTCAAACCACGCCTCCAAGCCGACAGTCCCCCGCCCACAGCTTCATACCCCACCCCCCGGGGTGATAGGCCACGCCCAACCCCAGCCGATATCAGATCTACAAGCTCGTAGAGCTATGCTCTACGAGCTTGTAGATCTGCTATTTTTGAGTCCCACTGCTGTATACCACGCCCCCAAGCCAACAAGCCACGCCCCCAGCTCCAAACCACGCCCCCATGGCGATAGGCCACGCCCCCAGCTTCAAACCACACACCCCTCGCCGATAGAGGACAAGCACACGGCTTAAGACCCCAATCCAAGGGGAAAGGCCACGCCCCCGGCTTGAAACCACGCCCCCAAGCCAATAGGCCCCGCCCACAGCTTCAGACCCCACCCCCCGGGGTGATAGGCCACGCCCACCCCCAGCCGATATCAGATCTACAAGCTCGTAGAGCTATGATCTACGAGCTTGTAGATCCGCTATTTTTGAGTCCCACTGCTGTAAACCACGCCCCCAAGCCGATAAGCCACGCCCCCAGCTTCAAACCACGCCTCCAAGCCGACAGGCCCCCGCCCACAGCTTCATACCCCACCCCCCGGGGTGATAGGCCACGCCCACCCCCAGCCGATATCAGATCTAAAAGCTCGTAGAGCTATGCTCTACGAGCTTGTAGATCTGCTATTTTTGAGTCCCACTGCTGTATACCACGCCCCCAAGCCAACAGGCCACGCCCCCAGCTCCAAACCACACCCCCATGGCGATAGGCCACGCCCCCAGCTTCAAACCACACCCCCCTCGCCGATAGAGGACAAGCACACGGCTTAAGACCCCAATCCAAGGGGAAAGGCCACGCCCCCAAGCCGACAGGCCCCGCCCCCCGCTCCAAACCACGCCCCCATGGCGATAGGCCACGCCCCCAGCTTCAAACCACAGCCCCCTCGCCGATAGAGGACAAGCACAAAGCTTAAAACCCCAATCCACGGGGAAAGGCCACGCCCCCGGCTTGAAACCACGCCCCCAAGCCAATAAGCCCCGCCCACAGCTTCAGACCCCACCCCCCAGGGCGATAGGCCACGCCCAACCCCAGCCGATATCAGATCTACAAGCTCGTAGAGCTATGCTCTACGAGCTTGTAGATCTGCTATTTTTGAGTCCCACTGCTGTAAACCACGCCCCCAAGCCGACAGGCCACGCCCCCCGCTCCAAACCATGCCCCCATGGCGATAGGCCACGCCCCCAGCTTCAAACCACACACCCCTCGCCGATAGAGGACAAGCACACGGCTTAAGACCCCAATCCAACGGGAAAGGCCACGCCCCCAGCTTGAAACCACGCCCCCAAGCCAATAGGCCCCGCCCAGAGCTTCAGACCCCACCCCCCGGGGTGATAGGCCACACCCACCCCCAGCCGATATCAGATCTACAAGCTCGTAGAGCTATGATCTACGAGCTTGTAGATCCGCTATTTTTGAGTCCCACTGCTGTAAACCACGCCCCCAAGCCGATAAGCCACGCCCCCAGCTTCAAACCACGCCTCCAAGCCGACAGGCCCCGCCCACAGCTTCAGACCCCACCCCCCGGGGTGATAGGCCACGCCCAACCCCAGCCGATATCAGATCTACAAGCTCGTAGAGCTATGATCTACGAGCTTGTAGATCTGCTATTTTTGAGTCCCACTGCTGTAAACCACGCCCCCAAGCCGACAGGCCACGCCCCCCGCTCCAAACCACGCCCCGATGGCGATAGGCCACGCCCCCAGCTTCAAACCACAGCCCCTCGCCCCAAGCCGACAGGCCACGCCCCCAGCTCCAAACCACGCCCCCATGTCGATAGGCTACGCCCCTAGCCTTAAACCACACCCCCTTGGCGATAGGCCACGCCCATAGCTCCAAACCACACCCCCTTGGTGATAGGCCAAGCCCACAGCTCCAAACCACTTCCCCCTCACCAATAGGCCACACCCCCGGCTCGAAACCACACCCCCAAGGTGATAGGCCACGCCCACATAGTGGCTCGGGGAGGGGCCGGGGTTAATTGTTCGACCGATTGATCAATCGATTGGTAGAGAGTAACATATTATTATACCAGCCTGTAGGGGGAGGTAGAGAGTAACATATAATACCAGCCTGTAGGGGGAGGTAGAGAGTCACATATTATAATACCAACCTGTAGGGGGAGGTAGAGAGTAACATATTATAATACCAGCCTGTAGGGGGAGGTAGAGAGTAACATAGTATAATACCAGTCTCTAGGGGGAGGTAGAGAGTAACATATTATAATACCAGTCTGTAAGGGGAGGTAGAGAGTAAGATATTATAATACCAGCCTGTAGGGGGAGGTAGAGAGTAACATATTATAATACCAGCCTGTAGGGGGAGGTAGAGAGTCACATATTATAATACCAGCCTGTAGGGGGAGGTAGAGAGTCATATATTATAATACCAGCCTGTAGGGGGAGGTAGAGAGTAACATAGTATAATACCAGTCTGTAAGGGGAGGTAGAGAGTAAGATATTATAATACCAGCCTGTAGAGGGAGGTAGAGAGTAACATATTATAATACCAGCCTGTAGGGGGAGGTAGAGAGTAACATAGTATAATACCAGTCTGTAGGGGGAGGTAGAGAGTAACATATTATAATACCAGCCAGTAGAGGGAGGTAGAGAGTAACATATTATAATACCAGCCTGTAGGGGGAGGTAGAGAGTAACATATTATAATACCAGCCTGTAGGGGGAGGTAGAGAGTCACATATTATAATACCAACCTGTAGGGGGAGGTAGAGAGTAACAAATTATAATACCAGCCTGTAGGGGGAGGTAGAGAGTCACATATTATAATACCAGCCTGTAGGGGGAGGTAGAGAGTCAAATATTATAATACCAGCCTGTAGGGGGAGGTAGAGAGTCACATATTATAATACCAGCCTGTAGGGGGAGGTAGAGAGTAACATATTATAATACCAGCCTGTAGGGGGAGGTAGAGAGTCACATATTATAATACCAGCCTGTAGGGGAGGTAGAGAGTAACATATTATAATACCAGCCTGTAGGGGGAGGTAGAGAGTAACATATTATAATACCAGCCTGTAGGGGGAGGTAGAGAGTAACATATTATAATACCAGCCTGTAGGGGGAGGTAGAGAGTAACATATTATAATACCAGCCTTTAGAGGGAGGTAGAGAGTAACATATTATAATACCAGCCTGTAGGGAAAGGTAGAGAGTAACATATTATAATACCAGCTTGTAGGGGGAGGTAGAGAGTAACATATTATAATACCAGCCTGTAGGGGGAGGTAGAGAGTAACATATTATAGTACCAGCCTCTAGGGGGAGGTAGAGAGTCACATATTATAATACCAGCCTGTAGGGGAGGTAGAGAGTAACCTATTATAATACCAGCCTGTAGGGGGAGGTAGATAGTCACATATTATAATACCAGCCTGTAGGGGAAAATGTCACCAAAGTGCTTATCTCAGCCCAAAAATGCTATTTTGAGCCACGATTTTTTAAAGAAAGTGGGTGTCAGTTTTGTCTAAAGGAAGGCATTAGGGCTCATGTATTTTGTGTTGGGCTCCTAAAACCCACTTTTAGAGACCTCACAAAGTCAGCAGCCACTTAGAATGTACTGGGAACAAGTTACAGGAGAATGTCACCAAAGTGCTTATCTCAGTCTAAAAATGCTATTTTGACCCAAGATTTTTTTAAGAAAGTGGGTGTCAGTTTTGTCTGAAAGAAGGCATTAGGGCTCATGTATTTTGTGTTGGGCTCCTAAAACCCACTTTTAGAGACCTCACAAAGTCAGCAGCCACTTAGAATGTACTGGGAACAAGTTACAGGAAAATGTCACCAAAGTGATTATCTCAGTCTAAAAATGCTATTTTGACACAAGATTTTTTAAAGAAAGTGGGTGTCAGTTTTGTCTGAAGGAAGGCATTAGGGCTCATGTATTTTGTGTTGGGCTCCTAAAACCCACTTTTACAGACCTCACAAAGTCAGCAGCCACTTAAAATGTACTGGGAACAAGTTACAGGAAAATGTCACCAAAGTGCTTATCTCAGCCCAAAAATGCTATTTAGAGCCACGATTTTTTAAAGAAAGTGGGTGACAGTTTTGTCTGAAGGAAGGCATTAGGGCTCATGTATTTTGTGGTGGGCTCCTAAAACCCACTTTTAGAGACCTCACAAAGTCAGCAGCCACTTAGAATGTACTGGGAACAAGTTACAGGAAAATGTCACCAAAGTGCTTATCTCAGTCTAAAAATGCTATTTTGACCCAAGATTTTTTTAAGAAAGTGGGCGTCAGTTTTGTCTGAAAGAAGGCATTAGGGCTCATGTATTTTGTGTTGGGCTCCTAAAACCCAATTTTACAGACCTCACAAAGTCAGCAGCCACTTAAAATGTACTGGGAACAAGTTACAGGAAAATGTCACCAAAGTGCTTATCTCAGCCCAAAAATGCTATTTTGAACCACGATTTTTTAAAGAAAGTGGGTGTCAGTTTTGTCTGAAGGAAGGCATTAGGGCTCATGTATTTTGTGTTGGGCTCCTAAAACCCACTTTTAGAGACCTCACAAAGTCAGCAGCCACTTAGAATGTACTGGGAACAAGTTACAGGAAAATGTCACCAAAGTGCTTATCTCAGTCTAAAAATGCTATTTTGACCCAAGATTTTTTTGAGAAAGTGGGTGTCAGTTTTGTCTGAAGGAAGGCATTAGGGCTCATGTGTTTTGTGTTGGGCTCCTAAAACCCACTTTTACAGACCTCACAAAGTCAGCAGCCACTTAAAATGTACTGGGAACAAGTTACAGGAAAATGTGACCAAAGTGCTTATCTCAGCCCAAAAATGCCATTTTGAGCCACGATTTTTTAAAGAAAATGGGTGTCAGTTTTGTAGGAAGGAAGGCATTGGGGCTCATGTATTTTGTGTTGGGCTCCTAAAACCCACTTTTAGAGACCTCACAAAGTCAGCAGCCACTTAGAATGTACTGGGAACAAGTTACAGGAAAATGTCAAAATAGCATTTTTAGGCTGAGATAAGCACTTTGGTGACACTTTCCTGTAACTTGTTCCCAGTACATTCTAAGTGGCTGCTGACTTTGTGAGGTCTCTAAAAGTGGGTTTTAGGAGCCCAACACAAAATACATGAGCCCTAATGCCTTCCTTCAGACAAAACTGACACCCACTTTCTTAAAAATACGTATTATAATATGTGACTCTCTACCTCCCCCTACAGGCTGGTATTATAATATGTTACTCTCTACCTCCCCCTACAGGTTGGTATTATAATATGTGACTCTCTACCTCCCCCTACAGGCTGGTATTATAATATGTTACTCTCTACCTCCCCCTACAGGCTGGTATTATAATATGTTACTCTCTACCTCCCTCTACAGGCTGGTATTATAATATGTTACTCTCTACCTCCCCCTACAGACTGGTATTATACTATGTTACTCTCTACCTCCCCCTACATTCTGGTATTATACTATGTTACTCTCTACCTCCCCCTACAGGCTGGTATAATAATATGTTACTCTCTACCTCCCCCTAGAGGCTGGTATTATAATATGTTACTCTCTACCTCCCCCTAGAGACTGGTATTATACTAAGTTACTCTCTACCTCCCCCTACAGGCTGGTATTATAATATGTTACTCTCTACCTCCCCCTACAGGTTGGTATTATAATATGTGACTCTCTACCTCCCCCTACAGGCTGGTATTATAATATGTTACTCTCTACCTCCCCCTACAGGCTGGTAATATAATATGTTACTCTCTACCTCCCTCTACAGGCTGGTATTATAATATGTTACTCTCTACCTCCCCCTACAGACTGGTATTATACTATGTTACTCTCTACCTCCCCCTACAGGCTGGTATTATAATATGTTACTCTCTACCTCCCTCTACAGGCTGGTATTATAATATCTTACTCTCTACCTCCCCCTACTGAACTGGTATTATACTATGTTACTCTCTACCTCCCCCTACAGGCTGGTATAATAATATGTTACTCTCTACCTCCCCCTAGAGGCTGGTATTATAATATATTACTCTCTACCTCCCCCTAGAGACTGGTATTATACTATGTTACTCTCTACCTCCCCCTACAGGCTGGTATTATAATATGTTACTCTCTACCTCCCTCTACAGGCTGGTATTATAATATCTTACTCTCTACCTCCCCCTATAGACTGGTATTTTACTATGTTACTCTCTACCTCCCCCTACAGGCTGGTATTATAATATGTTACTCTCTACCTCCCTCTACAGGCTGGTATTATAATATCTTACTCTCTACCTCCCCCTACAGACTGGTATTATACTATGTTACTCTCTACCTCCCCCTACAGGCTGGTATAATAATATGTTACTCTCTACCTCCCCCTAGAGGCTGGTATTATAATATGTTACTCTCTACCTCCCCCTACAGGTTGGTATTATAATATGTGACTCTCTACCTCCCCCTACAGGCTGGTATTATAATATGTTACTCTCTACCTCCCCCTACAGGCTGGTAATATAATATGTTACTCTCTACCTCCCTCTACAGGCTGGTATTATAATATGTTACTCTCTACCTCCCCCTACAGGTTGGTATTATAATATATGACTCTCTACCTCCCCCTACAGGCTGGTATTATAATATGTTACTCTCTACCTCCCCCTACAGGCTGGTAATATAATACGTTACTCTCTACCTCCCCCTACAGGCTGGTATTATAATATGTGACTCTCTACCTCCCCCTACAGGCTGGTATTATAATATGTTACTCTCTACCTCCCCCTACAGGCTGGTATTATAATATGTTACTCTATACCTCCCCCTACAGGCTGGTATTATAATATGTTACTCTCTACCTCCCCCTACAGGCTGGTTTATACTATGTTACTCTCTACCTCCCCCTAAAGGCTGGTATTATAATATGTTACTCTCTACCTCCCCCTACAGGATGGTATAATAATATGTTAATCTCTACCAATCGATTGATCAATCGGTCGAACAATTAACCCCGGCCCCTCCCCCAGCCACTATGTGGGCGTGGCATATCACCTTGGGGGTGTGGTTTCGAGCCGGGGGTGTGGCCTATTGGTGAGGGGGGAGTGGTTTGGAGCTGTGGGTTTGGCCTATCACCAAGGGGGTGTGGTTTGGAGCTATGGGCGTGGCCTATCGCCAAGGGGGGGTGTGGTTTAAGGCTAGGGGTGTGGCCTATCGCCATGGGGGCGTGGTTTGGTGCTGGGGACGTGGCCTGTCGGCTTGGGGCGAGGGGCTGTGGTTTGAAGCTGGGGGCGTGGCCTATCGCCATCGGGGCGTGGTTTGGAGCGGGGGGCGTGGCCTGTCGGCTTGGGGGCGTGGTTTACAGCAGTGGGACTCAAAAATAGCAGATCTACAAGCTCGTAGATCATAGCTCTACGAGCTTGTAGATCTGATATCGGCTGGGGGTGGGCGTGGCCTATCACCCCGGGGGGTGGGGTCTGAAGATGTGGGCGGGGCCTGTCGGCTTGGAGGCGTGGTTTGAAGCTGGGGGCGTGGCTTATCGGCTTGGGGGCGTGGTTTACAGCAGTGGGACTCAAAAATAGCGGATCTACAAGCTCGTAGATCATAGCTCTACGAGCTTGTAGATCTGATATCGGCTGGGGGTGGGCGTGGCCTATCACCCCGGGGGGTGGGGTCTGAAGCTGTGGGCGGGGCCTATTGGCTTGGGGGCGAAAAAAATAGCAGATCTACAAGCTCGTAGAGCATAGCTCTACGAGCTTGTAGATCTGCTATTTTTGAGTCCCACTGCTGTATACCACGACCCCAAGCCAACAAGCCACGCCCCCAGCTCCAAACCACATCCCCATGGCGATAGGCCACGCCCCCAGCTTCAAACCACACACCCCTCGCCGATAGAGGACAAGCACACGGCTTAAGACCCCAATCCAAGGGGATAGGCCACGCCCCCAAGCCGACAGGCCCCGCCCCCCGCTCCAAACCACGCCCCCATGGCGATAGGCCACGTCCCCAGCTTCAAACCACAGCCCCCTCGCCGATAGAGGACAAGCACACAGCTTAAAACCCCAATCCAAGGGGAAAGGCCACGCCCCCGGCTTGAAACCACGCCCCCAAGCCAATAGGCCCCGCCCACAGCTTCAGACCCCACCCCCCGGGGTGATAGGCCACGCCCACCCCCAGCCGATATCAGATCTACAAGCTCGTAGAGCTATGATCTACGAGCTTGTAGATCTGCTATTTTTGAGTCCCACTGCTGTAAACCACGCCCCCAAGCCGATAAGCCACGCCCCCAGCTTCAAACCACAGCCCCCTCGCCGATAGAGGACAAGCACACAGCTTAAAACCCCAATCCAAGGGGAAAGGCCACGCCCCCAGCTTCAAACCACACACCCCTCGCCGATAGAGGACAAGCACACGGCTTAAGACCCCAATCCAACGGGAAAGGCCACGCCCCCAGCTTGAAACCACGCCCCCAAGCCAATAGGCCCCGCCCAGAGCTTCAGACCCCACCCCCCGGGGTGATAGGCCACACCCACCCCCAGCCGATATCAGATCTACAAGCTCGTAGAGCTATGATCTACGAGCTTGTAGATCCGCTATTTTTGAGTCCCATTGCTGTAAACCACGCCCCCAAATCGATAAGCCACGCCCCCAGCTTCAAACCACGCCTCCAAGCCGACAGGCCCCGCCCACAGCTTCAGACCCCACCCCCCGGGGTGATAGGCCACGCCCAACCCCAGCCGATATCAGATCTACAAGCTCGTAGAGCTATGATCTACGAGCTTGTAGATCTGCTATTTTTGAGTCCCACTGCTGTAAACCACGCCCCCAAGCCGACAGGCCACGCCCCCCGCTCCAAACCACGCCCCGATGGCGATAGGCCACGCCCCCAGCTTCAAACCACAGCCCCTCGCCCCAAGCCGACAGGCCACGCCCCCAGCTCCAAACCACGCCCCCATGTCGATAGGCTACGCCCCTAGCCTTAAACCACACCCCCTTGGCGATAGGCCACGCCCATAGCTCCAAACCACACCCCCTTGGTGATAGGCCAAGCCCACAGCTCCAAACCACTTCCCCCTCACCAGTAGGCCACACCCCCGGCTCGAAACCACACCCCCAAGGTGATAGGCCACGCCCACATAGTGGCTGGGGGAGGGGCCGGGGTTAATTGTTCGACCGATTGATCAATCGATTGGTAGAGAGTAACATATTATTATACCAGCCTGTAGGGGGAGGTAGAGAGTAACATATTATAATACCAGCCTGTAGGGGGAGGTAGAGAGTCACATATTATAATACCAACCTGTAGGGGGAGGTAGAGAGTAACATATTATAATACCAGCCTGTAGGGGGAGGTAGAGAGTAACATAGTATAATACCAGTCTCTAGGGGGAGGTAGAGAGTAACATATTATAATACCAGTCTGTAAGGGGAGGTAGAGAGTAAGATATTATAATACCAGCCTGTAGGGGGAGGTAGAGAGTAACATATTATAATACCAGCCTGTAGGGGGAGGTAGAGAGTCACATATTATAATACCAGCCTGTAGGGGGAGGTAGAGAGTCACATATTATAATACCAGCCTGTAGGGGGAGGTAGAGAGTAACATAGTATAATACCAGTCTGTAAGGGGAGGTAGAGAGTAAGATATTATAATACCAGCCTGTAGAGGGAGGTAGAGAGTAACATATTATAATACCAGCCTGTAGGGGGAGGTAGAGAGTAACATAGTATAATACCAGTCTGTAGGGGGAGGTAGAGAGTAACATATTATAATACCAGCCAGTAGAGGGAGGTAGAGAGTAACATATTATAATACCAGCCTGTAGGGGGAGGTAGAGAGTAACATATTATAATACCAGCCTGTAGGGGGAGGTAGAGAGTCACATATTATAATACCAACCTGTAGGGGGAGGTAGAGAGTAACATATTATAATACCAGCCTGTAGGGGGAGGTAGAGAGTCACATATTATAATACCAGCCTGTAGGGGGAGGTAGAGAGTCACATATTATTATACCAGCCTGTAGGGGGAGGTAGAGAGTCACATATTATAATACCAGCCTGTAGGGGGAGGTAGAGAGTAACATATTATAATACCAGCCTGTAGGGGGAGGTAGAGAGTCACATATTATAATACCAGCCTGTAGGGGAGGTAGAGAGTAACATATTATAATACCAGCCTGTAGGGGGAGGTAGAGAGTAACACATTATAATACCAGCCTGTAGGGGGAGGTAGAGAGTAACATATTATAATACCAGCCTGTAGGGGGAGGTAGAGAGTAACATATTATAATACCAGCCTGTAGAGGGAGGTAGAGAGTAACATATTATAATACCAGCCTCTAGGGGGAGGTAGAGAGTAACATATTATAATACCAGCCTGTAGGGGGAGGTAGAGAGTAACATATTATAATACCAGCCTGTAGGGGGAGGTAGAGAGTAACATATTATAGTACCAGCCTGTAGGGGGAGGTAGAGAGTCACATATTATAATACCAGCCTGTAGGCGAGGTAGAGAGTAACCTATTATAATACCAGCCTGTAGGGGGAGGTAGAGAGTCACATATTATAATACCAGCCTGTAGGGGAAAATGTCACCAAAGTGCTTATCTCAGCCCAAAAATGCTATTTTGAGCCACGATTTTTTAAAGAAAGTGGGTGTCAGTTTTGTCTGAAGGAAGGCATTAGGGCTCATGTATTTTGTGTTGGGCTCCTAAAACCCACTTTTAGAGACCTCACAAAGTCAGCAGCCACTTAGAATGTACTGGGAACAAGTTACAGGAAAATGTCACCAAAGTGCTTATCTCAGTCTAAAAATGCTATTTTGACCCAAGATTTTTTTAAGAAAGTGGGTGTCAGTTTTGTCTGAAAGAAGGCATTAGGGCTCATGTATTTTGTGTTGGGCTCCTAAAACCCACTTTTACAGACATCACAAAGTCAGCAGCCACTTAAAATGTACTGGGAACAAGTTACAGGAAAATGTCACCAAAGTGCTTATCTCAGCCCAAAAATGCTATTTTGAGCCACGATTTTTTAAAGAAAGTGGGTGTCAGTTTTGTCTGAAGGAAGGCATTAGGGCTCATGTATTTTGTGTTGGGCTCCTAAAACCCACTTTTAGAGACCTCACAAAGTCAGCAGCCACTTAGAATGTACTGGGAACAAGTTACAGGAAAATGTCACCAAAGTGATTATCTCAGTCTAAAAATGCTATTTTGACCCAAGATTTTTTAAAGAAAGTGGGTGTCAGTTTTGTCTGAAGGAAGGCATTAGGGCTCATGTATTTTGTGTTGGGCTCCTAAAACCCACTTTTAGAGACCTCACAAAGTCAGCAGCCACTTAGAATGTACTGGGAACAAGTTACAGGAAAATGTCACCAAAGTGCTTATCTCAGTCTAAAAATGCTATTTTGACCCAAGATTTTTTTTAAGAAAGTGGGCGTCAGTTTTGTCTGAAAGAAGGCATTAGGGCTCATGTATTTTGTGTTGGGCTCCTAAAACCCAATTTTACAGACCTCACAAAGTCAGCAGCCACTTAAAATGTACTGGGAACAAGTTACAGGAAAATGTCACCAAAGTGCTTATCTCAGCCCAAAAATGCTATTTTGAACCACGATTTTTTAAAGAAAGTGGGTGTCAGTTTTGTCTGAAGGAAGGCATTAGGGCTCATGTATTTTGTGTTGGGCTCCTAAAACCCACTTTTAGAGACCTCACAAAGTCAGCAGCCACTTAGAATGTACTGGGAACAAGTTACAGGAAAATGTCACCAAAGTGCTTATCTCAGTCTAAAAATGCTATTTTGACCCAAGATTTTTTTAAGAAAGTGGGTGTCAGTTTTGTCTGAAGGAAGGCATTAGGGCTCATGTATTTTGTGTTGGGCTCCTAAAACCCACTTTTACAGACCTCACAAAGTCAGCAGCCACTTAAAATGTACTGGGAACAAGTTACAGGAAAATGTGACCAAAGTGCTTATCTCAGCCCAAAAATGCCATTTTGAGCCACGATTTTTTAAAGAAAGTGGGTGTCAGTTTTGTATGAAGGAAGGCATTGGGGCTCATGTATTTTGTGTTGGGCTCCTAAAACCCACTTTTAGAGACCTCACAAAGTCAGCAGCCACTTAGAATGTACTGGGAACAAGTTAAAGGAAAATGTCAAAATAGCATTTTTAGGCTGAGATAAGCACTTTGGTGACACTTTCCTGTAACTTGTTCCCAGTACATTCTAAGTGGCTGCTGACTTTGTGAGGTCTCTAAAAGTGGGTTTTAGGAGCCCAACACAAAATACATGAGCCCTAATGCCTTCCTTCAGACAAAACTGACACCCACTTTCTTAAAAATACGTATTATAATATGTGACTCTCTACCTCCCCCTACAGGCTGGTATTATAATATGTTACTCTCTACCTCCCCCTACAGGCTGGTATTATAATATGTTACTCTCTACCTCCCCCTACAGGCTGGTATTATAATATGTGACTCTCTACCTCCCCCTACAGGCTGGTATTATAATATGTTACTCTCTACCTCCCCCTACAGGCTGGTATTATAATATGTTACTCTCTACCTCCCCCTACAGGCTGGTATTATAATATGTGACTCTCTACCTCCCCCTACAGGCTGGTATTATAATATGTTACTCTCTACCTCCCCCTACAGGCTGGTATTATAATATGTTACTCTCTACCTCCCCCTACAGGCTGGTATTATAATATGTTACTCTCTACCTCCCCCTACAGGCTGGTATTATAATATGTTACTCTCTACCTCCCCCTACAGGCTGGTATTATAATATGTTACTCTCTACCTCCCCTACAGGCTGGTATTATAATATGTGACTCTCTACCTCCCCCTACAGGCTGGTATTATAATTTGTTACTCTCTACCTCCCCCTACAGGCTGGTATTATAATATGTGACTCTCTACCTCCCCCTACAGGCTGGTATTATAATATGTGACTCTCTACCTCCCCCTACAGGCTGGTATTATAATATGTGACTCTCTACCTCCCCCTACAGGCTGGTATTATAATATGTTACTCTCTACCTCCCCCTACAGGTTGGTATTATAATATGTGACTCTCTACCTCCCCCTACAGGCTGGTATTATAATATGTTACTCTCTACCTCCCCCTACAGGCTGGTATTATAATATGTTACTCTCTACCTCCCCCTAGAGGCTGGTATTATAATATGTTACTCTCTACCTCCCCCTAGAGACTGGTATTATACTATGTTACTCTCTACCTCCCCCTACAGGCTGGTATTATAATATGTGACTCTCTACCTCCCCCTACAGGCTGGTATTATAATATGTTACTCTCTACCTCCCCCTACAGGCTGGTATTATAATATGTTACTCTATACCTCCCCCTATAGGCTGGTATTATAATATGTTACTCTCTACCTCCCCCTACAGGCTGGTATTATACTATGTTACTCTCTACCTCCCCCTAAAGGCTGGTATTATAATATGTTACTCTCTACCTCCCCCTACAGGATGGTATAATAATATGTTAATCTCTACCAATCGATTGATCAATCGGTCGAACAATTAACCCCGGCCCCTCCCCCAGCCACTATGTGGGCGTGGCATATCACCTTGGGGGTGTGGTTTCGAGCCGGGGGTGTGGCCTATTGGTGAGGGGGGAGTGGTTTGGAGCTGTGGGCTTGGCCTATCACCAAGGGGGTGTGGTTTGGAGCTATGGGCGTGGCCTATCGCCAAGGGGGGGTGTGGTTTAAGGCTAGGGGTGTGGCCTATCGCCATGGGGCGTGGTTTGGTGCTGGGGACGTGGCCTGTCGGCTTGGGGCGAGGGGCTGTGGTTTGAAGCTGGGGGCGTGGCCTATCGCCATCGGGGCGTGGTTTGGAGCGGGGGGCGTGGCCTGTCGGCTTGGGGGCGTGGTTTACAGCAGTGGGACTCAAAAATAGCAGATCTACAAGCTCGTAGATCATAGCTCTACGAGCTTGTAGATCTGATATCGGCTGGGGGTGGGCGTGGCCTATCACCCCGGGGGGTGGGGTATGAAGCTGTGGGCGGGGCCTGTCGGCTTGGAGGCGTGGTTTGAAGCTGGGGGCGTGGCTTATCGGCTTGGGGGCGTGGTTTACAGCAGTGGGACTCAAAAATAGCGGATCTACAAGCTCGTAGAGCATAGCTCTACGAGCTTGTAGATCTGATATCGGCTGGGGTTGGGCGTGGCCTATCACCCCGGGGGGTGGGGTATGAAGCTGTGGGCGGGGGCCTGTCGGCTTGGAGGCTTGGTTTGAAGCTGGGGGCGTGGCTTATCGGCTTGGGGGCGTGTTTTACAGCAGTGGGACTCAAAAATAGCAGATCTACAAGCTCGTAGATAATAGCTCTACGAGCTTGTAGATCTGATATCGGCTGGGGGTGGGCGTGGCCTATCACCCCGGGGGGTGGGGTCTGAAGCTGTGGGCGGGGCCTATTGGCTTGGGGGCGAAAAAAATAGCAGATCTACAAGCTCGTAGAGCATAGCTCTACGAGCTTGTAGATCTGCTATTTTTGAGTCCCACTGCTGTATACCACGACCCCAAGCCAACAAGCCACGCCCCCAGCTCCAAACCACATCCCCATGGCGATAGGCCACGCCCCCAGCTTCAAACCACACACCCCTCGCCGATAGAGGACAAGCACACGGCTTAAGACCCCAATCCAAGGGGAAAGGCCACGCCCCCAAGCCGACAGGCCCCACCCCCCGCTCCAAACCACGCCCCCATGGCGATAGGCCACGCCCCCAGCTTCAAACCACAGCCCCCTCGCCGATAGAGGACAAGCACACAGCTTAAAACCCCAATCCAAGGGGAAAGGCCACGCCCCCGGCTTGAAACCACGCCCCCAAGCCAATAGGCCCCGCCCACAGCTTCAGACCCCACCCCCCGGGGTGATAGGCCACGCCCACCCCCAGCCGATATCAGATCTACAAGCTCGTAGAGCTATGATCTACGAGCTTGTAGATCTGCTATTTTTGAGTCCCACTGCTGTAAACCACGCCCCCAAGCCGATAAGCCACGCCCCCAGCTTCAAACCACGCCTCCAAGCCGACAGGCCCCCGCCCACAGCTTCATACCCCACCCCCCGGGGTGATAGGCCACGCCCAACCCCAGCCGATATCAGATCTACAAGCTCGTAGAGCTATGCTCTACGAGCTTGTAGATGGACTATTTTTGAGTCCCACTGCTGTATACCACGCCCCCAAGCCAACAAGCCACGCCCCCAGCTCCAAACCACGCCACCATGGCGATAGGCCACGCCCCCAGCTTCAAACCACACACCCCTCGCCGATAGAGGACAAGCACACGGCTTAAGACCCCAATCCAAGGGGAAAGGCCACGCCCCCGGCTTGAAACCACGCCCCCAAGCCAATAGGCCCCGCCCACAGCTTCAGACCCCACCCCCCGGGGTGATAGGCCACGCCCACCCCCAGCCGATATCAGATCTACAAGCTCGTAGAGCTATGATCTACGAGCTTGTAGATCCGCTATTTTTGAGTCCCACTGCTGTAAACCACGCCCCCAAGCCGATAAGCCACGCCCCCAGCTTCAAACCACACACCCCTCGCCGATAGAGGACAAGCACACGGCTTAAGACCCCAATCCAACGGGAAAGGCCACGCCCCCAGCTTGAAACCACGCCCCCAAGCCAATAGGCCCCGCCCAGAGCTTCAGACCCCACCCCCCGGGGTGATAGGCCACGCCCACCCCCAGCCGATATCAGATCTACAAGCTCGTAGAGCTATGCTCTACGAGCTTGTAGATCTGCTATTTTTGAGTCCCACTGCTGTATACCACGCCCCCAAGCCAACAGGCCACGCCCCCAGCTCCAAACCACGCCCCCATGGCGATAGGCCACGCCCCCAGCTTCAAACCACACACCCCTCGCCGATAGAGGACAAGCACACGGCTTAAGACCCCAATCCAAGGGGAAAGGAATACCCAAAAGGACAAAAAGTCAGAATTATCTCCAACGCGGCGGTCTGCGTTGACTTTTTGTCTTTTTGGCATTGGGCTTATTAGCCAAAAGGACACAAAATTCCTGCCAAACGGACACCTTTCCCTTACGTGTTGTTTTAGCTACTTTACAGAAGCCGACATAGCATGATTTGGCGTGGCCTATTTGCCTGATCTTCTCTGTATCGCTCCAATTTCCGCTCATTCCCATGGTGGGTCCCAATCTTCTCTGTATCGTTCCAATTTGTGTCCTATTTGTCCTATTTGCCTGATCTTCTCTGTATCGCTCCAATGTCCGCTCATTCCTATGGTGGGTCCCAATCTTCTCTGTATCGTTCCAATTTGTGTCCTATTTGTCCTATTTGCCTGATCTTCTCTGTATCGCTCCAATTTCCGCTCGCGCAAGGATGACACGCAAATTCGTGAAGCGTTCCTCATTTTTAACTATTTTGAGGAAATAGAGAAAAAAAAAATATTTTAGATTTTTTTTAATTATTTTTCGACATTTTTTAATGCTTCAAAGTCCCCCCAAGTGGCCCCCGAGGTGATAGGCCACGCCCACAGCTCCAAACCACGCCCCCATGGTGATAGGCCACGCCCCCAGCTTCAAACCACACCCCCCTCGCCGATAGAGGACAAGCACACGGCTTTAAACCACAATCCAAGGTGATAGGCCACGCCCCCAGGCCGATAAGCCCCGCCCACAGCTCCACAACACGCCCCCATGGTGATAGGCCACGCCCCCAGCTTCAAACCACACCCCGCTCGCCGAGAGAGGACAAGCACACGGCTTTAAACCACAATCCAAGGTGATAGGCCACGCCCCCAGGCCGATAAGCCACGCCCACAGCTCCAAAACACGCCCCATGGTGATAGGCCACCCCCCCAGCTTCAAACCACACCCCCCTCGCCGAGAGAGGACAAGCACACGGCTTAAAACCACAATCCAAGGTGATAGGCCACGCCCCCAGGCTGATAAGCCACGCCCACGGCTCCAAAACACGCCCCCATGGTGATAGGCCACGCCCCCAGCTTCAAACCACACCCCCCTCGCCGAGAGAGGACAAGCACACGGCTTAAAACCCCAATCCAAGGTGATAGGCCACGCCCCCAGGCCGATAAGCCACGCCCACGGCTCCAAAACACGCCCCCATGGTGATAGGCCACGCCCCCAGCTTCAAACCACACCCCCCTCGCCGAGAGAGGACAAGCACACGGCTTAAAACCCCAGTCCAAGGTGATAGGCCACGCCCCCAGTCCGATAAGCCACGCCCACAGCTGCAAAACACGCCCCCATGGCGATAGGCCACGCCCCCAGCTTCAAACCACACCCCCCTCGCCGATAGAGGACAAGCACACGGCTTTAAACCACAATCCAAGGTGATAGGCCACGCCCCCAAGCCGACAGGCCACGCCCACAGCTCCAAACCACCCCCCCCCCCCCCGGGTGATAGGACACGCCCACAGCTCCAAACCACTCCCTCCTCACCGATAGGCCACGCCCCCGGCTTCAAACCACACCCCCCGAAGCGATAGGCCACGCCCACAGAGCGGGTAGGGGAGGGCCCGGGGGGCGGGGTTAAGTGTTCGACCGATCAAACCGATCAATCGATCGATCGATCGATCAGTGCAGCCTCTATGGCTTGGATTGTGGAAAAATCTCTCCAAATGACTATGTCCAGAAGTCAAAATCTGTGAAAATGACTATGTCCAGAAGTCAAAACGGCGAAAGATGGGGTTTTGCCCGGCTCTCCACGCGGCCCCGGGGAGCCTCCGGCCCCCACCGGGGTGCCCAGCCAGAGCCCAGCTAAGTCCTCTACCTGGCTCTCCATCCGAACCCGGGGACTCTTAAGCACCCCCCCCCGGAGTCTGGACCCACAGCCGCGGGCGCTAGTTGCCCGGGGACAGGGGAGTATAAGCCAATTTCAGGCAGGGGGGTACAAATCCATTTATATCCCTGAAGTCGAAACTGCAGAAGATGCAGTTTTGCGGGGCCCCCCACGCCAAACCGAGGCCCCTTAAGAGGACAGCACTCTGCCAGGTGTAACCAAAGTCATGCCTGGTTCCGTGTTCCGCAGCCCACCTGAGCTTTCTACGCTGTAGCGCCCCCTGGTGCTTCTCCAAAGTGTCCGATATTTCACTTTTTTTTTATTTTTTTTAAGGATGCTTTCCTTAGGGAAAAAAAAAAAGTTATCATTGTCCTTTTGGCATCAGTGTCCTTTTGGCATCAGTGTCCTTTTGGCACTTATAGGTTAAAAACATAACCCCAGTTATCATTGGCCTTTTGGCATTAGTGTCCTTTTGGCATCAGTGTCCTTTTGGCATCAATGTCCTTTTGGCATCAGTGTCCTTTTAGCATCAGTGTCCTTTTGGCACTTATCATTGTCCTTTTGGCATTAGTGTCCTTTTAGCATCAGTGTCCTTTTGGCACTTATCATTGTCCTTTTGGCATTAGTGTCCTTTTGGCATCAGTGTCCTTTTGGCATCAATGTCCTTTTGGCATCAGTGTCCTTTTAGCATCAGTGTCCTTTTGGCACTTATCATTGTCCTTTTGGCATTAGTGTCCTTTTAGCATCAGTGTCCTTTTGGCACTTATCATTGTCCTTTTGGCATTAGTGTCCTTTTGGCATCAGTGTCCTTTTGGCATCAATGTCCTTTTGGCATCAGTGTCCTTTTAGCATCAGTGTCCTTTTGGCACTTATCATTGTCCTTTTGGCATTAGTGTCCTTTTAGCATCAGTGTCCTTTTGGCACTTATCATTGTCCTTTTGGCATTAGTGTCCTTTTAGCATCAGTGTCCTTTTGGCACTTATCATTGTCCTTTTGGCATTAGTGTCCTTTTAGCATCAGTGTCCTTTTGGCACTTATCATTGTCCTTTTGGCATTAGTGTCCTTTTAGCATCAGTGTCCTTTTGGCACTTATCATTGTCCTTTTGGCATTAGTGTCCTTTTAGCATCAGTGTCCTTTTGGCACTTATCATTGTCCTTTTGGCATTAGTGTCCTTTTAGCATCAGTGTCCTTTTGGCACTTATCATTGTCCTTTTGGCATTGGTGTCCTTTTAGCATCAGTGTCCTTTTGGCACTTATCATTGTCCTTTTGGCATTGGTGTCCTTTTAGCATCAGTGTCCTTTTGGCACTTATCATTGTCCTTTTGGCATTGGTGTCCTTTTAGCATCAGTGTCCTTTTGGCACTTATCATTGTCCTTTTGGCATTAGTGTCCTTTTAGCATCAGTGTCCTTTTGGCACTTATCATTGTCCTTTTGGCATTAGTGTCCTTTTGGCATCAGTGTCCTTTTGGCACTTATCATTGTCCTTTTGGCATTAGTGTCCTTTTGGCATCAGTGTCCTTTTGGCATCAATGTCCTTTTGGCATCAGTGTCCTTTTAGCATCAGTGTCCTTTTGGCACTTATCATTGTCCTTTTGGCATTAGTGTCCTTTTAGCATCAGTGTCCTTTTGGCACTTATCATTGTCCTTTTGGAATTAGTGTCCTTTTGGCATCAGTGTCCTTTTGGCATCAATGTCCTTTTGGCATCAGTGTCCTTTTAGCATCAGTGTCCTTTTGGCACTTATCATTGTCCTTTTGGCATTAGTGTCCTTTTAGCATCAGTGTCCTTTTGGCACTTATCATTGTCCTTTTGGCATTAGTGTCCTTTTGGCATCAGTGTCCTTTTGGCATCAATGTCCTTTTGGCATCAGTGTCCTTTTAGCATCAGTGTCCTTTTGGCACTTATCATTGTCCTTTTGGCATTAGTGTCCTTTTAGCATCAGTGTCCTTTTGGCACTTATCATTGTCCTTTTGGCATTAGTGTCCTTTTGGCATCAGTGTCCTTTTGGCATCAATGTCCTTTTGGCATCAGTGTCCTTTTAGCATCAGTGTCCTTTTGGCACTTATCATTGTCCTTTTGGCATTAGTGTCCTTTTAGCATCAGTGTCCTTTTGGCACTTATCATTGTCCTTTTGGCATTAGTGTCCTTTTAGCATCAGTGTCCTTTTGGCACTTATCATTGTCCTTTTGGCATTAGTGTCCTTTTAGCATCAGTGTCCTTTTGGCACTTATCATTGTCCTTTTGGCATTAGTGTCCTTTTAGCATCAGTGTCCTTTTGGCACTTATCATTGTCCTTTTGGCATTAGTGTCCTTTTAGCATCAGTGTCCTTTTGGCACTTATCATTGTCCTTTTGGCATTAGTGTCCTTTTAGCATCAGTGTCCTTTTGGCACTTATCATTGTCCTTTTGGCATTGGTGTCCTTTTAGCATCAGTGTCCTTTTGGCACTTATCATTGTCCTTTTGGCATTGGTGTCCTTTTAGCATCAGTGTCCTTTTGGCACTTATCATTGTCCTTTTGGCATTGGTGTCCTTTTAGCATCAGTGTCCTTTTGGCACTTATCATTGTCCTTTTGGCATTAGTGTCCTTTTAGCATCAGTGTCCTTTTGGCACTTATCATTGTCCTTTTGGCATTAGTGTCCTTTTGGCATCAGTGTCCTTTTGGCACTTATCATTGTCCTTTTGGCATTAGTGTCCTTTTGGCATCAGTGTCCTTTTGGCATCAATGTCCTTTTGGCATCAGTGTCCTTTTAGCATCAGTGTCCTTTTGGCACTTATCATTGTCCTTTTGGCATTAGTGTCCTTTTAGCATCAGTGTCCTTTTGGCACTTATCATTGTCCTTTTGGAATTAGTGTCCTTTTGGCATCAGTGTCCTTTTGGCATCAATGTCCTTTTGGCATCAGTGTCCTTTTAGCATCAGTGTCCTTTTGGCACTTATCATTGTCCTTTTGGCATTAGTGTCCTTTTAGCATCAGTGTCCTTTTGGCACTTATCATTGTCCTTTTGGCATTAGTGTCCTTTTGGCATCAGTGTCCTTTTGGCATCAATGTCCTTTTGGCATCAGTGTCCTTTTAGCATCAGTGTCCTTTTGGCACTTATCATTGTCCTTTTGGCATTAGTGTCCTTTTAGCATCAGTGTCCTTTTGGCACTTATCATTGTCCTTTTGGCATTAGTGTCCTTTTAGCATCAGTGTCCTTTTGGCACTTATCATTGTCCTTTTGGCATTAGTGTCCTTTTAGCATCAGTGTCCTTTTGGCACTTATCATTGTCCTTTTGGCATTAGTGTCCTTTTAGCATCAGTGTCCTTTTGGCACTTATCATTGTCCTTTTGGCATTAGTGTCCTTTTAGCATCAGTGTCCTTTTGGCACTTATCATTGTCCTTTTGGCATTAGTGTCCTTTTGGCATCAGTGTCCTTTTGGCACTTATCATTGTCCTTTTGGCATTAGTGTCCTTTTAGCATCAGTGTCCTTTTGGCACTTATCATTGTCCTTTTGGCATTAGTGTCCTTTTAGCATCAGTGTCCTTTTGGCACTTATCATTGTCCTTTTGGCATTAGTGTCCTTTTGGCATCAGTGTCCTTTTGGCATCAATGTCCTTTTGGCATCAGTGTCCTTTTAGCATCAGTGTCCTTTTGGCACTTATCATTGTCCTTTTGGCATTAGTGTCCTTTTAGCATCAGTGTCCTTTTGGCACTTATCATTGTCCTTTTGGCATTAGTGTCCTTTTGGAATCAGTGTCCTTTTGGCATCAATGTCCTTTTGGCATCAGTGTCCTTTTGGCACTTATCATTGTCCTTTTGGCATTAGTGTCCTTTTAGCATCAGTGTCCTTTTGGCACTTATCATTGTCCTTTTGGCATTAGTGTCCTTTTAGCATCAGTGTCCTTTTGGCACTTATCATTGTCCTTTTGGCATTAGAGTCCTTTTAGCGTCAGTGTCCTTTTGGCACTTATCATTGTCCTTTTGGCATTAGTGTCCTTTTAGCATCAGTGTCCTTTTGGCACTTATCATTGTCCTTTTGGCATTAGTGTCCTTTTAGCATCAGTGTCCTTTTGGCACTTATCATTGTCCTTTTGGCATTAGTGTCCTTTTAGCATCAGTGTCCTTTTGGCACTTATCATTGTCCTTTTGGCATTAGTGTCCTTTTAGCATCAGTGTCCTTTTGGCACTTATCATTGACTATGTCCAGAAGTCAAAATCTGTGAAAATGACTATGTCCAGAAGTCAAAACGGCGAAAGATGGGGTTTTGCCCGGCTCTCCACGCGGCCCCGGGGAGCCTCCGGCCCCCACCGGGGTGCCCAGCCAGAGCCCAGCTAAGTCCTCTACCTGGCTCTCCATCCGAACCCGGGGACCCACTCTTAAGCACCCCCCCCGGAGTCTGGACCCACAGCCGCGGGCGCTAGTTGCCCGGGGACAGGGGAGTATAAGCCAATTTCGGCCCGGGGACAGGGGGGTACAAATCCATTTATATCCCTGAATTCTTCTAAGTCGAAACTGCAGAAGATGCAGTTTTGCGGGGCCCCCCACGCCAAACCGAGGCCCCTTAGGAGGACAGCACTCTGCCAGGTGTAACCAAAGTCATGCCTAGTTCCGTGTTCCGCAGCCCACCTGAGCTTTCTACGCTGTAGCGCCCCCTGGTGCATCTCCAAAGTGTCCGATATTTCCCTTTTTTTTTCTTCTTTTTTTTTTTTAAGGATGCCTTCCTTAGGGGGGGAAAAAAAAAACAGGTGAGATCACAACCAGATGCACATAAGAGCACTCACTTTGTGAACATTTGAACGACGCCTGCTCCCCCTATTTCTAAGATAATGAATAACCTTACTCAGAGAGGGGGGGGATATTGCCATGTTGCCAGAAAGCTAAGAGCGTGCGCCGCTAAATTGTTGATCGGCGTGGCTGGCGCCTTTGCCGGCCACGGCGGTGAGAGGTCAGAATTACTCGGGTCTCTCTTCATGACGAATAAGCCTTTCGCCTTTTACTAAAGACTTCCGTGGAGAGGGACATTCATGAGTTATGCATATTTTTGGAGGGCCTTGCCCTTTGGACAAGGCCAACTCAGCTGTTGAAGGAAATGACAAGGAGAGCAGTGGGCGTGAGCGCATTTGTGTCACTCCGTGGCCTTAACGTCTTGTTGTAGCTACTTTACAGTAGCTGACAAAGTATGATTTGCCGCAGGAAGGCAAGCAGGGAAGATATAAGATCTGCGAGCCACGCCCACAGCTTCGAACCACACTTATGTCTATGAAAATAATTCAAGGACCCCAACGGAAACAAGTCCGCAAGGTCTTTTTTGGTCGGACCTTTTGGACAAAAGTATTATAAATGTAACTGTGTTGTTTTACATTCTTTTGCCTAATAAAAATGTCAATCAATCAATCAATCAATCAAACACCCCTGGGTGATAGGCCACGCCCGCAGCTGTAAACCACGCCCCCGAGCCGATAGGCCACGCCCACAGCTTCATGAGGCCAAAAGGAGGGGACTAGTGGGTGTCAGGCCGGGTGAGGATGGAGTCAGCGGAGATTGCGATCGTTCAGGCAGTCAGTTGAGGGGTTATCGCTTCTCGGCCTTTTGGCTAAGATCAAGTGTAGTATCTGTTCTTATCAGTTTAATATCTGATATGTCCCCTATATGGGGACTACATATTAAACGGATTTTTGAACTCGGGAGTTGAAACAGGGGCTTGCTCCGTTCACTCCACGCATTGACCCGGCACTGCAGTGCCGCCGGGAACGGTGCACCTCCTATCGCCTTGTCGAAAGAACACGTGAGTAAATAACCACACTTTGCTCCTGGTATAGAGGTGGGTGACACATTGTTTTTCAAAGTGTTTCTAAAGTACAGGATTCCACTTCCAAAAAACAATGCATGTACAAGTCAAAATGTAGCCCATTTCCTCCAACTCAACAATCAACAGCTATCATCAACGAGGTTCATAAAATGTGTGTACGTTAACATAGTAGTGTGTGGTTGAGCGTGTGTTGTATGAACCGTCGAGTTGACGTGTACCTGTGTGGGTGCTTGCCTCCACGCCACGCGATGGCGAGGCATACTTACCTGGCAGGGGAGACACCATGATCACGAAGGTGGTTCACCCACCGCGAGGCTCAGCCATTGCACTCCGTGCTTTGCTGACCCGTGCGAATTCCCCAAATGTGGGAATCTCGACTGCATAATTTCTGGTAGTGGGGGACTGCGTTCGCGCTCTCCCCCGATGAAGTGTTGAAAATCAAATACCTGCGAGTGAGTTTTGTACAAGCTGTGGCCTTAACGTGTTGTTGTAGCTACTTTACAGAAGCCGACATAGCATGATTTGGCGTGGCCTATTTGCCTGATCTTCTCTGTATCGCTCCAATTTCCGCTCATTCCTATGGTGGGTCCCAATCTTCTCTGTATCGTTCCAATTTGTGTCCTGTTTGTCCTATTTGCCTGATCTTCTCTGTATCGCTCCAATTTCCGCTCATTCCTATGGTGGGTCCCAATCTTCTCTGTATCGTTCCAATTTGTGTCCTATTTGTCCTATTTGCCTGATCTTCTCTGTATCGCTCCAATTTACGCTCACTCCTATGGTGGGTCCCAATCTTCTCTGTATCGTTCCAATTTGTGTCCTATTTGTCCTGGGTTAGGGTTAGGGTTAGGCTGTCCGATTTGGCCCCCAGTTACCCAGCATGAAACTGTGCTTCCACACAGACATTTTGAAGCCCCCTGCCCGTTCTTTGAGGTTTTGGGCCCCCGCGCCGCATGCCCCCGCAGGGGTCCTGCGGCGAAAAATGTTCGACCCGGTCCCCGGCCAGGGATCACCCGGGCTCGGGAAACGCGGCCGGCTCGCCCCGGCGCGGCCCGGTCCGCCCGTGGCGGGCGTCCTTGCGGAACATCGGAACGCCCCGGCGTTGCGTTCCCATTCCGCCGGTGCGTTCCGTTTTCTCGAACACGCCCTCAGCGCCGGGGAGGCGGGCACGGCCCGGACTCATGCAAATTAGCCATGCTGTCGACAACCACGTCTTAGAACTTTTAGGTTCTGCTCTTCTCTCTGATCCATTTTGAAATCACAGATAAATGTCTAAAAAGTACTGGAGCTGACGTTGTCCTGTGTGCTTATCAGAGAGAGTGACTGTCTGTCTGTCTGACTGACTGACTGACTGACTGCTTGTGTTCATTTTAAAGACAAGCAGGACCCCCCCCCACCCCCACCCCCAGACAAAGGCCTTGCTCCTCTGTCTGAACCACATTTGCATTTACAATGAAAACATCGTGTTAGATCGTCAGTGCACTGCGGGACAGTTTCATTTAGTACTTCAAAGTGTAAAGCAGAAATGTGCATTTGTATTGTAACTCAAAGTGACATTAATATAATATCAGTGACTTCTGAATAGGCTTTGTTTGTGCAGGCTTACTGTCTTGGTGTCATTTTTGTTCTCTGTGCAGGCGAGTAATAGAACTGAATGACCACTGGATGGATTTGCACTTAAACAGTGACTATTTAAAATAAGGTTGTAATCTGAACACAGCAGCTTGACACTCTGGTTTAGTGAAATTGTGAATTGTGAACATACAACAGGACACAGGTGATACAGTCAGCAGGGCGTTGCAGGGAATTGCACCCTGTATCCAGCAGAAGCTAGAAGTACTTTACTACCAATGCCGTTTAGCTTTGTAACACCATCATTTCCCTTCAAACATGCAGTGAATAATCATGTATGTGTGTGTTATCGATTCAATTTTATTAGTGTCCCCCACCATATCCCGTGTCAAATCACAACAACTTGTCTCAAGAGACTTTACATGTAGAGAGACCCGACAGTCTGAGCAAGCAATTTTGCGACAGTGGCAACGAAAAACTCCCACTTAACCCATTTTGGGCGGGAACCCCCATTTGTAACTATACCTTTCAGGACGGGAACCCCTTTTGGGGTTCCTGTTGCCATGTACAGTATATAGCAACATGCATTTTTTGTTATTTTTGAATACATATTTCAAGTTTTTCAGAAAACTGTCAGTACGGCAATACACACAAGATAAAGAAAGGGAAATCCACAATTGCATAGTGATGAATAAATGTAGGGCTACTTCACCTCTGCACTGGAGGTTGGCGGCTGGGGAAGAGGCTCTCTTGGCCCTCTTGGAGCCGTAGCAGACGAGGCAGCAGACGACGACGCAGCAGCTGGTGTCTTGGCTCTGGCTTCTGCAAAGGACAGACTCATAGACATTCTTTCACGCGAAGCGCAAATTCCCCCAGCAAAGTAGGGAAACGTGTTATACCTTATTACATCATGAAGCCAACATGACAAAGTGCTGAATTGCATTAAGCCTAGGTCCTATGTTAGTGAAATGAGAAATGGCACAGCATGGCCTGAGGACAGACAGTGATATGAGCGGCGACTGAGGGTGAAAACGATTAACTATTCATTTTAGTTCAGGTTACATGTGCAATGACTCACACTCACCGCCAAAGGGGAGAATTCTCCCCTTTTCAGTCAATGGTGTTTACCGCCAAAGGGGAGAATTCTCCCCTTTTAATTATTTTTTTTTATTCTGTTTTTGAATTCCTAAAATGTTTCTCTAATTTTTGAGTATAAATTTATAACCCTAACCCTAACGAATTAATAAAAAATAAAAATAAATCCATTCACTTCTATGTAAAAAAATAAACAGACAAATAATTCACATTGTTCCTATAAAAAAATGATTAAAAACCCTGGCAGTGGGTGATTTTATTATGAAAAAACTTTGGCGGTGAATGTGTTAAGACAGTGTGTCTCTTAGACAAATGGGATTATTCACAACACAGCTACATGTTCTACAGTGCAGGAAACTACACAAAGACACAGTCAAAGCACCCTAGCTCATGATAGCACATTCATTATTTGAGCATTACGATACGATGAAGAGATGACTGAATGAAATGTTTGAATCAACCACATCAATTTTCCAGAGCAGCAAAGCCATGCAGCTACAGATAACTAACGCCCAGGACCACACTTACCAATTGTTATCGCAACTGATATTACCTGATTCACTATCGACATTATCCATGGACAGCTAATAAATACAAATAATATAAACAGGCATGGTTATTTATAAAAATATATTTCTATATGGTTGTGTGTGTGTGTGCGTGTGTGTGTGTGTGTGTGTGTGTGTGTGTGTGTGTGTGTGTGTGTGTGTGTGTGTGTGTGTGTGTGTGTGTGTGTGTGTGTGTGTGTGTGTGTGTGAGTGAGTGAGTGAGTGAGTGAGTGAGTGAGTGAATGTGCACGAGCGCGCAAAAGTGTACTCACCTAGAGCATCGACCTCTTGAGCGGCAGCGAGCAACTCCTTGTCCTCTTTCTCTACGCACTGAGGACGGGATGCTGCTCGTGCTTGAACACAAAGGGATAAAACACATTTTGACATGTACATTCCTGCAATCAGTTGGACATTGGTTATACTGTGGTATCTGGGTCATAAGGGAACCGGCGGAAACACGAGTTCATTTCCGGAGGCGGTGAATAAAGAGTCATCGTTCAGAGACCGGAGCTTTCATTCTCAAACAATTCCATTTTATTGTCAGAGTTCTTTTAACAATCTATACGTTCGAGTCAATTCAACATATAGCGCATCTTATTCATAGGTTCTGTTTTATCCTACTGAACGTGGCATCTGCATGGGTCCAGATTCACAGAGCCCCGTTCACTCCTACTACAAGTCATTATGTACTAAACCATTTGTTTAAAGATAGACTCCCCTTTTTCTGTGACAGTCAATCACAATCAGGCTCCTGTCTAAGCAATAGGTTCGGCCCGCCTTCTCCTTCCAGGACACTGAAAATAGCGTCTGCCTTGATCTGAACACATGACATCATTCCCTTAAACCTTATCTATAAGACTGTACTTTTCCATATGCTCCCATTATAACATTATTATTCAACATTTTATTAGCTTTGAAATAAGTCTAAACAGTAATATATTCGATGTTGTATGAATGACCTTTATAGTTAAAGTTATTTAATAGAAAGCACCCCTCTGCTGGGTTCCAAGCCCCTTCCCCTTCCTAGAGAGAGCAGCTGTCAATACCCAAAGGCACTCTTGCTACTAGAAGACAACTTAAATATAGGGTTTTCGGACAGTGAACAGATGGCTCACAGATCTGTAGATAGCTGCTCTGGAATGCCAGGTAAATACTCGGGGGAGCAGAGACCCAAGAACTCAGCCTGATCCCACTTTTAGATTAGGGCTGAGGTCAGCTAAGTCACTCAATGCAAATTGAGCCTGTTTTTATTAACTTTACTGTTGGTCCCATTGAATGGAACATTCTAACAATTTGTATTTATAATATATTAATATCCTAATATTTCCATATTCCATAAGCACAGGACCCGATATTCACGACATTCCCCTCTTAAAGGATTACTCAATAACCTTTACAATAAAATATTCGGGGCCTGTCGGGCATATTGTCCTATGCACCACCTATGAAGCAATTTTGAGACTTTGATTAGAAAAGACAAATTATTCTGTTTAGACTGGTCAATCCATTTCCCCTCTAGACTATTGACTTATAAAGTGAATCATCAACAAATCATTACACATCAAACAAACAGAAATAATATCACTCTACTCTCGGCTGGACTTCTTTTCACAAAACCTACGGAAAATCAAGTTAATAAAAACATCATTATTACGAATTGGCAGTTACATTGTGTGAACGACGCGCAAATACAGAGACACAGCCCTGCTCTTATTTTTTCTATTCTAACGAACGCAATTCCTTCTTCTTGACTGTCCATTTTGCACAATTCGACATGAGGCATAAGTTTGAATTCTCTGGACATGGGGAGTATGCAATCTGCAGATTTGCACATCACCATAGCCCAGAAAACCCGACCACAATGCACTCCTTTCTGTCCGAATTTGTGAATCACACAGGAATTGTTATCCTGAGGGTACTGCTTCTGAACAGAATCACAGCTATTTCAGTACTTGACTTGATATTGACAATCAGGATTCTCTTATCCATACCTGATCCGTACGGGTGCCCCTCTTTTCATATGATCGAAAGAAAGTGTCATGCCTTTCAATTTGCAGATGCAACTTGATGTGTCACGGGTGACTCCTATAGGTACCTGGGACTTCCAACCGCTGCTGGTTTGTCAGAAACTATTGTAAATCTGTGACGACAGAGGTGTTGCACCCTGGCCTTGGCAAGGTGTTTTTGCAGGGCCGATGATGATGAGTTGACAGGTAGCTGGTGGTCGCCACTTCCTGCTGGATCGGTAACGCGGAGATGAAACGGCTGTCAGGTCTGGAACTCTCTCCTCCGGTGCGGCCGGTTGAATCTCATGCAGGCTTTATCCCCACGACTCCCCTCTCGACCATGGCCTGTGATGGTCACTGGTAGGTGGAGAGATGTGAAGATAGGGTAGCTGTGTTTCCCTGGAGGTAGAAGTCCCGGCGACCTCTGTTTGTTCCGGGTCAGCTATTCCCTTCTGCCTGCTGTCATCCTGGTCCAGATTCTCCAGTCTCAGCACCTGCTCCATTTCTCCTAGTACAAAAACAAAAGTCCACCTATACCTGCTCTACATAAGCTAGACAGATGCCTAACTGCTTAATACTCATACATTCAGGGGTTATTCACTCATAGACACACAGTTTAACTCATGCTGTTAAAATTAGAGAACCTATCATTAAATTGTTGACTGATATCTGATTCTTCAGACAGTACATTCTCCTGGACTCTGATCCATTCGCTCCTTCATACATTGTACTAACTCCACCCACTATTAAAGTGATCTTTCCCACCTTATACCTATTTTACTCTTCTAATTCCTATTGTACTTTCGTTCCATTTTGTTTATCCATTTACCACACCTTTTTCCCTATGACTCTTGTATTTCCTAATAATAAATCTCCTATTTTAAATCTTTTACTGCACACTGCAATTGCATCTTATTTGCTCCATATTTTTCTGACAATAATTTCCAAAGTTTGTAATTCATTTAAGGACAACTCTCTTAGAGTCCTGGTTAACTTGCTCTTTGTTTTAAGCATGTTCCAAAATGTATTTTTCCATGATTTGATAATCATGTTAGTATCCCAACACTGTGAAGTCTGAAAGACAACCACAGGACAATATTTTCTTTAAATGAGCATTTTCCAAAAATAAACTGACAATATCTGCAACCTGCATACTCTATAATTTTGTTACAATTTAGTAGACTCTTGAAAGCATATTTTGCTAAATCTTGTGTCAAGTTCAAAAGATGACCTTCCTTGTACGGTGATGCTTCTTCTGGTATTTTCCAGTACTTCCAATATTCACCAACACCTAAAGTAATGTCTCTGTACATTTCAACTTTGAAATCTTGCAGTCAATCATCTTCAGGCTTACCTCATGCCCACTAGACTCCTCCCCTCTCCGGTGACTCATTTCAATGGATCACCGGTTCCTTCGTGACTGCGCTGGGCCCCCTGGAGAGCTCCATGATATGAGACGTTGAGACGAAGGTTTGTTGAGAGGCCGTGGACAGGATTATGCAAGATGATGTGACTGTCAGGCAATCTCTGATGATCGACCACGTTTGTCGAGCACCTGTGTGAGATGGCAAAAACCTGTCGTCTTGCTAGTACTAGACAGCAGGCTTGTAGCAGCATACCGACATCGAAACGGTTGCATCTTCCATCTGCTGTGGCTGCGGCCTCCTGTACAACTGGATCAAACTGTTGTGACACATGGACTTCTCGCAAGACATAGGGAATCTGGCATTCAATTCCTTCAATGTCTGTTCACTGGACCAACATGTGGTTGTCAGTTTTAGTGTGGGATCTGTGTGTGAGCTTTTTGGTTACCTCGTTCCCTCTTTTGAAAAGTAATATGAACATTCTCTCCTTCTTTTCCCAATTATTTTGGATCAAATATGCTCCCCCTAGGCCACATTAATTAGTATTTGTTCAAATCGTTTCAGTCACAAATATTGCCACTCCATTTTATACTCCAGGCATACAGCCATTTTTTTTTTTACAAAAATGTCAATTACTCCTCTTATTATTCTGACTACTGAAAGTATGTTTTACACTGTACTTCCCTTCTTTCAAAATAAAACACAAACTATGGATACCATTGTGTCAGTTACTTCAGAGCAGTTTGTTCAAACGGAAACTAATACTAATGTAATATATTGTATCAAAAACCGTGTCATTCTACACAACACACGATATTCCACGATCAGTATTACATATAAACTTTTAAGCATTGTCAATACAATATAGAAAATGGGTGTGAATTTGGTCAACACATGTACATCTATGTACATGCTCTAATACATGTATCATTATGATTTCTGTCAGAAGCTGTAGCAAATGTCAACAAAAGGTATTTAGGCTTTATCTTTTTTCTTTATCGTTTTATTTTTTTAAATCAAAAATCAAACGTTTTTCTGTCTAGAATTAAGACACTCGTCTGGGACTACACTAAGCCCCTCTAGTTACTTCTAAGACTGAATCAATACAAATCAAATATTCTAAGTGTCTGACAATTTTAAAAGTCTGGTCGATACATTACTTCTTCCAGACAGGAACTATCCTTATTAAGCTGGCACAAGACGCTCAAGCCATACTGACAATCATTAAGCCTCACTTGTATAGGCCATCTATGAAATAAAAGATTAATCGTTACACAACAGACAAACAATGTTAATTCAAACATACTTAACATACTAAACCTGAAAAATACTAGTTAACCTCATCAAACTTAGAACTGTTAGAAAAAAAAACGACTCTATCATCATGCAAGGAACTACTGTCAAAAGACCTGAAATCCACTCATTATTAATGAGACTGGCTTTATACTTTTACCGCCAGGGGGAGCCAATCTGACTGTGTCAGCTCAGCCCCCTCAGAGGTAAAATACACTATCATGTCGTCAAGTAGGTCACTCCCACAGGCAACACTTCACCACGTAATGATCACGTGACGGTCCGTGCGTCCAGTAGGGTGAACTCCTAATTTCTCTTTTATAATACTTAAACCAAAAACGTATTTCAACCTATTCTTAGCCACTAGTGGTACGTCACAAAAATCGAGTATAATTACACGTTTGCAGCTTCATATCCTACATATTCGTGTCATTAAAAATAGTAACATAGACTGGTTAACTGTTCATAAATTGTCATTCAAATTCGGGCTCATTCTATTTAAAAATCTCTACTTTCCTTTAACATATCGATTTAAATAGGTTACTAAAGGGTGTGATAATTCATCTCATCCACCAGACAGAAATAGTCTCAAATGGTTGTGCGGCGTGCCCCATCAAATAATCACAGGTTTCAAACAATTTTAATTCATACTTCTAACAAGGTTTTAAAGCCACTTATAGCACCACTTTTATACACCATTTCAGATATTATGGGGAAAATATCTCATTTTGGGTATTTAAGCAGGCACTCGTTTTTATCAAATTTATCCTATTGTCTACTATTTAGTAAAGTTACAATCAAACAATTAGTCTCAACTTGATCTGTTCTTATCCTATACCTTAGTCAGCTTAAATGTGGCACATCCATGAATTAAATCACACAGATATAACACATTATAGGCAGACCTATAAAAGTAACATGGAAGAGAACCACTATGCTTACATAGAAATGTTATTCAAATAAAGTCGGACTTAGGTCCTTAGAAGACAACTTACTCCCATTCCCTGGGCCAGCCAGTGAAACCAGAGTAACCTATGTGTACATCACAGGCTATTGTTCCCTAAAAATTACCTTATCCAACTCCAATACATCACTCCCATGACGGCCTATTGATGATCACTCTAATAATAAAAAGCCACAGTCATTGCTAGATAACAAAGCAATATGTCTCTACAATACCTTAACTCACTTAACTTGAACATCAACAGTGATTTTAGCTAACTTAATCTATTCCTCACAATAAACAATACAACCCACAACCCGACCTTACTCCTCTTTCAATAACATAGAAACAGCCATTCAATAAGCACTCAAAAACGTCTCTTTTTACTAGTTCCTCACAAAGGAATAATGCCATTCAACAAGTGTCCCAGAGACACAAAAAGAAACACGTTCCTTGTGCTACTGCATAGCCCACACCCCTGTTTAACTCTTCTCACAACGAGCACTTAACAACTATAAGAGAAAAACAACGTTAAACATCTCAACGAAAATTAAGACTCCATACTCATGTGTCAAAACAGACAAATAACCCCAGAGAACCTTAAATACGTGAAAAACAGCGTGAACAACTAAACGCCTTCTTGTATAAAGTTAAATCATTCTAAATGTAAAAATAAAAAATAAATCCCTTCCTCCCTAAAAAGTTCTTATTCCATCCAAACAAAAGGATCCTCATACAAGCGTTTAAAGAAGAAAATATTACGAATGCAATATATATAAGAAAAGTAGCCTTTTAAGATTTAAAAGCTAAAACTTAGCTGCGTCTCCCGTCCCTCCAGCAACACCGACGATGCACCGGATATGACGTGACAACGCGGAAGTCAAGACATGTAGCAAAAACTACATTCCCGGCCCCAAAAACTACAAATTGCGCTGTTTGACTGACGGCTCCCAGACAGAAGAATGAGCCATGCGAAAATGTCCTCCTCCTTAAAATAAACAACAACACGGAACAGCAGGCCTACGCTGCTCTAAATTTAAATCTCCTATCTACACCTGTTCACGAAGTCAAGAGGCAAGACGCTTCTTTAATCCTATCAACAGCCACATTCTAAAACTGGCTCTTAACCAAAACATAACCGTTCTATTCCCCTCCGTGGGTTTCCAAAAATCAAAACCAACTTCATAATTACACAAATTTCGTCCACTCAACACAATAAGCCAAGATAAAATAATTACTCCACAATTTATTCCACTCAACCAACCTATCTACAGCAGCCTCCAGTTTCAACCACATAGTTCTGTCCATCTCTTATAATCATATAGCGGAACCCTATAAGTCCAAACAAAAGTTTTTAAATAATATAATACTCCATTCCCCTCTTCAAAACATTATCCCCTATTAAAATGTTTTGAACAAACAAAAGCGAACGAACAGCACTCACGTAAAAAATATAAATGCAGAAAAAGAAAAAAAAAACACACATGCGCATCGCGCAGCTTAAATCCACGTAGTTACACTGTAGTAACAGTACAGACCACACAAGCCAAGCCAGGCCACAAGCACTCCCCAGAAAAACAATATCATTGAAACACACAAAACAAATACCTCAGTCAACTTCTCCCGGGTCTCACTAAGCGCTACACCAGATATAAACCTGTACTTTCTGGCACGCTGGCGAACGCCACGTTTCCGCGGCCTCACCGCTACTTTCCTATCTATACACTGAATACGAGACATCGTTTTTCAGGTGCCAAATGCAACCCTGTGCTTTTTGGACTAGCTACAAATAGATCTCTTTTACGACCCAGAGTCCCACTTAAGCCAAATGCAAATTAAATGCCTCGTTAGCCGTTGTGAAATACCAGGGCGCTCGCGTTTAGAAAGGCTGATCAGGCCAATCTACCAGTAGCGAGGATCCATTTACAAGACTCAATATCATCAAGAACCGAATGAGAACCCATCTCTTTCCAGTACACTGAATGCAACATCTGTGCTTTCCAGGGATAAATAAAGAGTCTTAACATATACAGTCCATAAAGGACTTAAACGTACAGTGAACCACGACAAGTTAAATGTCCATTCATTTCTTAACTCGTATACTTAATTAATTAATGGCTAGAATCCCCATTAAGAAATGAAATATTAGCCTACGGGTGGAACACAACAAGCCACAACAAGCCAAATACCCATTTAAATTGTTCAACTTGCAATTTAATTAATCCATGATGTGAACCATCAAAGAGGAATTAAACATAACGGTTGAACGCCATGCCTCCTATGCTTAAGCCAAATGTGAAACTAGATGTCACATCACTGTCTTTCCAAAGGGAACACAAAGGATTGTAACACAGACGTCCACTGTATGGTGATAAGCCTACTCACCAAGCGCGTCTCCAGAGACGGTAAAAACAAAGGCTCTGGACGAAGACAAAAACCCCGCCGGAAA
The DNA here is from genome assembly GCF_963280865.1 of Gymnoscopelus braueri. Taxonomy (NCBI): domain Eukaryota; kingdom Metazoa; phylum Chordata; class Actinopteri; order Myctophiformes; family Myctophidae; genus Gymnoscopelus; species Gymnoscopelus braueri. Next base: position 163,473 of record NC_137608.1, read on the forward strand.
CAGAGGCATCCCGGCCGGAACCAGACGACCGGTCCGTTTTTAACATGCCGACAGGAACCCAGATCAGGCAACATGAAAAGCATACAATCACATACCTTAAATGCTGTATAATCGTCCGATTCCCATCAGCAACGAGACTAGCTGGTTCGCCAAGTTAATGTGGTATCTGGGTCATAAGGGAACCGGCGGAAACACGAGTTCATTTCCGGAGGCGGTGAATAAAGAGTCATCGTTCAGAGACCGGAGCTTTCATTCTCAAACAATTCCATTTTATTGTCAGAGTTCTTTTAACAATCTATACGTTCGAGTCAATTCAACATATAGCGCATCTTATTCATAGGTTCTGTTTTATCCTACTGAACGTGGCATCTGCATGGGTCCAGATTCACAGAGCCCCGTTCACTCCTACTACAAGTCATTATGTACTAAACCATTTGTTTAAAGATAGACTCCCCTTTTTCTGTGACAGTCAATCACAATCAGGCTCCTGTCTAAGCAATAGGTTCGGCCCGCCTTCTCCTTCCAGGACACTGAAAATAGCGTCTGCCTTGATCTGAACACATGACATCATTCCCTTAAACCTTATCTATAAGACTGTACTTTTCCATATGCTCCCATTATAACATTATTATTCAACATTTTATTAGCTTTGAAATAAGTCTAAACAGTAATATATTCGATGTTGTATGAATGACCTTTATAGTTAAAGTCATTTAATAGAAAGCACCCCTCTGCTGGGTTCCAAGCCCCTTCCCCTTCCTAGAGAGAGCAGCTGTCAATACCCAAAGGCACTCTTGCTACTAGAAGACAACTTAAATATAGGGTTTTCGGACAGTGAACAGATGGCTCACAGATCTGTAGATAGCTGCTCTGGAATGCCAGGTAAATACTCGGGGGAGCAGAGACCCAAGAACTCAGCCTGATCCCACTTTTAGATTAGGGCTGAGGTCAGCTAAGTCACTCAATGCAAATTGAGCCTGTTTTTATTAACTTTACTGTTGGTCCCATTGAATGGAACATTCTAACAATTTGTATTTATAATATATTAATATCCTAATATTTCCATATTCCATAAGCACAGGACCCGATATTCACGACAATACACTTTGTAAACAGATTCATTACTTGTGCGCTGCTGGGTGGGAGTTTGAGCTGACGTCTCCTGGTCCCGGGCCAACACATAGGTCTTCAGTTTATGGAACTCACTCCCCTGCGTGATGACCGGATGTGTCCTCACAAACTGCACATACCTGACAGACATCACAGCAACAAAGGAGCGCCTAAGTCCACAAACGTCATCACATCATCTTTGACGTCACTTTCAGTACTTAAAGGAGAATTTTGGACTAAAGTTTTCTTACCTTTTTTTGTGAGATCTGACGTTCATAGTGACAGAACACTATGCAACCAAAAAAAAAAAAAAAAAAAAAACAGAAGTCTCGCTAGACGAGATTTCAATCTCGTCTAGCGAGACTTGTTGTTTTTGGTTTTTTTTGGGCAGTGTTCTGTCACTATGAACGTCAGATCTAAAAAAAAAAAAAAAAAAAAAAATTAAATATGTGATCTAAGGCCTATCCGCGCACCTTTTAAGCTGTGGCGGCTCAGGGGTGGAGTTATGAAAATGTTCTACTGTACCATTCATCCTAAGATATCATAACGTCATAGAAAAGGTAAGAAAACTTTAGTCCAAAATTCTCCTTTAACAGATAACAGGAAAGAGGACATCAGCACTTCCATACATACAGCAGACAAAATATCACAGTGATAAAAACACAATAAAGCCCTAAGGCTTGTTGACATCGTGGTCCTCAAACTTACCCTCGACTCTCCTGGTTGGTGGACTCGTAAAGAACACTGAAGGTGACACCTTTGCCCTTCCACTGTTGCAAAGTCACCACACACTCGTCATTCACCCTCGCTGGCAAAGAGGCCTCCAGGGCCCTACGCTCCCTGATGGAAGTTTCTACCTGTCGGAACAACACAGCGTACGACTGGAGGGCATCTTTGTTGTCCATGAGGGGACTGTGTGTAGTGTCACCACTGTCTCTCTCCTTCTGGTGGGACGCCACGATCTTTACCACCCAGCCCAAGTCTTGGCTCAACAGCCACTTGAATATCTGACCCCGGTATATACCAAACTGGATCTCACTCTCACTGAGAACCAGCTTGGTGTTCAGGGGGTCTCCTCCGGCCTGAAGGATGCGATCCTTCGCCTCCTTTTCCACCACTTCAGGCTTCTTAACAGTCGTGGACACCTTGCCCTTGCCGATGCGGGCGGCAACCCTCTCTGCCTCAGGTGAAGCCTTAAGGGTAAGCTCGGAGCTAAAGGCCTGATGCCGGAAAGCTAGCTGGATGGATGGATGGATGGATGGATGGATGGATGGATGGATGGATGGATAGATGGATAGATGGATAGATGGATAGATGGATAGATGGATAGATGGATAGATGGATAGATAGATAGATAGATAGATAGATAGATAGATAGATAGATAGATAGATAGATAGATAGATAGATACATACATACATACATACATACATACATACATACATACATACATACATACATACATACATACATACATAGATAGATAGATAGATAGATAGATAGATAGATAGATAGATAGATAGATAGATAGATACATAGATACATAGATAGCTAGATACATAGATAGATAGATATATAAATAGCTACATATTTAGATAGATAGATAGATAGATAGATAGATAGATAGATAGATAGATAGATAGATAGATAGATAGATAGATAGATAGATTCATGTAGATTACCTGTGTGATGTGTTCCTCACTGTTGAATGACAGACTCAGTGTTGCCAGATATCAAGGGGAAATAAGCAGGCAGGTCTATGTAATCAAGCCCAAAATAAGCAGTTATAGGCCACATGAGCACTTCAAACCTATATGTATGTATGTATGTATGTGTGTTTGAAAATAGCCGAAGTACAAGCTGACAAACACAACTTTCATTTTTTGCAAGCAACTTTACAGGGAAAATATTGCCTGAAAAAAAGGGGATCAGCGCCAACAGAACCTGGCAACACTGGAGCAATGGCACACTGTAGCTTCAGTGAACCAAGGAGAATAATACCACAGAATATCACCTAGAACTATGCTAAATATGTCCCCAAAAACATTAAAACTAAAGTCGGACCTTTATCTAAATTAGCTTTATATTTATAGGATAATACATTTTTTTTAGGTACATTCTGTAATGTATTATAATTAATTTTAAGATGACTTTTTGTCTACTTGTCCTGTGGGCAACAATGGCCGCCGTTCAAAATTTTTCAGACTAGAGAGGGGGCGTCTCCCTGCATGATTGCTTTTAGCACCAATGGGGGGGATTTGATTTAGGAAAGTTTAGGAATGAAGCCAGGGGGGCGTCTCCCTGCATGATTGACAGCTTTTTGGACCAATGGGGGGAATTTACTTTAGGAAAGTGTAGGAATAGGCCCAGGGAGCTTGCAGATTGGGCGAGAGGGAGCTGTCAGTCAAAAGACAGGGTGTGGCTTCGAGTAGGAATCTTTAGGACTTTCTTACAGAGAAGATCAGTGTCCACTAGGCGTGAGGATGACACGCAAATTCGTGAAGCGTTCCTCATTTCACAGTCCCCAGTGAACATTCCTCACAAAGTTCACTGGCAATTTTATTTATAGTTTGTAAACATGCCTAAAAACCTAAACTTTAAAGAAAGGGAAAATGGTTAACCCTAATGGGGAATCCTTTCTTAGGAAAGGCGAAACAGCCAAAAAGAACTTAGGGCTAAGATTTAGAATTTAGATTAAAGACTTAGTTAAACAGAATGTAAAATTATAAGGACCTTAAAATGTTCTCTTTTCTTTCATTTTCTAAAAAAATCTCACAAGAGAAACAGAACAACCCATGCTCACTCCAGAGACACAGAGTGAAAATGAGGAAAATAAGCCACACCCATAGATACACTGATTGGACAAAGGAAGAAACAAAGGCCATCCAGCCACACCCCCAAACAAATTGATAGGCTAAAGCAGAACAAAGCCACGCCCACCTCCCAATGCATCAATACGGGAGTAGGAGGACCATTCAATCATTCTCACAAGGAGAATCACAATTGCCTGACGAAGGACAAACAGAGTCCGAAATGTTGCAAAGTATGAATCAACTAGGAGCGCACAGACACCACGGAATGAGAAACCAGGGGAGACCTGGAACTTGGAACAGACCGAACCATCAACTCCAAGGAAACAACCACAGACCGGGAATGAGAGATGGGGAGACCTGGCACCACGGAGGACGCCACCAGAACCATTGGGACCAAGGGGATCGCTGGAAACAGCAGAACCACTGGCCCCAATGGGACTGGAATCAACAGCGTAGAGTCCACCAGGAGCAGAGACCTGAACACCCTCGCCCCGGTCACAACCACGGAGCAGGAGCCCGAGTGACTAGAGATTCTCATTACTCTAACCCTAACCCCTGTAGCAGAAATAAAGAATTGTGTCAGTCCCAGGAAAGACGCACTAGGATTGACCAGTAGTCACTGGGAGGTTCAGTTGGGGCAAACGCAGTCCCCACAAACATCATTTACTATTCTGTGCCTATCGGTACATAATTCGGACGGGGCTGAGTAGGCTCAAAGCGAACTTCGCAACGTTCAGCACGGCAACTCGCGCGCCTTAGCGCGCTCGGTGGTGCCTCTCGTGGCTCAAGTTCGCTTGAGACTGCGCCCCTCCATCGCGGTTGGGTCCATAACTATATTTGTATTCTTAAATCTTTTATTGAGTCCTAGTCCTGTAAACATTCTTATAATGAGACTATGGATGATTTTTGGTATGCGGTCCAACTAAGATGGGACTCAGGATGACTGGACGTACCTGCCATGCACAGTCCCCAGTGAACATTCCTCACAAAGTTCACTGGCAATTTTATTTATAGTTTGTAAACATGCCTAAAAACCTAAACTTTAAAGAAAGGGAAAATGGTTAACCCTAATGGGGAATCCTTTCTTAGGAAAGGCGAAACAGCCAAAAAGAACTTAGGGCTAAGATTTAGAATTTAGATTAAAGACTTAGTTAAACAGAATGTAAAATTATAAGGACCTTAAAATTAAAGAGTAACGGGATCCCAAAAAGACTTTCTTTCAAAAACAAGATGGCGAGAGCAAAAATTCCTTGCTCTGCCTTTTTCGGAAAGGATGCCCTTTCTAAAAAGGCTTAGCACTGAAGTCCAACCCAAACCATTCCCTAACCTCTCTCCTGACCTTAATCCTAACCCTAACCTCTCTCCTGACCTTAACCCTAACCCTAACCAACCCTCACCCAGCAACACGAGGCCTCTTTCTGTCTCAGAGGCAGGAGCAGACCTGGACGGGCTCCTCGCCACCATTTCCTTCCAACAGGACCACCCTCCATCCCCCACTTCTCTTTCCCCTACCACACACTCCACCTCTTCCTCATCCACCATCACAACACTCATTCCGCTTATCACCACATTCTCACACAGACTGCAACCACTACACCACACATTCAAACAAAACTTCACCACAACACAACAATCATACCCCCTACTACAGTCCCATAGAATTATATCAGCACTCAAAAGGAACAAAAACTTAGGGGACCTCCTTGTGCATTCTAGCTTCACTTCTCTCCCACAACAGCCTCCACAGCCACACACACTTCACTTCAGACGCCGTAAATTTATCACCAACCCTCATAGTCATACTTCATCCCCCATTCAGGACTCATTATCACTTAGCACTCCCAACATAGTCTACATCATCACCTGTACACTCTGTCACAAACACTACATAGGAGAAACCAAACATACACTAGAAATAAGACTCAAACAACATCTATATCATATCACACGTGCAGACATACAGACAACACTATACACACACTTCCAGTCCCATCCCACCACTAACCTCATTATTTCAGGTCTGGAATGCGGAGTCCGCTGGACCAGTGGACAGCGGAAACTCAACGAACACAGATGGATTGCAAAACTTAAAACGGTCGCACCCAATGGGCTCAATGACAGACCATGACATTCACCTTAAAAGCACACACATAGAAATACATACATACACATTGCACCATACAGACACACACATGCAAACACACACGCACACACACACACACGCAGGCGCACACGCACACACACACACACACACACACACACACACACACACACACACACACACACACACACACACACACACACACACACACGCACATGGGCTTCCTAATGGAGGTTATTTTAATTATATTATTCAAAAACCACTGCACCCCCTCTTATGTTGTGTTTTCATATGCTGTTTTATTGCAATTTTAACATTACAGGGACAAATATATATTATTTTTATTTATCTTAAAAGTGATGCACAGCGCACTTTCCAATAAGACAGGCATAGGACATTTCCTCTATTATTATATTAGGGTATATCCTTCTTACTAGATACTAGCTTATTATTCTAGCATATCTGATAAATTATCTATAGTTACAACCTAACATGCACATGGCACTTTGGTACACTCTACAGAGGACCAAGCCCTGATAGACCCTTACTGTCCAAGTCAACAACAGACAACAGTGGGTCCTTTTTAGTTCAAATTTTTCATCAATCTCTTAATCTTCCCTTGAGTCCAAGTCCTGCACCCTTTTATAATGACACTGTGGATGATTGTGGGTATGCGGTCCAACTAAGGTGGGACTCAGGGTGGTTGGACGCCCCTGCCATGCACAGCCCCCAGTGAACATGCCTCATAAAGTTCACTGGTAATTTTATTCCAATAGATGATCACCATGAGATCCCTCTCTGTCCCCCTCTGGTGGACAAAATAAATCATCACACACACACACACACACACACACACACACACACACACACACACACACACACACACACACACACACACACACACACACACACACACACACACACACATCATATATATATATATATATCTCTCTAGTTGGAGCAGTTTTTAAGGGAGAAATAGATGGGCCAGTGCAATAGAGCATTTAATTTGCCTTTTTAAACCACACTCATCATTAACAATACCTAACCTAGCCAGAGCCATCAGGAACTTCCTTTTAAACTGTTTTAACACCTTTTATTTGTTTATTATTGTGTTTATTGTGGAACAACTCTAGGGCCCTGTTCCCGCTGTCCACTGGTCCAGAATGTTGATCATTGGCCCACTGGGGGGACTCTGGAGTCCCCCAGCTGACACACATAACATGAATGGGAGGTCTCGTGAACATAACTCTTTTGCCTGTCTCGTTGTCCCACAGGGATCATCTGGGATGGAGTGACCTCCACAAACATACCATCATTATATAATAACCCATACAGGGCCATATACAGTACTAGTCACCTAGCACCATGAAACTATGAACCTTGAAAACTATTTAACCTTGCTCTATCTTCTCTTTTCTTCCCAGAAAACCCTAGTAATGGCACTTTACAACTACACTTATGATTAGCATTGAAGTATAGTCTCCACAACATTTCCACCACTCACCTAGTCAGTTCCCCCTTTAGCCCCTCCCTTGATCTTTCTTTCTCCTCCCCTTTCAGCTTAAATCAGACTCAGGACAATTTTTTCTTTCCTCTTGTAGTACTTTTCCGGGCCCCCCCAGTTCTTCTGACCAATCACAGCAAGGCACCAGCCAGAGTCAGCCCCACCCACAGTGCTATCTCTCCTTCTTGCTTTATCATATAGGGTGTTGGCTCACCATTTGTTTGTAAATCCTCTGATGAAGCTGTTGAACAGCGAAACGTCAGGACATTTTAGACCTTTTAGATAGATTTAGATCTTTTTATATTTCTTTCTTTGATTTTAAGCAGTGGAAACACTTTTTAATCAATAAAATCGGTTTTAAAGTATAGTATGATGGAGGGCCCAGCCCAAGAAAGACTGTCAAGACTACAACAGTGATACCAGGCCTCCAAACTAAACACCTTTTCCACCTGAGACATCACAGACCACCATCTACCTGAGCCCCCCAGATTCCTGGAAACAACAGCAGGACCAGTGCTGTGGTCAAACAGCCACCACAGCACCTCGAACAGGAGAGGCTCCAGGACAAAGTGACCGGCCAAGGGTGGTAAGGGCCCAGTCTGGGCAGCTTGAAACCCTCTCTTTACAGCTGCTCGGACCCCCCCATTTTTATTGTATTTTCAACTGTATTTTATTGATGTATAAGTGCTTTTTCCTGCTTCTTTCTTTGTTCTTCTTCTATACCACTTTCTAGCCAGCACCTTCATAATGTATCACTCCTCCTCTCTTACATTCCCTCGTAGGACCACCTATAAACAATTAGTTAGGGCACCCCTCACCAACAGATATCCCCCTAGACAGAGATTAGCACATACCCCTCCTCCTCTGCCCACCCGTCACCCTGCCCCGTACAGTCAGCCCCCGCTCGGTCACCCCCCTGATGATGCCACCAGGCAGGCAGCCAAAATATACTTCAAAATAATACAGGCTGTTCATCACAGGGAGGTGGCCGAAAAGGCACTCCAGACTGGATGTTTCCCTGTTGGGATGATGAGACAGGTGAATAAACTCACCACCTTCATTAAACCCGCCTCCCCTACCGAGTCCACCACCACCAAGGTGGCTGACAACACACACGCATGGATGCATACTAACATGGAAATTCTACAGACACACTACATACACACCATTACTACACTCACACCATCTCTACACACACATAACCCCACTGCATACAATATAGCACTCGGCTGGGCACACAAACGTTTCACACACAGACTTACACACACAACCCTAACCCGGGTTCGTGACATTTTACATTTACAGACACCCATCCAACACATACAAACAACCACACATCAACACCACACACAACACATGCCTACACCTACACAACATAACACACAACAAAACATACCTACAGTCAGACAACATAACACACCTCAGCCATCTACACACACACACCCACACACACAAGCCAACAGACTCACCACAACACACAGCATCCCTCCTCAGGACCACTCGAGGCCTCCCATTCAGGTTACACGGCCACCATTGGCAACTGGTGGTCGGCCTGGCCTTCTCCCACACCCTAGGATCCCTGCTTTAATGCCTCCCACCATAGCCAACAACACCACACCCAACCTGCCCTTCTCCCAACGCCAGCCATCCCACCCGCACTGCACCCCGTCCGACACCCTTGTTGTCGAAAGCCCAGTCCCATTCCACCTTTTCCTCTGCACGTTCTCTGTCCCTTGGGAGTCGACCGGACGCATTTAGTCTGCCGGCTCCCTTGGGACAAAGAACTCCCCGTGCCAGATCACAGGTCAAACCCAACACCACCTCCCCCCCCCCCCCCCGCCCTCCCTCACCCCCGTCCCGGAGGAGCTGGCGGAGTCTGCCACTTCGGTGTCCGGCTCCCCTGATGGGGGCGGGGCAAGGGGCTGGGGGACAATCCTCCCCAAGCCCCCGTGCCCCCTGCGGCATCCTCCACACCCAAATCATGTCATGTTGCCACTTCCCCCTTCTGCACGAGCGACCGGGACTTGGGGGGAACCTCCACCATTGAGGAGTGCACCCTCCCAAGTGCCGTTGGCTTTAGCTCCCTATCACCTCCTTCCACTCCCACAACTCCCCAGCCCACCCAAACCACCTGCCTGCGCACTCAAGCCAGACTATTGGAGCGTTGGCAGGTGGGTAACTCCATTTCCCTTTCCCCCACAGGAGGCGCCAGGTCGAGGCTTGGTATACGGCAGCCCTGGGTTATGATGAATAGGCACTCCAATGATACAAATCATACTAAAACAGCCACATCTGAACCCAATCAGAACACCACTGGGCTGCCGTTGCCACAGCCTCACACCATGGGCGCCTCAAATTCTGACACCTTACCACACTCCCCAACCCCATCACTTCCCTGCATACCAACTTATCATAAGGCCAGGCCACAGAAAAATATTCTGGACTGGAACCTCTCAGCACAGAAGCGTGTGCTCATGCTGGGGGACTCCAATTTATCTAGAATTCCACCCTCACACCACACGGATATTCAGATAGATAGCTACCCTGGGGCGGTCTTCTACCACCTGACTAAGGTGTTCGAGAAGACAGAGCCCCATCCCAGAGTAGAGATAGTAGTTCTCTCAGTGGGCATCAACAGTAAAGACAATGATGCAAACCAGACCTCCTATAAACAGTTGAACAGAATGCACAAGGAGGCCAAACTAGTTTTCCCCAATGCAACCATCTACATACCACTCATTAACTTTTCCAAATTTTTAACACCCCTACAGAAGAACAATCTCACCCTTGTTAACACTTATATCACTGCTCATTTCAAACACATCCCACAGATAGACCCCAATCAATTTCACACGGGGGCAGATAACATACATTGGACACAGACCACAGCAACTATGATTTTCGATCATTGGTGCACCCGCTTGAATCAAAATTTTCATTAAACACCAACCATAGTCTGGACCCATTCAGTAACATACATACACCTCTGTCTACTTCTCTCCTCTCTCCTCCTCTGCCCCCCATTCTCTCCCCAACAGCCCCCCTTCCCTCCATCCTTTCCTTCCTTCCAGCCCCCTCTCCCCCCTCTTCCTCCCCACCTCCTCCTCCGGTGGCCCTCCAGCCTCCTCCCCCTCCTCCTCCTCCTCCCCCCATACCATTTCATGATTCCCACACCAACATCATGAACCTGTCCAGGTCTGTCCGCCTCACTGCGGCCCAGGCTCAGTTGCTGGAGAGAGGCCTCACCTACATTCCTCGCCCCACAAAGCTGGACTGGGAGGAACTTCGAAGGGACACTCACAAATATCATAGGAGACTGAAACTACTTGACTACTTCCAAGACAGACAGATAGATGCTCACCAACCATTTGTTCTCCCATCCGCCTGGGAGCCAACACTCTCCCAGGTAGATGGGAGAATACGTGGACTCATCCACTTAGATAACCACACAGTTAACCAGTATAACCCCCCACCAGACAGACCTGACAACCTTACAATAGACGAACGAAATAGCATTACACAACTTCGCAATAACACACACATAGTCATCAAACCAGCAGACAAAGGTTCCAAAATAGTCATTTTAGATAACTTTCAATACATTTATGAAGCCAATAGACAACTTTCAAACACCCGGTATTACACACACATAGCAGCCAGCATACAGCTACAAACACAAGTCAAACTCAGACAAATCATCACAACACTCTACCATGACAAATACATCACTTCCAAACAACGTGACTTTCTCTATGGACCAGACAACCCGAGACATCGGATATTTTACCTTCTACCGAAAATACACAAAGACCCCCAGACATTCCCTTCGAGGTTCCTCCCGGTAGGCCGATAGTATCAGATTGCAGTAGCGAATCATATCACATAGCACAATACATTGATCACTATTTAAACCCCCTCTCCACCATACACCCCAGTTACCTGAAGGACACTTATGATTTTTTGGAGAAAATAAAGCCCATAGCCGTGCCCTCACACACCCACATTTTCACCATAGATATAGACAGCCTGTATACTAACATTAACACACCCACAGGCCTACAAACAGTTAGAATTCAAGCACACCCAGACAACACACGACCGGATCAAGCATTATTACAACTTTTAGAACTTAGTTTAACCTGTAACGACTTTGTCTTCAATGACCAGCACTATTTACAAATCGAGGGCACGGCTATGGGCAAGAAATTTGCTCCCGCCTATGCCAACATTTACATGAGTGAGTGGGAGAGAGAGGCCTTGCCTAAGTGTCCACTCAAACCCCTTATGTATTACAGATATCTGGACGACATCATAGGACTCTGGCCACATACACTTCAACTGTTTGACACATTTCTGAACATATTAAACACACACCACACTTCCATAACCATCAAACCCACAATACATCCAACAGAGATCAATTTCCTGGACACCACAGTATTTTTACAGCCCATAAACCACACACATAAACAACTACTCACCAAAGTATATATTTAAGGACACAGACACACATGCATTACTCCACAAACACAGCTATCATCCAAAACATACATTTGCAGGCATCATTAAGTCCCAAATCATCCGTTTCTTTAGAATTTCTTCAGGTAGAGAACATTGTAATCAGGCAACACAGACACTATTCACAGCCCTCAGGAAGCGAGGCTACAGCAAACGGTTTCTCCGTACAGTCAAAAATGATGCCTTGGCCTCTCTCTCCCCCACCTGGTCACTTTCCACACACACACTCTCCGATATTCTGTCTCCCATCAGTCACCTCGGCCCTGACCTTTCCCTGTCGGGGTCTGGTCCCCCGCACACTACCTCCTTGCCTAACCCTAACCCTAACCCTAACCTCTTCCCTAACCCTAACCCTAACCTCTCTCCTGACCTTAATCCTAACCCTAACCTCTCTCCTAACCTTAACCCTAACCAACCCTCACCCAGCAACACGAGGCCTCTTTCTGGCTCAGAGGCAGGAGCAGACCTGGACGGGCTCCCCGCCACCATTTCCTTCCAACAGGACCGCCCTCCATCCCCCACTTCTCTTTCCCCTACCACACACTCCACCTCTTCCTCATCCACCATCACAACACTCATTCCGCTTATCACCACATTCTCACACAGACTGCAACCACTACACCACACATTCAAACAAAACTTCACCACAACACAACAATCATACCCCCTACTACAGTCCCATAGAATTATATCAGCACTCAAAAGGAACAAAAACTTAGGGGACCTCCTTGTGCATTCTAGCTTCACTTCTCTCCCACAACAGCCTCCACAGCCACACACACTTCACTTCAGACGCCGTAAATGTATCACCAACCCTCATAGTCATACTTCATCCCCCATTCAGGACTCATTATCACTTAGCACTCCCAACATAGTCTACATCATCACCTGTACACTCTGTCACAAACACTACATAGGAGAAACCAAACATACACTAGAAATAAGACTCAAACAACATCTATATCATATCACACGTGCAGACATACAGACAACACTATACACACACTTCCAGTCCCATCCCACCACTAACCTCATTATTTCAGGTCTGGAATGCGGAGTCCGCTGGACCAGTGGACAGCGGAAACTCAACGAACACAGATGGATTGCCAAACTTAAAACGGTCGCACCCAATGGGCTCAATGACAGACCATGACATTCACCTTAAAAGCAGACACAAAGAAATACATATATACACACACACGCGCACACACACACACGCACGCACGCAGGCACGCACGCACGCACGCACACACACACACACACACACACACACACACACACACACACACACACACACACACACACACACACACACACACACACACACACACACACACACAACATACTCATCCACCACTTCATTATTTAAAAGGGATTTTTATGAATAAAGCCATTTTATTACTCTTTTACATGGACTTGGACTCTTTTAATATGGGTTTTTATAATGCAATTTTGTGATACTTTTAATAATGGTTTTTATCATTCATATCTGACCACTGTTGATTGTGTTCTTATGGGCTTCCTAATGGAGGTTATTTTAATTGCATTATTCAAAAACCACTGCACCCCCTCTTATGTTGTGTTTTCATATGCTGTTTTATTCAGGAGGGGCGAACTCCACTTGCGACCGCGACGGGTCGCTTCGACGGCTGTCTGACTCGTCGCAACGGGTGCCCATCGTCGCGGGTGCCTGACTTGTCGCGACGGGTCGCCACGGGTGCCCATCGTCTCGACGGGTGCCTGACTCGTCGCCACGGGTGCCCATCGTCTCGACGGGTGCCTGACTCGTCGCTACGATTGCCCATCGTCTCGACGGGGGCCTGTTTTTGTCGCCGTTTCACCCGTGCGTCGGAGAACGGGCGCTCGTGGTCGCATCTGCCTCTCTCCCTCCTTCCCTCCTTCCTATGTGTGTGCTTCCCCCCCCCCCCCCACCCGACCGCCTCCCCCTGTGGGGTAGGGGGTCGGGTGGGGGTCCCTGCGGACCTTTGGGGGGGGGGGGGGTCCGGGTCCCCTTGGGAATCCCTTTACGCATGCCTTCATTTGTCCCCGTGAATTAGGGCTGCATTCCCGAAGTTAACTTTCAATTTGATTGCTTCCATTATTTTAATCCAATAACCATATGTTGCATCACATTTTATCGATTGATATAACTTCAATAACCTCCGGAAATAAGGAATTTGTTTGATTCGATTTGAACGTTTAATGGCCTATTGAAAAGACAAGTGTTTTTGGAGACGCTTTTTTTTTTTTCCTTTTACGAGAGAGAGAGAGAGAGAGAGAGAGAGAGAGAGAGAGAGAGAGAGAGAGAGAGAGAGAGAGAGAGAGAGAGAGAGAGAGAGAGAGAGAGCAGAATGTGTTCACGCTCGTCCTTCTGGGGGGTCCCCGTGGAGCTTTGGGGGTCCCCGGGAGACCCCCCCAACGCAATAGATAACACAGAAATCACACTATACAATGCATTTACATTCAGCCGATCTACGAGCTCATATCTGCTGCTTTGCGAAAGCCGCGCATTGCGACGTATTCTGTCTGTCTGTCAGCGCACGCTGACAGACAGACATGTTTAAGTTTTCCATTGAACTATTCAGCACCGAAATAAATTACTCATCCATTCATTAATGCATTCATTCATTCATTCTTTCATTCAATGTACTGCTTTAAGGTCTGTAGGAGCCATGAATGGGATTGTTGCAATGTGTGGTTATGTTGATTATATGTTGATTATATGCCTTCTCCCTGCAGCCGACCCTAGTTATATACTCTCCGACTATGCTTGTCACGATGACTAAGCCAGTTAGATCTATCCATATATGGCTCTACCATATCTATCCGATATCAGCACTAGGTCGGCTCGGGCCCAAATATAGGGATTGTCATACATGTCATATGTCATATAGCCCAACGTCCTAGTCAGAGTCTTCGTTACAGCCAGAATATCTGCCTCAACCAGAGCCTTTATAAAATACAACACAAACGTCTTCCTCTCAGTACATGGGCCTTGGAGAGGCAGGCAGCCAGGGTTTCAGTCCTATAGATCAGTGTTTATCAACCCTGGCAAACGTCCCAATTTTGGTCCGCGAGTAGCCTACTGCTGAGGTGTTCCGCGCCGTTTGAAGAAAGTGTGAACCCAGACCCTCGAGAACAATAGCGCCGATCGTCCGTCAATCGATACGGCCATCATCCGTTTCGCACACAGCCACGGCCGAGTCCATTCAGTGTAGCGACCATCACCCATAGGAATGCAAATATGTTGTCCTACCTGGTACTGTATAAGGGCACAGGGTACATGCTTTGGCACTCAGTCAGTATTACTAAGTGGGTCGGAACTGGTCGATACGGCGGACCTGAACGTCATACCTGCTAAGAGGGGCTGTCCTGTCCCAAAAGCCCATGTTATAACCTGCCATGATGAAGAATGTCCAACAATAAAACAATACATAAGTGTTAGTTTTCTTATAAAGTGCTTCTAAATCACTCCAGTGTGTTTGTGTCAACGTTTGTAGTGTTTAATTACTCCTCCACGCCACGGAGAGAATCTCTTGCAACTCAAGCCGTGGTGCCGTGGATATAACCGGAAAACTCGCCCCAAAACACGCTCGCCCCATTTCTTTTCGCGGACGAGCGGTTCTTGTATTCCTGTATTTGTTTTACCGAGGATAAGGTTAGAAATAAGTTTACGGTTAGCGATATTATTAGTTTTACTGAGGTTACGTTTAGGAATAAGGTTAGGTTTAGGCATAGTTTAATGAGGTTACGTTTAGGAATACCAGGTGAATATCACCGGATTTCCCCGGGGGTGACTGTTTTGGGGCGAGAGTTTTTGTGTTCGTCTGTAGTGGGCAACAGCGCATGCGTCCGCAATAACGCTATCAGGATCAGATTATTAGATATTATTATCAGATATTAGAAGTATATTGGGTACCAAATATACTTACCAAAGAAGAACTTGAAGTGACCCAAGTGTATATATTTGTAGGCCAAAGATTTATATATTTGTAATGGTCAAGGTTTCTTTATACCTGCCCAATACACTCTGTGTGTGTGTGTGTGTGTGTGTGTGTGTGTGTGTGTGTGTGTGTGTGTGTGTGTGTGTGTGTGTGTGTGTGTGTGTGTGTGTGTGTGTGTGTGTGTACACCGTATATCTAGGTGTGCCCTGGGATCTTTTGGCTAAGCCAGGTGTGCCTTGGCACAAAAAAGGTTGATAAACACTGCTATAGATCGTACTGCATAACAAAGACAATTTGTTAAAACCCTAGCATCCCTATTCTGAGAGTAACAGTAGTCGAAAATAGCAGATCTACAAGTTCACAAACGAAGCCTCATGCTGCGACTAAGTGGGCGCCTAAAAATACTGAACATGAATCCAACACAAGACTGCTGTGGGCACTAAAACAGAGTGGGCACTAGGGAAAGGAGGGCAGACTGGGCACCAGGGAAAGGTAGGCACCAAAACAGAGTGGGCAAGCTATCTATGAAATCTATTGAAAAGTTTAATCTGCAACAAAATGGGTCCCTGGCTCCTGCTTCATCTTTCTCAGCTAAAGGTTTTCTCTCAATTCAATTCAATTCAATTCAATTCAATTCAAATCAAATCAAATCAAATTAGCTTTATTGCCTGGCATGACAAAACATATGTTTACATTGTCAAAGCAAAAGTGGAACAGCCAATCAAGATAAAACAATGTATGTACAAATAAATATTGAATATAAATAGGAATTAAATAAATGTGTAAACAAATGTGTTACATTAACATTTTGAGTAATACTAATACTATCTTGTGAAACTATAAAAATATTTCATATTCTCTCTCACACGCTCTCTCCACACACACACACACACACACACACACACACACACACACACACACACACACACACACACACACACACACACACACACACACACACACACACGCGCACACACGCACACACGCTCTCTCTCTCGCACGCACACGCTCTCTCCAAACACACACACTCTCTCTCTCAGCTCTCTCTCGCCTCTCGGAGCCTCTTTTTTTAGTCCAGCATGTCAACCAACCCACCTAGCAAATAGGCTACAACACCCCCCCCCCCCCCCCCCTTGAATAAAAGTTATTGAATTTCGACGAAGTCACTCAGCAGTAAGCTAAGCTCCTCCTGCAGTAAACCCGACAGGACTTCCGAAGTTCCGACAGCTTTTGATGAAGTTATATTGCCTCCAGACCAGCCGCAGTCGCCGTACCAAAGGAATGATTCAACCAGATTGTCACACACCACCCAGCCTGCACACACACCTGTCGGTCAGAACCAGACGAGGGTCCAGTACTTAGAGAGTTTCATAACAGTTAATATTACGCTGGCCTGGGTAAAGTAAACTACAGGTGACGTTTATGAATTAATCAGGCCCCGTCAATCAAGCATCCATAGCACCAGTGACAGCGCATTCATTTCATTGACCAAACATATAATCAACATAACCACACATTGCAACAATCCCATTCATGGCTCCTACAGACATAATTTCCTTAAAGCAGTAAATTGAATGAAAGAATGAATGAATGAATGCATTAATGAATGGATGAGTAATTTATTTCGGTGCTGAATAGTTCAATGGAAAACTTAACACACTTAAACATGTCTGTCTCAGACAGACAGACAGACAGACAGAATACGTCGCAATGCGCGGCTTTCGCAAAGCAGCAGATATGAGCTCGTAGATCGGCTGAATGTAAATGCATTGTATAGTGTGATTTCTGTGTTATCTATTGCGTTGGGGGGGTCTCCCGGGGACCCCCCAGAAGGACACATTCCGTCTGCGTGCGTGCGCTCTCTCTTTCTCTCTCTCCCCCCCTCTCTCTCTCTCTCTCTCTCTCTCTCTCTCTCTCTCTCTCTCTCTCTCTCTCTCTCTCAAAACACTTGTCTTTTCAATAGGCCATTAAACGTTCAAATCGAATCAAACAAATTCCTTATTTCCGGAGGTTATTGAAGTTATATCAATCGATAAAATGTGATGCAACATAGGGTTATTGGATTAAAATAATGGAAGCAATCAAATTGAAAGTTAACTTAGGGAATGCAGCCCTAATTCACGGGGACAAATGAAGGCATGCGTAAAGGGATTCCCAAGGGGACCCGGACCCCCCCCCCCCCAAAGGTCCGCAGGGACCCCCACCCGACCCCCTACCCCACAGGGGGAGGCGGTCGGGTGGGGGGGGGGGGAAGCACACACATAGGAAGGAGGGAAGGAGGGAGAGAGGCAGATGCGACCACGAGCTGTCTCTCGTTTTATTGCAATTTTAACATTACAGGGACAAATATATATTATTTTTATTTATCTTAAGAGTGATGCACAGCGCACTTTCCAATAAGACAGGCATAGGACATTTCCTCTATTATTATATTAGGGTATATCCTTATTACTAGATACTAACTTATTATTCTAGCATATCTGATAAATTATCTATAGTTACAACCTAACATGCACATGGCACTTTGGTACACTCTACAGAGGACCAAGCCCTGATAGACCCTTACTGTCCAAGTCAACAACAGACAACAGTGGGTCCTTTTTAGTTCAAATTTTTCATCAATCTCTTAATCTTCCCTTGAGTCCAAGTCCTGCACCCTTTTATAATGACACTGTGGATGATTGTGGGTATGCGGTCCAACTAAGGTGGGACTCAGGGTGGTTGGACGCCCCTGCCATGCACAGCCCCCAGTGAACATGCCTCATAAAGTTCACTGGTAATTTTATTCCAATAGATGATCACCATGAGATCCCTCTCTGTCCCCCTCTGGTGGACAAAATAAATCATCACACACACACACACACACACACACACACACACACACACACACACACACACACACACACACACACACACACACACACACACACACATCATATATATATCTCTCTCTAGTTGGAGCAGTTTTTAAGGGAGAAATAGATGGGCCAGTGCAATAGAGCATTTAATTTGCCTTTTTAAACCACACTCATCATTAACAATACCTAACCTAGCCAGAGCCATCAGGAACTTCCTTTTAAACTGTTTTAACACCTTTTATTTGTTTATTATTGTGTTTATTGTGGAACAACTCTAGGGCCCTGTTCCCGCTGTCCACTGGTCCAGAATGTTGATCATTGGCCCACTGGGGGGACTCTGGAGTCCCCCAGCTGACACACATAACATGAATGGGAGGTCTCGTGAACATAACTCTTTTGCCTGTCTCGTTGTCCCACAGGGATCATCTGGGATGGAGTGACCTCCACAAACATACCATCATTATAATAACCACAGTGTTGTTTTTGGTAGGCATTTTAGATTTAGTCTTAGTCTTAGTCTTTTGGACGAAATGCTTGTTAGTTTTAGTCACATTTTAGTCATTTCTATCCTTGATAGTTTTAGTCTAGTTTTAGTCGACGAAAACTCAAAAAGGTTTAAGTCTAGTTTTAGTCGACGAAAACTCAAAATGGTTTTAGTCTAGTTTTAGTCGAAGAAAACTCAAAATGGTTTTAGTCTAGTTTTAGTCGACGAAAACTCAAAATGGTTTTAGTCTAGTTTTAGTCGACGAAAACTCAAATGGTTTTAGTCTAGTTTTAGTCATTGGTTTTAGTCAAACAAATAAAATAAAATAATGTATTTAAACTAATTTAATTAGGTCAATATACATATTGTACTTAAGATATGACTGCTAACAGTATTATCATAAAATATCCCATTTTTAGGGGATAACACAATAGGATACAACGTGTGTTACAACACATACTGTAATTCACACAAAATACTGCATGTTCGTAAAATAGAATAGCCTAGATCAGGTTCTCATTATCAACCTTTTTTTTTTTACCAGTACCAGCCAGAAAATATTTGTCTCTCCAAGTACCACCATTATGACTGATGTTAAAATACAGTAGCTTACACCTGCCCCATCCTATTCATATGCACAATTCACACAGGAGGCAAATGTATTCCTACTAAAAATGTTGTATTTTTGACAGTTGTGTACATTATGGTAGCACTAAACTGGCACTTAAACTCATGCAGTTGAAAGAAAAACGTCTTAATAGCTTACTAACCACATGGTACCCTCTTTCTAAGCAATGGAAAAATTAGAATGTACATATACTGTACTGTACATAGTGTATGTAAGAACTAGGTATATTAAGTTACTGTACTGTTGAGTTCCAAGGATTTACTCGTCACGTCACAGTCATAGGCATGATGCAAACAACCATTGAACCCCTACTTCACTGACGTACCCCCTTTTTCACGTGCTTTCACTTGCCCCTGTCCAGCCAAAAAAGCCTGCATGTTTTACTCATAACAATCCATAGCCTTGATACAAGGCTAAACAATCCAAGTTAGCTTAAGCCATTGGTTCTCAAAGTGGGGTCCGGGGACCCCCAGGGGTCCTTGAGGGAGTTCCAGGGGGTCCCCAGCTAAATGATGGATAGTTAGGAACCAAATGGACCCTTATGGGTCTGTAACTCTGAGAGTGTACAAATGGAACCAAAAGGACCCTAACGGGTTCATTTGGTTCCATTTGTACACTCTCAGAGTTAAATGAACAGAGATAGAAATGCCATAAAATAGGGGTCCGTAGTAGGGGTGTTCGATATTGAAAAATATACTATCACGATATTTTTCAAGAAATATCACGATAGACGATATATATCACCATAATTTTTTTATGTTCGTTTTTAGGATTATTATTATTGTATGATTATTAATAACATATATGATGATTAATTATATTATTATGATTATAACATTTTATAAGATATGATCATGGGGCACGTATAATCATTATATTATATAATATAATGAATCATCATATCTTATTAATTAATGTGTTCACAGACAGACAGGCTACATACAGATAGATAGATAGATGGATATAATATTCGTTTTTATGCTGCTGATAGATAGATAGATATAGATATAATATTAGTTTTTATGCTGCTGATAGATAGATATAGATATAATATTCGTTTTTATGCTGCTGATAGATAGATATATAGATATAATATTAGTTTTATGCTGCTGATAGATAGATAGATATAATATTCGTTTTTATGCTGCTGATAGATAGATAGATGTAGATATAATATTAGTTTTTTATGCTGCTGATAGATAGATAGATAATATTAGTTTTTATGCTGCTGATAGATAGATATATATTCCTTTTTATCCAGCTGTTGCATCATGTGACATTCAGTGTAGGCTGCTTATGGTGAGTTAGTAGTGTAACAGACTGCTTCAGACAGAACATCTGACAGTCAGTGGTGGAATGTAACTAAGTACATGTACTTAAGTACAAATTTGAGGAATTTTCACTTTACTGGATTATCTTAAATTTTCCGTAGGCCTACTTTTACTTCTACTCCACTACATCTCAGAGGCAAATATTGTTCTTTTACTCCACTACAATTTAGTTACTTTGTAGATTTGTATTATTACAAAACACGCATTAACCACTTTATCCCTATATACTTCAGCTATTTGAAAATAGCCGATCTACAAGCTCACAACGCGTGGCTTTGCGACCCGTTGTGAGCTTGTGAGTATTTCTGCATTGCAGTACTGATACTTTTATTCAAGTACTTTTTCCACCACTGCTGACAGTAGCCTAGTATTATTACACCTACCTACCTACTAACAGTAGACTAGCAGGTCACACAATGGATCATTGATATGCATATGCATCCAGCCAGGTCGGTCATTATGTTAATTCATGGTGTTGATAAGCTTTTGTAAGCGAGGTACGAATTGTTGTTTTTAATCGATACGCGAAGTCCGTCCATGTGCGTGCGTGCACTCTTTATGCGGGGACGGGACACCTTCGCTGTTTCACCCGCGTTTGGTTAAAAGTTATATCGAGTGACATTCAAACATTGCAAACTTTGCAATTAACTTTAGTTTGCACCGTGTCGGTTTTGGAATATCCAAAGAGCCTGACTCTCCGTCCATTACTGCTGTTGTGCAGAGCACTGCAGACTGACAAGACAAGAGCTGCGATCGCCTCGCTGCCAAGAAGAAAGGGGGCGGGGACTTTGGGAGCGTGTGTGATGAACACAACAGATCTTCAAGCAATCAATGCGGTTAGCTTGTAGATCTGCTATTTTTGGCGAACGAAACCGTCGTACTACAGAAGTATAAATGAAGGAATAGAACTGCAAATCATAGACTGTGCACTCACAGGATCTCAATGGAAACAAGACCGCAAGGACCTTTTTTGGACCTTTTAGACAAGTATTTTGCCTAATAAAATAAAATTGAAATATTGAAATAATATAGCTATAATATTTTGATCTCTTCATGCATTTTGAACGTCCCACCCAATACAAATTTCGTCTCGTCATCGTCTCGTAGACGAAAACACACATTCGTCTCGTCATATTTTAGTCATCAAAGAGCTATGTTCAGCACGTCAACGTTACGTTTTCGTCATGGAAAAAAAGGGGCGTTGACGAAATCAAATCGTCTTCGTCATCGTTGACGAAAACAACACTGCCCATACAGGGCCATATACAGTACTAGTCACCTAGCACCATGAAACTATGAACCTTGAAAACTATTTAACCTTGCTCTCTCTTCTCTTTTCTTCCCAGAAAACCCTAGTAATGGCACTTTACAACTACACTTATGATCAGCATTGAAGTATAGTCTCCACAACATTTCCACCACTCACCTAGTCAGTTCCCCCTTTAGCCCCTCCCTTGATCTTTCTTTCTCCTCCCCTTTCAGGTTAAATCAGACTCGGGACCATTTTTTCTTTCCTCTTGTAGTACTTTTCCGGGCCCCCCCAGTTCTTCTGACCAATCACAGCAAGGCACCAGCCAGAGTCAGCCCCACCCAGAGTGCTATCTCTCCTTCTTGCTTTATCATATGGTGTTGGCTCACCATTTGTTTGTAAATCCTCTGATGAAGCTGTTGAACAGCGAAACGTCAGGAAATTTTAGACCTTTTAGATAGATTTAGATCTTTTTATATTTCTTTCTTTGATTTTAAGCAGTGGAAACACTTTTTAATCAATAAAATCGGTTTAAGTATAGTATGATGGAGGGCCCAGCCCAAGAAAGACTGTCAAGACTACAACAGTGATACCAGGTCTCCAAACTAAACACCTTTTCCACCTGAGACATCACAGACCACCATCTACCTGAGCCCCCCAGATTCCTGGAAACAACTGCAGGACCAGTGCTGTGGTCAAACAGCCACCACAGCACCTCGAACAGGAGAGGCTCCAGGACAAAGTGACCGGCCAAGGGTGGTAAGGGCCCAGTCTTGGCAGCTTGAAACCCTCTCTTTACAGCTGCTCGGACCCCCCCATTTTTATTGTATTTTCAACTGTATTTTATTGATGTATAAGTGCTTTTTCCTGCTTGTTTCTTTGTTCTTCTTCTATACCACTTTCTAGCCAGCACCTTCATAATGTATCACTCCTCCTCTCTTACATTCCCTCGTAGGACCACCTATGCACAAGTAGTTAGGGCACCCCTCACCAACAGATATCCCCCTAGACAGAGATTAGCACATACCCCTCCTCCTCTGCCCACCCGTCACCCTGCCCCGTACAGTCAGCCCCCGCTCGGTCACCCCCCTGATGATGCCACCAGGCAGGCAGCCAAAATATACTTCAAAATAATACAGGCTGTTCATCACAGGGAGGTGGCCGAAAAGGCACTCCAGACTGGATGTTACCCTGTTGGGATGATGAGACAGGTGAATAAACTCACCACCTTCATTAAACCCGACCTCCCCTACCGAGTCCACCACCACCAAGGTGGCTGACAACACACACGCATGGATGCATACTAACATGGAAATTCTACAGACACACTACATACACACCATTACTACACTCACACCATCTCTACACACACATCACCCCACTGCATACAATATAGCACTCGGCTGGGCACACAAACGTTTCACACACAGACTTACACATACACAACCCTAATCCGGGTTCGTGACATTTTACATTTACAGACACCCATCCAACACATACAAACAACCACACATCAACACCACACACAACACATGCCTACATCTACACAACATAACACACAACAAAACATACCTACAGTCAGACAACATAACACACCTCAGCCATCTACAGCCATCTACAGTGTAGAAGCGCTTCTGATGAAGCTGTTCAACAGCTTCATCATGGTGAGCCAACACCCTATATGATAAAGACTAGCCGCTAGTCGCTAGTGAATAGAATCAGTCAAATAGATTGCTTTAATATCATTGACATGCAGGCTCTCTCTGTTCTGCTGTGTAACTCGCTCGCAGTCCATGGTGCTGAAAATGAAATTGTGCATGTCAAAGAAAATGACAGTTGATTAGCACATCACATTGTGTAGTTCAATTTGGGTTTTTATCCTAATTATTTTAGTGGTTATATTACTGTACAGTTATAAATACTGTACAACTTTGTCTCTCCCCTACCCCCCACACCCCACCCCATACTGTAGCAATTCATAGAAGACAGAAGAAGTGAAGCCGGCACAGTCGGGGGGAGAGAGAGAGAGAGAGAGAGCTGTTACTACGCCCCCCTCCCCCGACAGAATCGTCCGCAAATTAAAAATAATTTATATTATAGGCTATATAATAGGCAGCTTCTGCTTGCAATGATAGGTTAACCTATTAGGTTGTAACCGTTACAATGAATCTTGTGAGTCTTAAAATAAATGCCTAATTTGAAACAGTATGCCCTATGTTGTTATTTAACATTTCTAACGCTATTGTATATTTGTCTCATTCTCTTGCATTGTTGGCATGGTATGTGGAAATAGAGGGGCTGAGACTGCATGCATTTGAAAAGGCTCATGTTGTCACAAAATACATCTGATGTATGGCTGAAGCATTGCATTTAATTTCCTTGTGATTATGGTCTGAATAGAACTTGTTACAACCATGTTACAGTAAGTGTGACGTAGTAGCCTGTGATGCAGGTGTAAGACCATTGTGTTATAGGTATAATGTATAGTTTTCTATGCATTTTGGGAGTGTTTTAGCAGGGTTGACCCCCAAGCCGTGCGGCCGAAAAAGGGCCCCCCAAAAAAAATTCGGCCGCACGGCTGAACTGACGCCACTGAGGCCTGGGAGAGCCAACCGTCGCCCCACCGCAGTGTCGTGGAGCATGTGGACCGGCTCCAGGCCCAGGCGAAAAAAATCTGGCCCCTGGTCCGGGAGCACATGGCGCAAGCGCAGCACGACCAAGCGCAGCGCGACCAAGCGCGCACCTACAATTGTGGCACCACTCTCCGCGAGTTCCAGGTGGGTGAAAAGGTGCTGGTACTGGTTCCCTCCAGCGAATGCAAGTTCCTGGCCAAATGGCAGGGGCCATACGAGGTCGTCGAGAAACTGGAGCCAGTGGACTATAGGGTGAGACAGCCGGGCCGACGGAAGGGCCACCAGGTCTATCATGTGAACATTCTAAAAAAGTGGAACGCAGCCAACCCGCTGCCACTGCCGGCCCTACTAACCTCCGTCTCCCCCCAGAGCTTGCCACCGGTCCCCATAGGAGAAGACCTCTCGCCCGCCCAAACTCAGGACATCAAGGACCTCCTGGGACGGAAGCGGGTCTGGTTTTCCGACCTCCCAGGGCGGACCAACGCCATTCACCACGACATACACACCAAGCCCGGGACAGTGGTGCGCCAGCGGCCATACCACATCCCCGAAGCCAGGAGACTCGCCATTAAAGAGGAGGTGGCGAAGATGCTCGAACTTGGAGTGATAGAGGAGTCCCACAGCCCGTGGTCGAGCCCCATAGTCATCGTGCCGAAACCAGACGGGTCCCTACGGTTCTGCAACGATTTCAGGAAACTCAACGAGGTGTCCACGTTCGACGCCTATCCTATGCCCCGGGTGGATGAGCTAATCGAGCGCCTGGGACCAGCGCGTTTCGTCAGCACCTTGGACCTGACCAAGGGCTATTGGCAGGTCCCGCTGACGAACCAGGCAAAAGTGAAGACGGCCTTCTCCACGCCAGAGGGGTTGTTCCAGTACACCGTGCTGCCTTTCGGTGTCCATGGCGCTCCAGCCACGTTCCAGCGCCTGATGGACCGGGTGCTGAGACCGCATCGCGACTACGCCACGGCATATCTGGACGACATCGTGATACAAAGCACCAGCTGGACCCAACACTTACAGCACGTCGACGCAGTACTGGGCGCCCTCCGCCACGCTGGCCTCACCGCCAACGCAAACAAGTGCCGAGTCGGCCTGGCAGAGACAGACTACCTGGGTTACACGATCGGCAGGGGATGTGTGAGGCCCCAGACCCGGAAAGTGGAGCGAATTCGAGAGTGGCCCAGGCCAGCCACTGAAAAGCAGGTGAAATCTTTTCTCTGCCTAATATCCTATTATCAAAAATGTATTACAAATGATTCTACTATTGCAGTCCCCCTATATGACCTGACCCGCCAAAAACTTCCCCACCACGTCGCCTGGACGGCCGAAACCGAGGCCGCGTTCCAGACGTTGAAGGCCGCGCTGTGTGAGGAGCCTGTGCTGAAAGCCCCGGACTTTAGCAAGCCCTTCCTTCTCCACACAGACTTATCGGGGACCGGGCTGGGAGCCGTCCTCGCACAGGTCATAGATGGAGAGGAGCACCCCGTGACCTACATCAGCAGGAAATTGTTGAAAAATGAGATGAATTACGCCACGGTAGAGAAGGAGTGCTTGGCGGTGAAGTGGGCCATTCACCACCTCCGCTACTACCTCTGGGGCCGAACCTTCACCCTCATCACAGACCATGCACCCCTGAAGTGGATGGCCACCAATAAAGACCAACAGCCAAGTGACGAGATGGTTCCTGGAGCTCCAGGACTACCACTTCAAGGTCGAGCACCGGCCAGGGAAGGACATCCCACACGCCGATGCCCTGTCAAGAATGTATGAGGAAGTGGAAGCTGAAGCCCCCGACCCAGGCTGCGGGCTTAGGGGGGGGATATGTGGAGTCTTGCTAGGAGACCGCCTGTCACGTAAGCGCCGCACCATGGGGAGACAGTGGATGAGAAGCAGAGAGAGGACCAAAAGTCAGCGGTACCTTCCAATCTACCTCCCGATCAGCCCCAACTCAGCGCACCTGTGTGACCGGCCGGGTGTTGGCTACAAACACTCTCTGCTCTCTCTCAGTAGCACTGACTCTCCATGGTGAACAGGCTCAGGCGGTAAGCGAAAACACTCCACTATTTCCCTTCTAAAACCCTGTGTTGTTAAGTGAAATGACCGTCTTTTTATGTTGTAGGCAAACGTTTGGAACATGTAAAAAAACAGCCTATGTGATGACAGGACTGGGCCTCCGACCTGGGGAAAGGTCTTCCGCAAACAAATAACCTAACTGTATAAACAATGCTCTCTGAGCCAAAGGAGTGAGCCGGAGCCGCCCCCCCCCTGAAACAGTATCATACAATGCCTGAATAATTGACGCCTGGATTGAGCCCCAAACCTGGGAAGAACCTCTGTTAACAATTATTCAAGACTATTAGATACTCACCTGTTATGATTTGAACGTTATGCAGTAACTCTGTGCCATTCTTTGATTAAATACCCATATATGGGCTTGTACCACCACTGTCTGACTCTTGGCTTTGATCGATACCCCACAGTATACATAGATATATATACACATATACTTATACATCCCTAGCCTACTATGCAACAACAAAACACAACAGTATGGCATGAACAGACCAGTTACAGACCAGACCAGTTTAACTCCAAACACAGCAAATACAAAATGAGAGAGAAAAAAAAGAGAATAAGCCAGCAGTATATGTAAGCCGCCTTATAAGTAAGCAGATACACATTTTTGGCACACATATATCTGCAAAAAGGAAGCAAAGGTGTGAGCAAGGCAAGGGCTTTCTTACCTTAAGATGAACTTGATGAAAACAGATGATTAATCCATCAGTGGGTAACGGCCTCAGATTGGCAAAGTCATTAATAAGTCCATCAGGGTCCAGCGATTTCACAACAGATGCTTCCACGGATGTTAGCATTAGA
This sequence comes from Gymnoscopelus braueri, assembly GCF_963280865.1. NCBI lineage: Eukaryota > Metazoa > Chordata > Actinopteri > Myctophiformes > Myctophidae > Gymnoscopelus > Gymnoscopelus braueri. The sequence continues at coordinate 191,528 of NC_137608.1, forward strand.
TGGCAGAGTCTGTCATCACCCATGGTGGTTTTAACTCTCTTTAAAACGGAGAAGAATCTTTCGTTTGATGCTGTTGAAACTGGTATTGTTGCAGCTATTTTGACAAGTTTAAATCACCTCTGAAAATGCAACCCCCATGGTGTTGAGTTGTGTGAGAACCGACATAATACTCTTCTCCTCGACCTCATTCATCTGAAGTTCAAGGAAAGCTTTTGCAGTTTGACACTGGGACTGGAGAAGACTCATATCAATAAGTTGTTTATACAGTTGTGCGAATTGCTCCATTCGGATCAAATCCATGAAATGGGTGCATGTACAATCGAATGCCTGGATTGCATTAAGCAGGTCACTATTCTCTGTAAATCGCCGATTAAACTCAGAGATGAAGCGGTCTATTGTTGCAAAGTATAATCTTTTCTCTTGGTCATCTCCTGCCTCTCTCTGGCCGATGGGGGATCCAACAAGAAAATTTGCCAAGGCTTTTGATACACTCCGTGCTCTTGCGGGTCGGCCTCGCGTGGGGGGGACAGGGGGGGTGTCACATTCTAGACCGAGTGCTGTTGCGAATGACTTGGCACTGTTCACTGTCGCCTGCCACTCTCGATCTGATCTCAGACGTTCCAGTTGGCCTTTAGTACTCCTTATGAGATTGGAAGCCATAGTCAATGCAACATCTTTTGTCTGAAGCTGCTCAGACAGTCCATAAGTGAGACTCAAGATTCGCTGTAGAGCATGAAGACGCACAACAAAAGAGAATGTCTCCATTTTTGACCTGAGCCCAGTTGCCTCAGTGGATCCATCTGCATGCGCGTCAATTGTGGCATCTAACACAACTAATATTGCCTCGTAGCGTAACTTGATCTTCTGTACAGCTCTATACCAGTACAACCACCGAGTGTGACATGTCCGTTCTAAGTGCAGTACTTTGTTTCCCAATCTTGTTTGAGCCTCAACGAACAGCATGTTTCTGGTATTGCTATTTGCAATACATTTATATAGTGTTTGTACAACACAAAAAAACTCTTGACATCTCTGGCATGTCGGTTATTGTATTCACAAGCACAAGATTCAGTCTATGAGCATGACAGTGGATATATGCTGCATGAGGCACCGTCTTGCGTATTAAAGCCTGCACTCCACCTACATTGCCCCGCATAACGCTTGCTCCAGGAGGTCCCGGCTGGGCCTCCCGTCGGCGGGGCTCTTCGTCGGCTCGGGTCGAGTGGTCCTCATCATTTCCACACTCACTTGGTGGTTCTCGAGGAGGGCCACGAGGGCCTCGAGTGAGGTGGGGCTCACTTGCGAGGCGTATCGGCGGGCGTCAGGCGGCAGGGAACGTATGCACCGGTCGATGACCACACGGTCCACCATGGGGGCTCACCTCCTCCCGCTAGCCAGCTGTGCGTAATGCGGAGGAGGGCCGCCACTTGGGGCCACGGCTGCTGGGCCGGCTGGTAGGCCCAGCTGTGGAAGCGTTGCGCCCGGCCGGGGAGCCTGTGGCCCTGGCTGGCCAAGATGGCGTCCCTCAGTGTGGGGTAGTTGTGGGCGTCGGCGTGCGTCAGGTCGTGGTAGACGCGCTGCGCCTCGCCACTGAGGAACGGAGCTAGGAGCGAGGCCCAGTCGGCCACTGGCCACTGGCCACCGCTCTCGGGCCGCGGTGCGCTCGAACACTTCCAGGAATACCTCCACGTCATCGTCAGGAGAGAGTTTGGTGAGCACCTCTCTAGGTGTGCGGGCATTAGCTACATCTCTGGCCATTCTTTCAATTAGTCGTTGCACCGCTGTCTGTAGATCAGTTTGACTTTTTAGTAACGCCGTCAAGGCGGGAGCGTGCTCCATTGTGTGAGGTCTTGGCGTTGATCAGCATATACCCGTATTCTCCACCATTTGTGGGGTATCGATCAAAGCCAAGAGTCAGACAGCGGTGGTACAAGCTCACGTATGGGTATTTATTCAAAGAATGGCACAGAGTTACTGCATAACGTTCAAATCATAACAAGTGAGTATCTAATAGTCGTGAATAATTGTTAACAGAGGTTCTTCCCAGGTTTGGGGCTCAATCCAGGCGTCAATTATTCAGGCATTGTATGATACTGTTTCAAAGGGGGGGGGGGGGGGGGCAGCGAGGCTCCGGCTCACTCCTTTGGCTCAGAGAGCATTGTTTATACAGTTAGGTTATTTGTTTGGGGAAGACCTTTCCCCAGGTCGGAGGCCCAGTCCTGTCATCACATAGGCTGTCTTTTTACATTTTCCAAACGTTTGCCTACAACATAAAGAGTTTTAGCGGTCATTTCACTTAACAACACAGGGTTTTAGAAGGGAAATAGTGGAGTGTTTTTGCTTACCGCCTGAGCGCCCGTCTGTTCACCATGGAGAGTCAGTGCTACTGAGAGAGAGCAGAGAGTGTTTGTAGCCAACGCCCGGCCGGTCACACAGGTGCGCTGAGTTGGGGCTGATCGAGGAGGTAGATTGGAAGGTACCGCCCCTCGATGACGCGCCCTCTCTCTGCTTCTCATCCACTGTCTCCCCATGGTGCGGCGCTTACCTGACAGGCGGTCTCCTAGCGAGACTCCACAATACGTATGTATGTCAGACATTTTTTATAATCTAAAAAAAACTAATATATTATCAAACATCTACAATATGAACTATAGTGTTAACAGAGTGACAATGACATATCACAGGAGTCATTGTGAAACAATTATGATTCATGGTCACACACTATTTCGGTAATATAATTAAATTGATTATATCTTATTGTATTTATTTCATTTTATTTGAATGCAGGGTCATTAAAATGAGTCCATATACAAACATATGTGTTGAATTAACTGTGGAAAAAGTCATTGGTTTAAGATTGGAGTCATTGGACTAACAGCTATATCACAAAACTTGAAGAACAAGGCACTGGATTAATTAAGCTTGGCTGTTAGCCTGCTCCGGACCAACTAATCTGGCAAGATAATTCAGCGCAAATCCTGGCTAAATTAAGCCAGGATAGGCGTTAAAGCCAGGCTTAACTCCTAATTCTGCTTTCGTGAAATAGGGCCTTGGAAGCCGATATATTGGCACTTATAGATACTAGACCATACCCGGTGAAGGGCGCAGGCGAAAGTAGTTGCAAACGTGGGGTTATTGTTTGCATAGACCTTGCTGCTTGTTTCTCGCGCGAAACCTGGCAACGTTAGCTCCCATCGTTTGACACATAAACGCTAATAATACGCTGAGATTTGATGAAATTGAGAAACGGGCTTCGCAGTTAAAGGGATACTTCACTTTCACATAAAATAAACATAAAAAAAAAATATTAAAAAAAAATGAAAGAAGTTATGGCGAAATAAAGGCCCCCTCACACATTAGTAGGACACTCTAATGCGTGAGGGGGCCATGAATTTTCCATTACTTTTTCATTTATTTTTTATATATTTTTTAAATGTTTATTTTATGTGAAAGTGAAGTATCCCTTTAAGTTCAGATGGTAATGGTCAATGGCTGTGTGCAAATTCAGAGCAATTGCTCCAGTCACTGATAGTCCGTGAGCCAGGGGGGTTGGTCACTACCATCTGAGGGGAATAATGCTCATAGTGATTTTTGTCAAGGTATGCATGTCTAGAGTTAGAAAATATGTGATAGCCTTGCACCAATGGTAGCTTTATGGGTGCTATCATGCATTTTATGTTATACTGTAACACTAGGCGAAAATTACATGGGTCAATATATGAAAACATACTATTAACCCCCCCCCAAAAAAATATACAAAAGGTTTTTCAATTGGTTCTGGTACGTCTAGGCATGCTTAAGAACATACAAAAAAATCTAGGAAATTATATTTCTCGTAAAGCCATCATTTTCAAGATGGCGTCCAATATGACTGCCAGGAGCTTAAATGGCTTTATGATACTGTTCAACCTAGAAAGGTGGTTTTGGTGTCTAAAACTAGGTCTTAGGGTTCAAGAAATATGGCTGAATCAGTGAAATTACCATCAGTTAATTTTTTATTGCCAAATCAAAGATGGTGTCCATCCCATGGTGATGTTCCATTGTACTAAATTATGTTAAAAACAACAAAATATTGCAGTTGTGTGAGGGAATCTGTGAACTTCGTGAAAGTGATTCATATGGTGATATGGGGACCTGGGGGGGGGGGGCATTCATAGGTGTAGAATCTATTTCTAATGTTATATTTTGACTTGCTGGTCAGTCTTTGGCCTATGTGCTAAAGGTCAGGTCAAGGTCTCTCTCGCACCTTATCGTCCAACCAGGTGTCCAAGCAGGCAGCAGATATGGTCACTGGTTGACATGTACAGCAGGCCCTATTCACCTCACAATTGACATGGAGCCGTTTGTTGACACCTTGCAGGTATATAAGCTCTATAATGTAATTGTGCATCCCGGTGGGATGTATGTTATACAGTCATTCTTCAGCTGCATTGCAAAACTGATGCAAGGTTCAGCACTGGAAGTGGAAATGCATGTGGTTGCAGAACATGACAGGCAAGTTCAGTGGTCAGTCCTGAGTGTATCAGCAGCACTCTGAAGTGGTTTCTATCAACTTGGCCAAAGACATTTGAACAGATACAGCAGTAGCCTACCTGGACACTGCACATCTCCATCCTACTGGCTGACAGTGGGTAGACAACTTCTTCCTACACTTCACATCCACCAGTTTGAATGCGCAGGGAGACACATTGACATTAACTTCACCTTTTCTCTCATGAAGCACATGACTGAAGCACTTCTTCCATGCTGGCCATGTGCAGTGTGCTTGATATCTAACCCAGTGCCTGCTGAAGATGCATGTGCTCCATGCCATAGCATAGAGGCTAAGCTAGACCTTGTCTGTCGGCACCATGATGGATTCTGGATCGGTGGCCCTCATTTATCAACGCGGTGCAGCCCAAATAATGGGCGTAGGGCGAGATCACCGCACCTTTCGGCATTTATCAATATATCCTGACGTGGGCTTCATCCTACCATACGCTGAGATCTCACGTCTGGTAGAGACCAGTTGTTGACGTTGGCTGCGCCCGTTTATTCCATTCTAGACCTGCGGAGCAGCATTGTCTGACTGTCTGACAGGCATCTGGACACATAATCCACTCCTAAATGTATATCTACACACTAATAATTAATCCCTGTGAAAATATAACATTTTATAAAGTAATTTAAACAAACTGCTTTAACAGTCATTCAGTTGCATTGGCTATTTTAAAATAGCAGATCTGCAAGCTCAAAAACGGGTCGCATCGCGACGCGTTGTGAGCTTGTAGATCTGCTATTTTCAAAATATACGAGCGCTTTTGCGTCGGGACTCGGGAGTCCCGCGGTCGGGACTGCCGACGATCTTTTCATGGACAATGAGGTGTACAAACTTACGGTAGCTTGTCCTATGTTATGGAGTTATGTCATAGAGAGTATTGAAGACTACAAACTGGCTGGGTTAAGGATATAAACCCGACGCTCCAATCTCTTATTAACGGGACGGACCGAAACCACTGCTGTCTCACGGGGAATATCCTACATGACTGCTTGTGCACTGCTCGGTATGGGTTAAATAAATTAATATACAAACGTATTCCATTCATGGTGATGTGATTGGTATCATAATATGTCACATGAGATGTCATCATGAAGAGTAAGAACATTAAGCAGAAGCCGTTGAGCATGTTGTACACCTTCAGTGCTGACGATAGATACTGCATTTTGTAAGGAAATTAGAGTGTTTTCAGAGAGACAAGTAGCCTACTGAGGGATTATAGCACAACATTAAAGTCCACAGAATGGAGAAAACTCTCCTGCAACCACATACTGTAGTATACATTGTTATGGCAGATACATTGTTGTACATAGAAAACTCACACTATACACTGACTGGCACCCTGACCAAAGATTACAAGTGTATGTAGTAGTTAAGCAGAGGATAGGTGAAAGCAGGTTTTTAAAAATTGGTAAGAAAAGGAAGTGTACATGTACGCTCAGGGTTTAGTGCACGATGAGTCAGCTACTGTAGATGGGAGGTCAAGTGAGTCAGCTAGATAGGAGGTCAAGTGGAGGTTATGAACAGACAGAGAAGTTTAGTTTAGTTTAGTGTATTTTTATTAAAAGTTCAGAATTAGAAGAGTACTAAATCAACAGAGTATAGTATGGAATAAATTAGAAGTGTTTAAATGCTTCTTAAATGTTGGAAAGTGTTTGAAGACTTAAATGGCATCTAGTAAGTTCAATAAGTAAGGAATGTGAGAATGTTAGAAATATGACAATAAGTAAATTTAAAGTATCTCATTGTCTTGTGGGTTAGGAGTGAATGTTAGAAGGAACATAAATAATAATAAAATATATGATAAGAACAAGGAATGTTTTTTTAACGATTGGCAGATGGCGCGGGGCATGTTTAGTTGAGAGTGAATACATTCTAAAAATAATTTGGTCAGATATGATGAAAGTGGAGGTGTAGCAGCCCAAAACAATATTACAATAGTGTTTCAATTCAAAATTGGGGGAAGCGGTGCGATTGTATTAACTTTTGTACAGTCATCTGTTAACAGCAGTATTGGTCATTCCCCATACAAACTAACCACAGGGCGACACATTCGAGGACCATCTACAGGTCTGAAGGGGGACGCCCCTGGACCTGAGCAAAATGTGTAGAAAATGTATTACAAAGTGTACAGACCCTAATTACATTGAAAGCCTCTATTTTTCTAACAGACACAGGAGAAACGGACAGGAGGTATACCCAGAATCCAGCATAATCTGTGTGTGTGTCATGCTATGCTTGCTTTATGTTGTGTGCCTGTCTGTCTGTTTTTGTTTCCTCCCCAGCCAGTCAGCTAAGGGGGACACTGGGGCAGTCCTTTGGGGTTTTGGCTGTTCGCAGTTGGTAGTGGCAGGGGAGAATGTGTGTTTTAATTACAATTTTTTTCATTGCAGCACCTAGAGACCCAGAATGACGTGCCTAACCTTTTATCCTAACCCAGACACACATGAGGACCAATTGGCAATGAATTGTGACTTAACACTGTAGATTTAGGTGTATCCTGTCCTTCATAATTTCCCTTATTGGAGTTCACCTACCTTTTTGGGTAGGTGAAAAGGGGGAATTGTAAGGAAATTAGAGTGTTTTCAGAATTAAACCCAGCTATTCTGATTATTTGAGCAATACACTAATAGTTATATTTTTATACTGTGCGTATATTTGAGTAATTTGTAGGTCTAAAAGTGTTTTAGTATAAATGTGTCACTATGTGTCACTATGACCTATTCCAAAGCGGTGTTATTAGCATGAGATGAGATCATATCTTCTTAGAGGCTCTCTCTCTCTCACTCCCCTCAAGCAGAGTGATTTAATGGCTGCAGGCAAACTTACTTTAATGGTCAGAGTGCCTTAATGATTTCATAAAGTTAGTAATGTTTTGTGGTCTTAACTATCTTATAGTATTATTGTAATGCTAACTGGTTTTAGTTAAGAGCTTTAGTGGATAACAAGTTAAATGGATGTTTGTCTGCACATCCATAGTCAGGCCAGTTCCCACTAAACAGACACTTAAAATATTAATCTCAGTGCCTCAGCCAAACTTATCCAGACAACAGTTGCATAGAAATCTTATCTAGGCAGGAGTGAGGGAGGGTAAATTCCACAGGTACCCTGAGAGCCAAGGTCATCTCGCAGCGCAGCCCATGGCAGCCGTGAGACAGCAGGGAGGGGGCCCTTGCCTGCCCAACGATGGGTCGCGAGACGGCACGGGATTAGGGGCCGCCTGCTCAATCCCCTACGTTGGATCAACAGCGACTCCTGTTGATGATTTTATTAATGTTTTAGTATCTATATGCCAGAGATATAAACGCTTGGGAAAAAATATTTATGCCATTACAAACTTCTCGATCAGCTTGAGAGGCGTGTATCTCGGAGCTCCGATGTAATATATATCTGGTGTAGTATCACTTTTGTATATGAGAATTCATTCTGATTGTTTATAGGCTCATAAATAATTGTAAAACTTAGACTAAGGATAATAAAATCATTTCGATTTAACCACAATTGTAATCACCTGTGTAGCGACTTTTATTCAAAGGGTATTTAACTCCTAACTTCACAGAATCACTGAACCAAGTACCTTATCTATGATTTACTTTTAAATGGTGTGAAGGTTCAGTAATAAATCCAACAATTTAGTCATGATGAGGCAGACATCACCATGAGTTCCTATATCCCTGATGCAGCCATCTCTGGAAAGGGTGTGATACACATGCTCAGTGATTACACTGATGTTCTTGTCCTGTTGTATGCTGTGTATTGGGGTGTATCAGGTGGACCTACAGTGTAAAGTATAGATGGAGCATTGGGATGGGACAGTCTTATATGTATGACAAAGGCAAGATCAGAGCACACTACACTTTGCTGGCAGGGAACTTCCCAGGCTACCCTGATGTGCTGGGTGAGGTGGGTGCCACAAGTCAATGGCCCTTCCTCCAACACCGACCAACCTGTTGCACCACATGTGGGCTCATTTATTTACAAGTGATGTTGTGGAAAGTGGCAGACCACCAAGCCCCACCTGACAAGTCGTTTGATGTCACAAAATTTGGATAGGAGATCTAGGATATTCTTGTTCCTGTCATTGCTAAGGGTGACCCCACCGTCAGAGCTATGTGACATGGTGCAATATCAATTTAGGGCACAGAGAGTGAGAAATACATCACTGATGTACTGTAACTGCTCTGGTGAAGATGGTTACTGATGATATGTTCAAGCTACAGATGAGGAGTGATGTTAATAAGGAGGATACTTGTAAGGATGAGGTAGAACAGGATGTGGGTTGGAGAATACAGATGTAGTTGCAAAAGATACATATTTGACATTAGATTATATCATTTTACATTCATGTTATTATGAATACCAGTTCTTGTGACATGTTAATTTTCACAACACAAAATCATGAATAGTGAACCATGAATGTTCATCAAGTTGTTTCCATTTGTTGTTCTCCCAGAGGTCAATTTTAACCTTGACCTGACCTCGGCGGCTTTGACATGATTGACCTGATATTAAAAAAATAACATCAGGAATGGATTCTACATATGAAAACCCTAAAAAAGAGGTATTAAACAGAAGTATTCTAAGACAAGCGGATTAAAAGTAAAAAATTGCCAGGCGTGTGTTTAGTGGCCATTTTGGATATTTTCTTACCCATTGCACTATATTCTGTTTATTGAATTTCATAATGCATTTCCTTAGAATCTATGTATGTAAACATGGTTTTAAATCTATAGGTAATTTACAAAGGAACCCTTTGTGTTCCATCTTTCATTAAAACCAAAGTACATCTTATGTCACATATAGTCACTATGTTGTCACTGCCTGTAATAGAAAAATATTCTAGATATGCACATTTTAACAACCTTTCTGGACAATATATAGTGTGAGCTTTATCCCAACCATAATTTTCAGAGAGAGAGGGTCAATAATAAGAGAGAACCATCAGTTTGAAGTAGAATGCTTCATTCGGATTTTGAAAACTTGTGTTTTGGCTTGTGGTTATAAAAGGAGTGATAACACACAGATAGCTACCACCGATGCAAGGCTATCACATTTTTCCTAGCTCTAGGGGTGTATACCTACCCAAAAATCACTACGACAATTATTCCCCCCAGATGGTAGTGATGACCCCATTTTTGGGGTCCTGGCTCACGGACTATGAGGAGAACCGGGCAGCTTTCCTTGACACCACCCACTACAGACAGACAGGTTTGTAGAATTATAGGAGGATTATATGGTGACCATCTTTGAAATTCAAGATGGCCACCTCCCACCAAAGAATTGAAAGTTATGGTGATGTGGAAAGCATGTGGAAAGAATGTGGTGCTTTTGTCCGCCGTGTCCATTTTTTGTTAACAGCCCTGACTATGTGTCCTTTTAAACAATTTACTATGTAGGCATTTAAAACACATCAAATGCAGAGAGACAGTGTAGTGTCTCAGTAAACTAGGATCACAGATAAACCAAGAACCTAGCATCAGTCTAAACAACATACTATCAAAAATATTTATCTGTACATTGAAACTATAGGATACCAGATAAACAATGAACCTAGCATCAGTCTGAACAACATGCATCTAAATGATGTTTTAACATTGTGGTAAAAAAAAACACACAAAAAAACAGGTCTATAATTAACAAAAACATCTGAATAAAATTTGCCATAACTAGGTCAAGGTAAACTGCAATCAGACACTCAAGTTGTTTTTTGGTTGTTGTTTTTTTGTCTTTTATTTTCATTGTCAGTAATAACATGCCACTTGTCTATGCAAGTTAAAAAATAGCTGCACATCATTTTGGTCACTAAGCAACACTATAGCCAACGCTAACAGTCGACATCCTCACACTCATGCTGTACACACAGTTATAAATTAGTTCAACCTCACCAGGCTGACAGTCGGCTGGCACCTCCTACTTTTAACCCTTTTAGACCGGGAACACATCTGTATCATTTTTAGATTTCTTTGGCTATTCAAAAATAGCAGATCTACAAGCTACAAGCTCCAAGCTACAAAACATTTTGATATGGGGGTCAAATACGTATCTAAAAATGTTTTCTAAATCCTAACAGTATGTTGCTATATCAGTGGTGCTCCCAACTTTTCCATGTCAGGGACCCCCAAAATGATTTGGATTTGGCCGCGGACCCCCCATCTCAAAATGTGTTGTTCCCAGAAGCACAGATCAGAGTTAAAAATGGCCGCTTTAAAACATAAAACATGACAGAGACTCACATGAGGCCCTGATGCTTGGCAACGCAGACAGATGTTCAGCTGACTTGTCAGCCTGGTGTATTCTAAGCTTTAGTTCAGGTTTGACCAGTCACATACACACACAGTTAGTCCAGGTTGAAGTGTCGTCTCTAAATGTTCTAAAGGCCCGACACACACTCCTTCTCCCAAGTCGGGTTTCGAACACCTGGGGGTGCACGGGTTCCAGAGGGAAAAGTTCTGAATGACATCAATTTGTAGTTCTATCACCTCCTTTTACGAAGAAATGCTTGGACGTGAAAAGGAGTATGGACTTAAAGGTGTGCTGCCTGGCTTGGACACAACCTCCAGTTGGCAACGACCAAGGAGGAAGACTGTGGAGCCAAAATGGCTGCCAGAGGGTGCCTGGTTGTGGCTTATTGTCCTTCCATACTCTGAAAATTCCCCGTGTGTGTGTGTGTGTGTGTGTGTGTGTGTGTGTGTGTGTGTGTGTGTGTAATGGGAAGAAACAGGGCAGTGGTTTAGTGCTGGACTAGGAGGAAAAGTAGCAGGGGAAGACAGTGACATCACAGCTGGGATCAACTGGTCTAAAATACAAGGCTCCACCGCTTCCGAAAGTATTCGTTGTTTTATTGACGCGTCGGGCTATTTTGGCGTTTGAATTCACCACATGAAATGGTGTACGCAGGCTGTGCCGATTTAAAGTCTGGTCTATGAAACAAAAAAGAAATAACCACCTGCCTATACACATTGCTATCTTTAAAAAAACACTTTTAGGAAAATGTGGAATATTTTTGAAACATTTAAACCCATATTTTTCAAACACTTTAAAGATTTTTAAAAAATGTTCAAAAATAGCACATGTACAAGCTCGCAGCTGTTAGCTTGTAGACCTGCAATTTTTGAATAGCCAACGCTAAAATCTAAAATGACATGGATGCTTTCCCGGTCCCTAGCACAAAATATTTTCAGATGGGGTTCCGCGGGCAAATATATATTAATTTGGGGGTCATGAAAATGTTTGAGAACCACTGGTTTAAACAACATTTAAGAAAAAAGCCCAAATAAGCAACTACACTTTAGAAACAAGCCCAACAAAACCCCAACTACCAATATTCACAAGCGACAGAAAATCAAGCGCCTTGTAACAGGCAGACTTGGCAACACTGAATGGAAGTACAGGACAGGATGCTGACATCACTATATTCTGATCGGCTTTGATGCAACTGTCCAATACTTGTTTTTTCCTCCTAGGTGTGGGAAAAATAAAGGCTTTTTCATTACAACTATATTATTATTATAGCTGATTAAGCCAATAGAAACACTCATAACAAGCTGATTAAGCCAATAGAAACACTCCTAACAAGTGAAGGCTTTAAAAATCAGCCAGTGGAAATCCTCCAGTCGCTGTGTTAATGTGAATCAGCCAATAGGAATCTCAATTCAACAAATAGGGAATATTAGTAAGCTACAACACTGCCACCCGTAGGCAGACAGCAGGAACTGTTTACTGTCACTGTGAAAGTCAAAGGCATTTCCACATGTGTACATGTTAATGTCTTAATGTCAGTGGTCTTGGAAGGGCTTTAGAATGCACGATTTAATAATAATAATAATAATAATAATAATAATAATAAACGGAATACATTCTGCTAAATGATTAATGATAAATGTACTTCTGTATCAGCAGTACTTTTGGTGGAGGAAAAAAAAGAGATGAACGTTCAGTTTCAATCCTCAGACAGTTCCATGTCGGTCAGTTTCATCTCTAATGTGTTCTGACCTGTTCTAATGTGTCAAACCACTCCTGGTACCCAGTTAGTCTGAGTCTGATTCATGACGCAATCTACCCATGAATTCATCTAGACTGTATTTTGTATGCTTCCAACCTTCAGTGGAATTACGTTTCATAATTAGCTCAGTAGTAGCTGCTGGTTGTTGTAGTAATATTACTAGTAGTCAGTGATGTAAAGTAACTAAGTACATTTACTCAAGTACTGTACTCAAGTAAAAGTTTTAGGTATTTTTATTTTACTGGAGTATTTAAAATGTTCAGTAATTTTACTTCTACTCCACTACATCTCAGAGGCAAATATTTTACTTTTACTCCACTACAATTAATTGAAAACTTTAGTTACTAGTTACTTTGTAGATTTTGATTATTATTACAAAACATACATAACTCACTTCAGCCCTATATACATTTTGGCCATTTGAAAATAGCCGATCTACAAGCTCACAATGCGTTGCGATGCGACACATTGTGAGCTTGTAGATCTGCTATTTTCAAATGATTTCTATACATTTTATAGATTTGAAAACTTGTGAAATGGGACATTCTGCACAATGAGTACTTTATACTTTTGGTACTTTAAGTACATTTTTATACCAATACTTTTGTACTTTTACTCAAGTAAATGTTGAATTCTGGACTTTTACTTGTAACAGAGTATTTACTTTACTACTACTACTTTTACTCAAGCAAAACATTTTCCACCACTGCTAGTAGTAGTATTATTGTTTCATAATTATCTATAGTAGCTGGTGTCTTTTAAAACCTTGAAAAATTATTTTTCATTGTGATCAACACGCTCTGATAATGCACACGGCCCACCCATCCGACTACTTGTTAAGTGGTCGGATGGATGGGCCGCAAACACTTACAAGATGTTCAAGTGGGCCCTGATCCAGAAAAGCTTGAGAACCACTGATCTAGTGGACCTCAATATCAGAGCGATAGTAATTATTTTGGTTTGTGAATTCCTTCAAAACAAAACCAACTGAACCCCTCAGTGAGACTTAAGGTCATGATAGTTGGAACCACATGCAATAAATCTCTGAGAACATGAAGCACAGTCACAGTCACACTAAATAATTAATGGCAGATCTATAGTCTATAATAGTGGGGTGATATATGCGTGAGATAATATACAGAATAAATTCTGTAATATTTGGTGAAATGTCCCTTTAACACTGAAGCTCAGAAACTAAAAGTGGACCAAAAAATAAATAAAAGTAAATCCTCACTCTGTACAAAGATCAGAAATGGAGCCATCACCTAGCAACCAGATAATAAGGGATAGTTTAAGGTTAAGTGTGTAATGACAGAGTCTCATTGTTGCTATGAATGACAGCAACCAATAATAATTAAGAATCATTATTATGTTTTATCATAATGACGCCTCAATGTGTCATTGGAATTTCAGGTTCCCCTGTGTGCGGCATAGGAGAAGCAGGGGATTGTGGGGGGTGGAGTTGCTGTGCGACCCAGGAAGAGCAGGGGGTTGTGGGGGATGAAGTTCATGCGCCATTGATGCACATGGGTGGCAAACTGGAACCTGGCTCTCGATGGAATGCATTGGACTCAATCTTCTCATGAACACTATTTCTGAACGATTGAGACCTTCGTCGAATAGTTGGTTCAGGTTGTTTTATGATCACTGCTTTTGCGATGTGAAAACTCCGTAATTTTAATGAGGCATCTAAACAGCGCCATCTATCGTTTCTGGCTCGGCAGTATTGGTTGTCAGGCTGGCATTGATGGACATAACAGCCCATACTTTGACACATTCAGAAACGTACTCTGTGCTCTTTAGATGCCTCAATAAAATACAGTGTACACATCGAAAAGCAACAGCACAAAACAGTTGTTTTCAGATATAGTGTTTATTCATGAGCTGGTCCACCTGGCTCTCATTGACTACCAGTGGTGGAAAAAAATACTCAAACGTTTTACTTAAGTAAAAGTATTAATACTGCAATGTAGAAATACTCAGTTACAAGTAAAAGTCCAGAATTAAAAATGCACTTGAGTAAAAGTACAAAAGTATTGGTATCAAAATGTACTTGAAGTACTGTGTACTAAGTAAAAGTACTAAAATGTTTGAAAATCGGCTATTTTCATATAAAATAGGACCAAAGTGGTTAATATATGTTTTATAACAATTTATATCTGCAAAAATAACAAAAGTTTTCAAATAATTGCAGTGGAGTAAAAGTACACAATTTGCCTCTGAGATGTTGTGGAGTTGAAGTAAAAGTATAGACAATTGGAAATACTCCAGTAAATTAAAAGTACCTCAAAATTGTACTTAAGTACAGTACTTGAGTAAATGTACTTAGTTACTTTACACTACAATGCATTCCATCGAACTCCCGGCTGCAGCTTGCCTCCCAGCGCGACCAATCTGCCAGCTGGAATTTCTTGACGGAGAAAATGACGTAGACTCTACATTCCTTGGTGCGACCCAGGAAGAGCAAGGGATTGTGGGGGATGGAGTCCAGGTGTTCAGAAGAGTGAGACTTTCTTCTTCAGGTTGTTTCTCTTCCAGAGAGACAGACGGTCAAAGTCTTCCAGGGACATTCCAAACACACTGAGGAAGTCCTCTGGGTACAGATGTCTCTGCAGGACACACACACACACACACACACACACACACACACACACACACACACACACACACACACACACACACACACACACACACACACACACACACACACACACACACACACACACACACAGATAATAATGATAATGATAATGATATTGCATTTAATTGTATAGCGCTTTTCAAAAACTGCAGAACCCCCAAAGGGACATAGTGTTGAAAAAATACATTAAAGGTAGGGTAAGTGATTTGCTTTGGTTAAAATAAGTGTTAAATAGCTCTATATTCTGATAGTACTCATTGCTATAGTGTGTTTGTTCAGTATTAGGAGTCTCCTTGTCTCTCCAGCTCTTTATAAAACAGAAAATGCATTTTCGTTTCAGTTTCAGTTTCATTTCCAATTTTATCCAACCAGGACAGAGAACTCAATCAGGATACAGATTAAACAAGTGAAATTGGAAGTGATGACACTAAGAAATGAGCAGACAAAATTGGAACTGGAACACTATATAAATTAAGCTTAAAAATGGGTACTTTCTCCTGATTGGCCGAGATTTTGACACCTACCGAAAAATGTATTTTCTGTTTATTAAAGAGCTGGAGAGACAGGGAGACATCTGTTACTGAAAAAACACTCTATAGCAATGATTACTATCAGAATATAGTGCTTTAAACTTTTAACAAAATACTTTTTGTTTTAACCAAAAAATATCACTTACCCTACCTTTAAGTCGTGGTAGCGTCATATATGGTGTGGCTACGACTTCATAATGCATGTGAGCCAGATCCTTAGGTTGATCCCACTACTTAATAACGCGTGTGCACGAGATCTTTAAGTTGTGCGCATGGGATCCGCATATTGTGATCACAAGATAATAAACAGTTGTGGAAACGGCACCATCATTGGCCCGTTTGCGCAACATGGCCCATGGCAATTAAAATAGGTGAACGTCGGACGATATGTCTATTGAGGAAGAAACCAGACAGTAGGCCTGGCCTACAATATAATAACAAATAGAATATAATATGTAACTGCAATTTATATTTTTATACACAAATAAAAACAGGTATTATTTGCCGAATAAGTTCTGATGTAATTATCACTTAACTCATATAAAGTTTGCTTCCTAACGTAATAATTGTATTTGTAAGTAGGAAATTATAAGTATTAAAAGTAGCTTATATTATACTAGAGGGGCCGGCCCGCTAGCCGCGCACGGGGCTCTATTATTAGGCCTACGTCGTCTCCCCTCAACCCCGCCCCCCCCCCACACCGCACACGTTCGGTCGCGTCGCCGTCTTTGTCTGTTGTTTTTTGCATAAACATGGATGGTGGCTTGTTTCTCGCGCACAATCTGGCAACACTGAATGTAGTCCAGGCTGTTGGTTGGCTAGTAGTGGTCACATGACAACAACACACACACACACACACACACACACACACACACACACACGTCGCACAGACGCACACACATTAAAAGCCTTTTTCTTCACAGCGCTCGTGACTCAAAGTTAGGTGTTTTTGTTTGTGTGTTACGCACTGGATTGGAACTATTTTTGCAATGTTATTCTTCACAGTTGACCGCAAAGAAAGGTAGGCCATAATATTGTTTTGTTGTTGTTGCTGGCTGGGTGAAGATCATACTGGAAGGATGTGTGTGTGGAGATTTAACCTGCGCTTCTTGGTTGTATGCTTTATCCAACATGACAGCCATGTAAACAAAGAACGAATGTCATTTACAACTTAACGTTGCTCTCAAGAATGTTTGTGAAAACATTTGAAGTGAGAAATAGACGATGCAATAACCGAAAAGTGATTCTATTTGATCGATTGAAATAGCAAAACGCTCGCCCCAAAAAACACAGTCGCCCCGGGGCAAATCCGGCGGTATGACAGGCAAATCGGCAGTATATAGAATGGGGGGCGAGTGTGTTTTGGGGCGAGTTTTTATTTATTTCGTCATTTGTTTTCCGAGGCAACAACGGGGGAAATAGCAAAACGCTCGCCCCAAAACACAGTCGCCCCGGGGCAAATCCGGCGGTATTACAGGCAAATCGGCAGTAT
Organism: Gymnoscopelus braueri; assembly: GCF_963280865.1. Lineage (NCBI taxonomy): Eukaryota > Metazoa > Chordata > Actinopteri > Myctophiformes > Myctophidae > Gymnoscopelus > Gymnoscopelus braueri. The sequence continues at coordinate 208,730 of NC_137608.1, forward strand.
ATAGAATGGGGGGCGAGTGTGTTTTGGGGCGATTTTTTTTTTTTGCGAGAGGTCCAAATGAATGGAATGGCTGTGGGCGTCAGCGGCGGAAGTAGCAATGTGCCCTTTATATAAGTAGATGTATACAACTAGAAGCCACATCAGTTTTAATACCTTCCCACGTTTTCAAACCCAAATCCCTTTAGGGGCTCCGTAAAAAAAAAGTGCTTTACAGAGCAAAGTTAAAACAAAAAATTATGACTAAGTCATATTATACCTGGTGCTGTGTGTGTGTGTGTGTGTGTGTGTGTGTGTGTGTGTGTGTGTGTGTGTGTGTGTGTGTGTGTGTGTGTGTGTGTGTGTGTGTGTGTGTGTGTGTGTGAGTGAGTGTTAGCATACATTTGTTGTTAGCACTTAGCACTCATTAGCATGCCCAGTAGCAACCAAACAGGGCTCAACTACTGCTGTCTTTGTCAACCAAAACGGTCGCGGAGGTTAGACTGTTGCCCAATGCCCACGTAAATGAGTTTCTGAGCTTACACACCTGGAGCAAATGAATTAACAAGCGACATTAAGCAGCGCTGGCGGCCGGGCGTTGATACACGCTCGTCAGTGGCAGCAGAGTGAATGAAAGAGGGGGAGAAGAGAGACAGGGGAGGGCGTATGATCCCATAGGATGGGAGGACGGCCCGTCTCCCCATTGGCTTAAAGGACAGGCAAAATAGAGTACAAGAGGTTAATCTAGAAGGTTTGTTGAGAAGATGATAGGGCACAGGTCAGGGTCTTGCTATGTTTCTTATGGGAAAACAGATTATTTGATAGGATTATTTGGTGGATTAGGGCAGTGGTGTGGTCTACTGTGTTGTTACATCATATACTGTACGTACTAGTATACCGTCCAACCATCCGAGGAAGTGTATCTGATATGCAGGAGGAGGGGCTGGGGGCAGCAAGAATGTAGACTTCAAATAGCCTTTTTCATGTCATAATGTGGCATCTGAGAATGCAATGATAAACTGCTTAACGACCTCACCATTGTGGATACAAGCACCTGGCCATCAACACCTGAGTATGGTATGGTGAGACACAAGTGAAACGACTCTGCAGGCATGTCAATCTTTGTGAAGATCAAACTATTCATGGGGTGAGAGATTTCATGACAGCCTGAAAGCCTAAAACCACTCATACAATGCATGCATAGTTGCATAAAGAGCTAAGTACTTAATTATTTTACTTAAGTGAAAGTACCAACACTGCAATGTAAGTAAAAGTATGTAAAAGTATCAATACTACAATGTAGAAATACTTGGTTACAAGTAAACGTCCGGAATTAAAAATGTACTCGAGTAAAAGTACAAGAGTATTGGTATCAAAATGTACGTAAAGTACCAAAAGTAAAAGTACTCATTGTGCAGAATGTCCCATTTGAAGAAAAGTGCTCATCATACAATGCATGCATAGTTGCATAAAGAGCTTTCAGTCTTATGAACAGTCAGTGGTGGAGAAAGTACTTAATTATTTTACTTAAGTAAAAGTGTCAATACAGCAATGTAAGTAAAAGTATCAATACTGCAATGTGGAAATGCTTGGTTACAAAGAGCTTTTAGTCTTATGAACAGTCAGTGGTGGAAAAAGTACTTAATTATTTTACTGAAGTGAAAGTGTCAATACAGCAATGTAAGTAAAAGTATCAATACTGCAATATGGAAATACTTGGTCACAAGTAAGCGTCTGGAATTAAAAATGTACTTGAGTAAAAGTACAAAAGTGTTGGTAGCAAAATGTACTTGAAGTACCAAAAGTAAAAGTACTCATTGTGCAGAATGAGTGCAAATGTACAACAATCTTTTGAAAATAGCAGATCTACAAGCTCACATTTTGACGTGAGCGCGGAGCTGGTTTATAAAAAGGTTGGAGCACTACTCAGAGCGAGGACCGCCTGCCGCTCCAAGCCGCCCCGGCGGGGGCCGCGCACAGAATGTTTGAGCATGCCCGGTCGCACGGACTCAGAGACACACAGACATCCAGCAGTGCACAGCGCACCGAGATTTCATTAGAATTTCTACTTTCTTTGTCTTTTCTTTTTTTTACTGTTGAGCGACCCGGTTTGAGCGGAGCATGGAGCGAGAGGTACGCAAATCAACGTGAGCGACGGGGAGCGGAGCGCGGGGGGAGTCAACGTGTGCGAATAGCGAGCGTGAAACCAGCCCCCTGGAGCGCCGAGCGGCATTTCCACCCACTCCGCTCCGCTCACGTGCTCTGAGTGGGGGTCAACCATTTTAATTTCAAGGACCCCCTGTTTGACATGCATTAGGGCTACGGACCCCCATTTAATGGCATTTATGGGACCCCAATTTATATTGTAAAATCAACGTTAATTTAACTCTGAGAGTGTACAAATGGAACCAAATGGACCCGAAAAAGTACTCAAATGTTTTACTTAAGTTAAAGTATCAATACTGCAACGTAGAAGTACTCTGTTACAAGTAAAAGTCCCGAATTCAAAATTGACTTGAGTAAATTTATAGTACCAAAAGTAAAAGTACTAAAATGTTTGAAAATATTTACACCACGACCACTGAACATCATTAGCCTTTATAAAAGTGAATAATGACTTGTCACAACTTGTCTTCTAATTTCACTGTTTGAAACAGGGCTTAAGTTGTTAATGCATAAATGCACGTTTGCCCTTTTCACTACTGGCTTACATGAAAAAAATACCCAAATGGGTCCATTTGGTTTCATTAATGTTGCTACAGTATCCTTGTTTATTAATTAATTTTTAAACAGGACAGTAATGTTACACTGTGCAGAAATCCAAAATAGCCGATCTACAAGATGTGGTTTGTCACGCACGCACGCGCACGCACGCACGCACGCACGCACGCACGCACGCACGCACGCACGCACGCACGCACGCACGCACACACACACACACACACACACACACACACACACACACACACACACACACACACACACACACACACACACACACACACACACACACACACACACACACACACACACACACGTCAACAACTAGTGTTGCCATGTAGGCTTATTATAAGCGACCTCGTTTTGCGACCTCGTTTTCTGTGAAATTGCTTGTAAATATTGGTAGTTGCTTTTTATTTGTCGTGAGCTTGTAGTTTGGCTATTTCCAAATCGTCTATTTTCAAATAGCTGAGGCATATAGGTGTAAAGTGCTCATGTAGCCTAATAGTCACTTAATTCTTTGGGCTTGGTTTCATTGACCTGGTTGCTTATATCTCTCTCAGAAATCTGGCAACACTGGCATTGTTTACAGTTTACACCAACGAAGAAGAAAAATGCGGAAGTGAGCCCCCTTTCCAAGTCCAGCAAAAATACGCTATATTATGTTTCAAAAGCATTAAGTCATTACGGCACCATCGCGTGGTTAACACATTTTCTTTTGGGATGTACAATACATGAAAATTACGGGAATAATAACGCGACTTTGGCTAAAAACAGTTTAGTAATGAAAGGTAGGCTAACTATTAGCCAAATTTGGCTAACTCCAGCAGGTTATTTTCGATTCCACTTCACATTAATTCATTTATATCATATTTACATGCCGAGTTAAGCTCTGACATTTAAGTGATATGTATCCTGATATTAACAGATTGCTATAGTGGGTTTGGAACATTTTAGAACGAAAAAAACGATTTTCTTTGTTTGTTGCTCTTTTCTGCTCTGGTGGAAAATAAGCCCGCCCGAGATGACTGTCTCCCCATCAAAAACCGTCATGGTTTTTATGTAAGTGGTGGCAACATTTTTAGACACCACACAGGTCTTCCCAACAATAGCGAAGATTAAAGTCAGGGTGAACATGGCCAAATAATAACGTAATAGCCAAACTAGCTCTGAGCCTCTGAGGAAGCACGCTAGCATTTAGGCTAACTCTGTAGCCTGAGGCTAGATGCAGTGACAGTGTTGAAGGAAGGAGCGTTGATTTCCTCCGGGAGGGGAGGGGAGGCGGGTACTACGAAGGTCGGGCCGTCTCCCCATTGGCTTAAAGGACAGGCAAAACGGGTAAGTGTCCCCATTGGCTTTAAAGGAGTGAAGGACAGCCAGGATAGCCAATGATTGAAAACATGTCGAACATGATACAAATATCGAACATGATGCAAATATTTAGGATGACGATTAGGTCTGTCTCTTCATAGACCCGGCGCTCTTCGAGCACCAGGTAAACACATGACGTAGAGATAGCATATCCTATCTGAGGATCTAAGGCTGTGTGCAGGCTTATACGGGACCAGCATATCCGTAATATAACTGGGAGCCTGTCTATGGCAGGGCATGAAAAGTAATCAGTAAAAAAAAAAAAAAAAAAATCTTATAACCGGTCCTGGAACTCAAGAGAAACCAATGAAGCCGAACCAGTGCGTGCGTGCGTGCGTGCGTGCGTGCGTGTGTACCTCCAGTCTGGTTCTGTCGACTCCAGGAGGAAGTTTGTTTCTTCCTCTGAGGCTCAACACCAGCATCTCATAGGGGTAGATCTACAAACCCATCCGTCAATCAGTCAATCAGTCAATCAATCAATCAATGTAACAACAGTCTCATACTAGGCATGTAACGATTCACTCAACTCACGATACGATTCGAATCACGATTCGAGGTTCACGATACGATTTTTCACGATTTTTAAGCACATTTATTTTCGAGACAAATTACTGGAAAACCTTGATTATTTCTCTTACAAAAATCATGTATTTTTTAACAACTGTATTTTCTCTTATCCTCTTTTCAATATATGAAATTAAGCCTTTTTTTATTATTCATGAGGTACATGCATTAACTGTAAGGTACACATTAAGACATATACTTTTTTATCTGTAAAATAATAACTTTAAATATATAAGTATTATGAAATAAATGAATTTTAAAACATATATCCCAGATGAAATAAATTATAAAGAAAACCTTCAAATAAACAAATTAAGGCTTAGCCTTTGTTCCAAGCTTGGGATTTACAAGTAATTTTTTATCTATGATATATTCAAAGCATTCTGTACACATTTATGTAATAAGGGAAACTGTTTTAAACTGCTCCAAATGAGATTAGATAAAAAATGTATTGATTAATATCAATGTAATTCGCTATATATCTGACAGACAGTGTTGAAAGGAGTTTGACGTTGTCAGCAGTCTGATACAATTGTTAAATTATTATTATTCATATAGATTATTATTCATTGTACTCTGCAGCGGCAGCCGCACCGAGGCGCTCCAGAATTAGCCGTTTTCATTAGAAGTCTATCAGTTGTATGTTTCCTACAGAGTTTAAATCAGACAGGCTAACAACAGCTAACAACATTGTCAGATGGGGGAGGGGGTAAACGGTATAGTTTGGGCTATTCATCAATCAAATAAACATGTTTACATGCGACGCACATTTCCCTCTTTATGCAGTGCGATCGCCTAGTTGTTTAGATTTCATAGCCTGAGAGGACGTGAACCCAACTCTGCCGTTCATAGCCTGCCGTTGAGTGAGTGAAGAAGAGACCGACAGGCAGCTATGGTGGCCCTGAGGGGACAAAATAGTAGGCGGATAACAAGGAATGGAGTCTGACTCCCTCTGCTGGTTGCATCGCGATGTCATATTTTATTGCATCGATTTAAATCGTCACCACTTTGAATCGATTTAAATCGATATACGATAAATCGTTACATGCCTATCTCATACAGTATCATGTTAACCCTTTGTGACGGTATGTATGCACGTGAGTGTTTGCATACCTATGTGTATATTTGCGTACTCTACATGTGTGTGTGTGTGTGTGTGTGTGTGTGTGTGTGTGTGTGTGTGTGTGTGTGTGTGTGTACCTTCTGGTCCAACATACTGGGCAAAGAAATTCCTCTGTCCATCCTGGATTCCCCATTCTACACACACACACACACACACACACACACACACACACACACACACACACACACACACACACACACACACACACACACACACACACACACACACACACACACACACACACACACAGTGACTTCATGAGTTGTACTGCCTGTCAACAGACTGTTGAAATGTTGATGGAAGAAAAATCACCATACCTGAATACCTGGAGAGAGAGAGAGAGAGAGAGAGAGAGAGAGAGAGAGAGAGAGAGAGAACACATACAATAAATACATTGACAAATTTGCTGCTATTTTATCCCAAAAGTGTTCGCAATGTAAACGTACGTGTGTGTGTGTGTGTGTGTGTGTGCGTGTGCGTGTGTGTGTGTTGTTTATTAAATGGATCTTCCTGGGGTCCATAAAAGATTCACTACATGCAATATAAAAACATAATTAAATCATATAATGCGATATTATACAAATTAAATACAAACATAGATGAACAAAAGTGCAACATATGAGTGTGAGTATTGTTTCCTACTGCACCTGCTGGTGTTTTATCTGTGGAGCTGAACTCTGCTGACTGGAGCTGAAAAAATGTAACAGATAAAAACATATATTGTGAATCAAATAGTAAATTGTGCATTTATATAGTGCCTTTATCCAAAGCTACTTTACAATGTGTGTTGCATTCACACACACACACACACACACACACACACACACACACACACACACACACACACACACACACACACACACACACACACACACACACACACACACACACACACTTGAAATATTTATTTATGTCCACATAAACAGAAGTACAAGGTGTACAAAGGACATAAACACTGCCAGTGCAGTCAGATAAAGGGAAAGCAGCCAGTTACAAAGTGCATGTAAGGCAGAGCATTGTTACATACAAAACAAAAGTTGGCATACTTGTCAAACGCCTCCTCCAAATTGAGCGGCTTCCTATAATAGCCGATATTGAGCAGTACCTTGCTAATTGTTTAGCCCTCCTTTTGGAGAGGCCGGCCATTTGAAGGCCCCTCACAACCAACTTGTGCACGTGCGTTAGGCTACCAAAGATAAAAACCTACAGTTTACATCTGTAGCCTAGCTGAGAGATGGTCTGCTCTAGCTGATGATATTTTAGCACTTTGGTTAAGAAGGCTTCCTCTAAGCTGTAATCAAAAGTACAGCCGACCTAGAGAATGAACACCTCTCTATAGTTTTCATTAACAACAATGACATCAGGGGTGTTAGCTGAAATGTTAGAGAACACAGAATCATCATTATACAGGCTAAACATGCTTGGCTTCACAGTAGAATGCTTATGCAGCATAATGGAGGACCTGAGAATAAAAGAGATATCTTTTGAAATCAGATCCACTATTCTGTCATGCCTACTTATGTAGAGTCCCCTGTATACATACACCCGTTTAGGATGTGGGACATGGTTTCAGCTATTTGTTCATGACCATGATGTATACAGTGAGGAGCATGGTTGCCTGGAAACCAGATACAGAGGTTACGTTTAGATGGTAAAACCTGCAACCTCGCTTTCAGAGTAAGGACAACAATGCATTCGTCTAAACTCTAAAGCAACATTTTTGAACACAGAGTGAGAGACAGAATGGTCCGCAGCAGGGAGACATGCAGTCTCTTCCCTTGCAGCCTTAGCTCGGTCCAATGTTGCCGCTGCCTTTGCTGTTGTGCCCATAAGAGGCGACCTCGGGCATTAGTCAGTGGGAGTTGGTGTTCTGTTCCACACACAGTCATAGATGCTCTGACAGAAATACTGGAGTCAGATATAAAGTCCTCCGAGACAGCCAACGCCTCAGAGTTAGACCCTACCCACTTCAAAGTAACATCAGCCCAACAGCACAGATGGTTTAAGTCCGGCCAGTCTGACCACACACCGAAGCCGGGAGAGCGACTGTCTAGCTTTCCACTAAGTTTCCTCCTTCAGCATATTTAACAAATGGGAGAGCCTCGTAACAATATATGTCCATTCAAAATTGGGAACAGCCATACCACCCTCAGCTGCTCAGTCAGGGGGATCGTCAGCTCGGAAAACTCTGTGGATGGCGCTAGCTCCTCACCCGGTCGGGGAGTCCGGCGTTGGGCATGGGGTAACCACTGTTGTTGGTAAACTCTCCCACTCTGGAGTGCTTGTTTGTAAGCTACTCTGATTGCCGAAACCAAGCACATTGTCCAAACAGTTTTCCATCAAATCATCCTGCACATCACTACATTAACGACGGTAGTTACGACGGGTGTGTTTAAGTTGCTATAAAAACAACATTAGTGCACACAACAAAAAAACACACACACACACACACACACACACACACACACACACACACACACACACACACACACACACACACACACACACACACACACACACACACACCCGAGATCGAACTGGGAACACTGCCACCCCTTTAACCCTATGAGCTCCAGGTACAGTAGTAATACTAGTAGTAATAATCTGTAGTTAGTACTCACCCTGGCCAGGCCTATCCTGGAGTATGCTGGGAAATACACAGACTTGGAGGTTTTGGGACCTGCAGACAAAAAAAACAAACAAATATTAAACTTTATACTATACATGTACACAGTGCACACACGCACGCACGCACGTTTTTTACTATGTATTTTTGGCAAAACATGCTATTTTCAACTTGCCACAACTATGGAACGGATTACTGCTATCGGATATTTTTTTCCCACATTCTACGAGACCCCTGTGTGTGTAATGAGGGGATCAACGTGCGGATAGCATTCACAGAAAATATTCCATGATTTTTCAAAGGTAGGTAAAAACACTAGTTTTCGCTGGCACTGGGGTGACATTATTACAATTTTACTCTGGCAGTTAAAGAGTGTTTAACCCTTGCATTGTGTTAGAAAACTGCATCCACTTGTGGTGCTAGTGGGTCAAATTTGACCCCTGATTTAAATCAGCCCAAAATACTCAAAAAAAATTATTTTCATTATTTTCTTTCTCCCACCTCATAGCTGACTTGTAATGCATTCATATCCATGTAAACACTTTTTAAAATATTATGTTTGGTTAGGGCTAGGGTTTCATCTTTCAATATATCTTGTTTTCTATTATAAAAATGTAAAAAATTCACTCATTAAATTTCCTATAATGAAGGCAATGGATAATGATGTTATCTAGCTATAATAGAATAATTAAGAATAATAATTAGAACACACTTCCATAAAAATAAAATGCTTGCTTTCGTTTTTTAACTTAAAAAAAACAGTGACACTAGTGGTGTTAGGGTCCGAAATGACCCGTATACCATAGAAGGTAAAAAGTCATTTATTTTTCATAAACTCAAACTTTATTTTACTCCTGATAGCAAATGCTAATTGAGGACAAGTCTCTCTCACTCTCAAACATGTAAACATTGAATGTTGACAATTTGGGGAATTGAGCCACACTTCTCTGCCGGGTAATTTCGGACCCTAACACCACAAGTGTCACTTTTTTTTATAGAGACCATCAGAATTAAAATGATGATAAATAATTTTGTTGCGTTAAAATGGCTATTTCTGAGGATATCATGAAGCCTCGTTTCCAATAAAGAAATGTAAAGGGTACTTTTTACCTATACTATTTAAACTTGAAAACGGGTCAAAAATGACCCTAACACAATGGAAGGGTTAACAATAACATTTCATCATCCAAATTATGGAAAGCTGTGGGCCAAATGCCTGGGGGACCCCGGTCAATAAAGTATAAAAGGTTTAAGTGGTAAAAAAGAAAAAGAAAATCAAACAATATAACATATGACCAATAACGGAAACCAAAAGTCACCCACTGTCCTTAGACGGCTCAATGTCCAGGCCCACTCTCTGGCAGTTTGCAATGAGCCACATTACGCACAAACACACACGCACGCACACATGTCATGTGCAGGCCTGGAATTTCGTCATTTTAGGGGCAAGGCCGATTGGCCTTTGGTGTTGTAATTTTTTGGAGGGCACAAAGGCCAAATGCCAGGGCAGGAAGTCCACGGAAATAATGAATTTAACTTGAAGGTTAAGGATGATTGTATTTTAATATATTATAAGAATAGTATAACTATCTGTGAAATATAACCCATTTATTTCACAAAATAATGTGTTGGCAAATGACCAATATTTAGTTATATAGGTCTCAATATGTCACATTCAGCCCTAGACTTCACTGACTGAAGTAGGGATCACATTAATCACTATTAATCACAATTAGATTCACAGATTAGAGATTATGTATTTTCCCCACAAGTTATTTTCATTCAAATGAAATGTGATTGAACTTGCACTAATAATGACTTTAGTTGATTTTTCACTCTTTAAAATATAGTATTTCTTCATTATTAATAATTACAGCTTGTAGATTGGCTATTTTCACGATTTTAAATTGTTTTTAAATAATAATAAAAAAGGAACATACAAGATTTCCACCCGACAGCGATAATATATAGCCAATATATGGTTCTGTATCAGTACAGTGTATATGAGTCAATTTTTGCAGATTTCATTCTAATTGGCTACTATGCCTGCATATGAATTTCATGGGCCTGGGTAGTGTAATAATCTGAAGGTCCACACATGTCATTGAGGTTACAATAGACTCGGATGCTTTACTGGTGTTCACTCATACATTACAGAGCATACATTCTGCCATCTATCACCACTCTCTATGGCTGCCTAGTGACGTCATCATGGTTACTCTTGAAGGGGTACACTACCCTTCCTTTCTTTTAAGAAAAGAAACAAAACAAAACAACTTGTCATCAACTGTCTGTGTAGATGACATTTTGAACATTCAAGTAATAGCTTTAACTATTTCAAATATAAATGTGTTACTCAATACAGAAACACTGAACATACAGATACTGTTCCCACTTCCTTTTTTTTTCTTTTCTTAAATGTGGTTCAGTCTGTTTTACACTTGAAACAATAGTCTCTGTGGCGCTTGTCTGTCAGGCCTCTGAGGGTATCTCCTCATAGCTTGGGGCATATGTCCTGGTTCAGCAGGACGTTGCGGATCAACCTGCGAGTCGTCATCATCGTCCTCATCACTTTCACTGCCTCCGGTAGGTGTCAGGTTTTCAGGTTGGTGTTTCAGGAGTTTAAAGAATGACTGGTTTCGTGTGACAACATGGACATGTCTCCATGGCCAAGACTGTGACCATAGTGCCTTTCACGGCTATGACTTTGTAGGGCTTGGGGTTAAATGGGGTCACAAGTTTGCCTGTCTTCTGCTGACGTACGAGCACCACATCCCCTTCTCTCAGTGTGTGTTGTGATGCGTTCCTCCTTTTGTCAGCATAGGCCTTCATCTTGTCCTTCTTGTAGCTATCTGTGTAGCGAAGCACATTATCCTCCTGAGGCAACGGGACAGTGGGGAGTCTGATTGACATGGGACGACCATAGAGCAGGTCAGCTGGGGACCGATTGGTCGTGAGGTGAGGAGTAGCTCTGTAGTTCCTTAAGAACTTATGCAATTCTTGCTTCCATGGTTTACCTTCTGCCGTTGCTGTGTTGATTGCCTTGGTCAGGGTGCGCATGAATCTTTCGACTTCAGCATTTCCTTGTGGCCAGTAGGGAGTAATCTTCCTGTGATGGAAGCCAAGATATTGTGCAAAGTCTGCAAACTCCTTACTTGAAAACGGGGGGCCATTGTGAGATTTCACCTCCAGTGGGATCCCTGCTATAGAGAACACTTTGTCTAGGAATTGTTTTGCCTGCAGAGGTGGAAGTTGTAATTTCCACAAAGGGAAATCGGGAGTATTCATCCAGAATGACCAGGAGATAGTCACCTGATGGAAAAGGTCCACAGAAATCCACAGAGACTTTCTGCTTGGTGTACTGTGTACTGTACTGGTGACTGACAGGGAATGCACTGGGAAATCAGTTCTTTAGCCTGTTTGTCTATCCCAGGGAACCAGACCTTTTCTCTAAGCAGCTGCTTTGTTTTAACAATGCCTTGATGGCCTTCATGTGCAAGAGCGAGGGCTTTGGCCTGTAATGTCTTTAGTATTACCAGTCTGTTACCCCTAAGAAGAAGACAGCCTTCATCAAAAGCAGTAAGCTCATCTCTGACGTTGTGGAATGCTTTGAGAGCTGCTCGATCAGATTCCAATGGGAAGTCCACATCCAGACTTTCCCAGCTGCCTGAATGAAGGACTTTGATCAGGTGCTGCAGTAGTGGATCGGTCGCAGTTTATTTTCTAACTTCCTGAAGAGTCATCGCTTTGGGTACTGCATGTGTCGCAACGAAACGGACAAGCATTTCTGTATCCACCTCATCTGTGAGCACTGAAAAACGAAGACATTGTGGATGGCGGGACATGTAGTCTACTGGATTCGTTTTTCCTGCTTTGTGAATAACCTTGAACTTGTAAGGCTGGAGTCTGAGAGCCCACCTCTCAATCCTGGCTGGCGGCCTAGATTTTGGGTTGTTGAAGATAAGCTCTAAAGGTTTGTGATCTGTGACCATGTTGAAAGGAGCCTGTAATGGCTATTTCAGAATGCCAACCTGTTCTAAATCAATCTATGTATCTATCTATATTTTGGCCCTAGAATAGTAGCCACACAGCAGGGTTCTTTTCACAGCTTCTGTTCCTGTCATTCAACAATTGATACAAAGGTCTATTTCCACATTATGCTCTGTGTCAGCATGTAATTTGTCCTGTGATACTATACATGGTCATTGCTAATTTAACCAGTCAGCTCTATGGTACTGTTACTTAGTATAGCCTGTTTATATTTATCTACATTTAGGGGAGAGATCTTGGTGTATAAGAGGTGTCGCATATGACACTTGAGGAGGCTTCTGCCCTACGGGGCCCAAGCTCTGGCCAGGAGGCCAGAGCTCTGTCTGATCTGTATGCTGTTTGCTCTGCTGACATCTTCCTAATAAATGATCTAAAACTTCACCTGAATGGAATATTATTATTAATATTGCTATAACATTTGGCGACGAGGATGGGATCAATATTTCATATTTCATAACTAATTATGATTATGGATACTTGATCAAAAGAACTTAAGGGTGAAGGACTTTTTGGGAAAAAGATTTTCTCAAAGCAGATCCGGACCAGATCCAGACGATGGAGGACAAAGAGGAGACCACTACAGAAGCAAGCTATGCAGAATCAACTTTTGATGATCTTCTGCAACAAGGTCTACACGATTGGAACCTCGCAGACCGATCTATTCTGTCTGTGATGACAACAAGGAAATAAATGATCAAGTGCCAGAGGGAAGGAGCAGAGCATGCGTTTTCCACAGCAGAGCGTGCGTGGTCACCAGCCATGAGAGCAGCACCAACAATGTCACCATGCAGCAGCAGAGGTGACGAAATCGACACCATGTCAACAACCAAGAGACTTTGCCACAGCAGGAGGACCAAGCCATTGAAGCCACAGAGAGACATGCTGCACGGCAGAGCCACTGGACACTGGAACCACTAGCCTGTTTGGAGATCGCTGTCAGACACATAACCAAATGGACCCGTACGCCAAGTGAAGATGGAGGAAAGAGCCATGAAGACTGGAAAACTATATTCAATATCTAACTGAAAATATTTGTTCATACTGCCTAATCTCTGGCATATCAACGTCTGGGGTGAGATAAACTAGGTCGTGAAAAGCGAGCCATCCGTGAAAATCGGTAAATACCTGTACTCCTGTACAAAGTTGGTGAAAGCCAAACTAGGTCGTCAAAGACGAGCCATCCGTGAAAATCGGTAAATACCTGTACTCCTGTACAAAGTTGGTGAAAGCCAAACTAGTGAAAGACGAGCCATCCGTGAAAATCGGTAAATACCTGTACTCCTGTACAAAGTTGGTGAAAGCCAAACTAGGTCGTGAAAGACGAGCCATCCGTTAAACGGTAAATACCTGTACGAACTGTACAAAGTCCTTAGAAGGAAACTGTCAAAATCAATCCGTGAAAGGCGGTCCGAATTGGTAAATGAATCTGTATGGAGCCCTCAGCCTTGAGAAACAGAGATTTAACATACAAACAGATATAAATTTGACATTATGAGAGAGAGAGCTCTCAAACCCAAACAAGTAGATCTACTTTGGATATTATTATTAGGTTAACGGCAGAGTCAGTGATGCCTTCTGTGTCAGGCAATTATGCATCAGTTATAAGTCGCACGTCCTGTCTCCTGATATTTTTGTCTGATTGATCATACAGTAAATGGTTGAGTAAATATATAGCTATATCAACATGTAGGTAGGAAAATGTCTATTGATTTGGCATTCTATAAATCACCTGTCGTATGTACATGAATATGATTATTCATGTACAAAAACAAAAAACTCTGGACTGTAATGGCTATTTCAGAATGCCAACCTGTTCTAAATCAATCTATGTATCTATCTATATTTTGGCCCTAGAATAGTAGCCACACAGCAGGGTTCTTTTCACAGCTTCTGTTCCTGTCATTCAACAATTGATACAAAGGTCTATTTCCACATTATGCTCTGTGTCAGCATGTAATTTGTCCTGTGATACTATACATGGTCATTGCTAATTTAACCAGTCAGCTCTATGGTACTGTTACTTAGTATAGCCTGTTTATATTTATCTACATTTAGGGGAGAGATCTTGGTGTATAAGAGGTGTCGCATATGACACTTGAGGAGGCTTCTGCCCTACGGGGCCCAAGCTCTGGCCAGGAGGCCAGAGCTCTGTCTGATCTGTATGCTGTTTGCTCTGCTGACATCTTCCTAATAAATGATCTAAAACTTCACCTGAATGGAATATTATTATTAATATTGCTATAACATTTGGCGACGAGGATGGGATCAATATTTCATATTTCATAACTAATTATGATTATGGATACTTGATCAAAAGAACTTAAGGGTGAAGGACTTTTTGGGAAAAAGATTTTCTCAAAGCAGATCCGGACCAGATCCAGACGATGGAGGACAAAGAGGAGACCACTACAGAAGCAAGCTATGCAGAATCAACTTTTGATGATCTTCTGCAACAAGGTCTACACGATTGGAACCTCGCAGACCGATCTATTCTGTCTGTGATGACAACAAGGAAATAAATGATCAAGTGCCAGAGGGAAGGAGCAGAGCATGCGTTTTCCACAGCAGAGCGTGCGTGGTCACCAGCCATGAGAGCAGCACCAACAATGTCACCATGCAGCAGCAGAGGTGACGAAATCGACACCATGTCAACAACCAAGAGACTTTGCCACAGCAGGAGGACCAAGCCATTGAAGCCACAGAGAGACATGCTGCACGGCAGAGCCACTGGACACTGGAACCACTAGCCTGTTTGGAGATCGCTGTCAGACACATAACCAAATGGACCCGTACGCCAAGTGAAGATGGAGGAAAGAGCCATGAAGACTGGAAAACTATATTCAATATCTAACTGAAAATATTTGTTCATACTGCCTAATCTCTGGCATATCAACGTCTGGGGTGAGATAAACTAGGTCGTGAAAAGCGAGCCATCCGTGAAAATCGGTAAATACCTGTACTCCTGTACAAAGTTGGTGAAAGCCAAACTAGGTCGTCAAAGACGAGCCATCCGTGAAAATCGGTAAATACCTGTACTCCTGTACAAAGTTGGTGAAAGCCAAACTAGTGAAAGACGAGCCATCCGTGAAAATCGGTAAATACCTGTACTCCTGTACAAAGTTGGTGAAAGCCAAACTAGTGAAAGACGAGCCATCCGTGAAAATCGGTAAATACCTGTACTCCTGTACAAAGTTGGTGAAAGCCAAACTAGGTCGTGAAAGACGAGCCATCCGTTAAACGGTAAATACCTGTACGAACTGTACAAAGTCCTTAGAAGGAAACTGTCAAAATCAATCCGTGAAAGGCGGTCCGAATTGGTAAATGAATCTGTATGGAGCCCTCAGCCTTGAGAAACAGAGATTTAACATACAAACAGATATAAATTTGACATTATGAGAGAGAGAGCTCTCAAACCCAAACAAGTAGATCTACTTTGGATATTATTATTAGGTTAACGGCAGAGTCAGTGATGCCTTCTGTGTCAGGCAATTATGCATCAGTTATAAGTCGCACGTCCTGTCTCCTGATATTTTTGTCTGATTGATCATACAGTAAATGGTTGAGTAAATATATAGCTATATCAACATGTAGGTAGGAAAATGTCTATTGATTTGGCATTCTATAAATCACCTGTCGTATGTACATGAATATGATTATTCATGTACAAAAACAAAAAACTCTGGACTGTAATGGCTATTTCAGAATGCCAACCTGTTCTAAATCAATCTATGTATCTATCTATATTTTGGCCCTAGAATAGTAGCCACACAGCAGGGTTCTTTTCACAGCTTCTGTTCCTGTCATTCAACAATTGATACAAAGGTCTATTTCCACATTATGCTCTGTGTCAGCATGTAATTTGTCCTGTGATACTATACATGGTCATTGCTAATTTAACCAGTCAGCTCTATGGTACTGTTACTTAGTATAGCCTGTTTATATTTATCTACATTTAGGGGAGAGATCTTGGTGTATAAGAGGTGTCGCATATGACACTTGAGGAGGCTTCTGCCCTACGGGGCCCAAGCTCTGGCCAGGAGGCCAGAGCTCTGTCTGATCTGTATGCTGTTTGCTCTGCTGACATCTTCCTAATAAATGATCTAAAACTTCACCTGAATGGAATATTATTATTAATATTGCTATAACAAGCCCCGTACAGATATAGGTTAAAATGCTCACAGCTCCAGACTATTGCGAGGGCTTCTCTTTCAGTCTGAGAGTATCGTTGCTCAACTGGCGTGAGTGCCCTGCTGGCGTATGCCACAATGTGTGTCGTCTGTGACTTTTTATCACTTTGTGCAAGGATTGCACCTAGGCCAACTGGGCTGGCATCCACAATGACATTTGTTTCCCTGTCTTGATGGAAGTAGCTCATCACTGGGTTGTTAACAAGTCTGTCCTTGAGTGTGTTCAGTGCCTCAGTGTGCTTCGCTTCCCAGGACCATTCTGTGTCCTTCTTTGTGAGGTCACGCAGCGGCTGGGTGATTGAAGAGAAATCAGGAATGAAACGCGCACTGTAGTTTGCCATCCCTATTAGGCTGCGTACTTCACTTGGGTTCTGAGGGAGCGACATGTGTGTGATAGCCTCAATTTTCTTCGGGTCGGGTGAGATGCCATCTTTTGAGAAAATGTAGCCATAGAACTCCAAAGATGTTTTGTGGAACTCACACTTGTCTTTGTTGATAGTCAGGTTGTTCTTGTGTAGGCTCTCAAAGACTGCTTCCAAGGAGCGATCATGTTCTTCGGCTGTGGTACCATAGACCAGGATATCATCACTGAAATTTCTGACTCCTGGGATTCCATGGAGTACATTCTGGATTGTGTGTTGGAACACTTCAGCTGCTGATGAGATTCCAAAGATGAGTCTTGTGTATCTTCTCAGTCCGACGTGTGTTGAGAATGTTGTGATGTATCTTGACTCAGGAGCAAGTTCTAGCTGGTGATAGCCTGCATTGAGGTCCAGCTTTGAAAATATTGTTGCACCGTTGAGGTCATGCACAATGTCATCCACCGTTGGTGAGATGTGCCGTTCTCTGAGCACAGCAGTGTTGGGCAGACGCATGTCTATACAGATGCGTACCTTTTCTGGGTTCTTGGGCTTTGGCATTGCTACAATGGGGGACACCCATGGAGTAGGGCCTCTACTTTCTCAATAATGCCTTGGTCCTCCAAGAGCTGCAGTTCCTGTTCCACCTTCTTCCTGATGTGAAAAGGGATGCGGCGGTGTGGTTGCATGACTGGAGCGACACTCTGGTCAATATGAAGCTTGACTTGGAAATCCTTTAACTTTCCAATTCCTTTTGCAATGTCAGGATATTTAAGCATGAGTTGGTCTGCTTTGGACATGGTGGGTTTGATTGAACACACTATCCTTATCAGTCCTAGCTCAGATGCAGTCTTGTACCCGAGCAGGGAGCCGTGGTCGCCTTGCACTATATAGAATACAGCAGGTGTGGATTTGCCATTGGCAGAGACTTCCGCATGTGCTTTCCCCAGGAGGGGAATTGGTGTCTGTATGCCATATGGGAAAATCTTCTTGGTGCATTGTTCAAGAGTGATATTTGGCATGGCTTGTTCATAAGCTGTTCTATCCAGCAGATTAACTTGGGCACCAGTGTCAATCAGGACATCCAAAGGTCTCCCAGCAATCCATATTTGCGTTGTTGGTGGTGGTTCAGATGTATCTTTAGCTTGTGTGACATAGACATATTCATCATCCGTGCTTGAATCAGCTGCAGTCATGCGATCAACAGATTCACCTTCATGTGTTTGCATTGTTTTCACTCTCGGTCGTTGATAGTCTCTTCGTCCACGTGTCTCTTTCTGTGCTGGTTGGCTACGTTGTTCTGTGTGTTGCTTTGACAGACAACAACGAGCAAAGTGATTGAGCTTACCACATGTCCTGCATTCGAGTCCTCTCGCTGGGCATGCTGACTGGCCACCTTGATGTGGGAATGTGCCTCCACAGTTCCTGCATGGTGTTTTATCATTTCTCTCTGGTCTGCGGTCTGTCTGTCGTTGATGCGCTGTAGCCCACGTCTTGTTATCTCTAATTGACATTGCTGCGACTTGTGCAGAGTCAATTTTGTTTTCAATGCTTGCGGCTTGCATTTCAGATGTTTCAAATGACCTGGCGAGGTCAAGGAGGCCTTTAAGGGTTAAAGCGGCCTCTCTAAGTGCCCTCCTTCTTAAGCGTGATGATGTGCAACTGAGTATGATTTGGGACTTTATTTCCCTGTCCACATCAGCAAATTCACATGTCTGGGCAAGCTGTCTTAATCTTGTGGTATAAGCATCAATTGTTTCACCTGAGTCTTGCTTTGATTGGCGAAAAACATAGACTTCATATTCCACGTTGTGACTTGGGCGAAAGTAGTCTGTGAGTAGTTTGACAGCTTTGTCATAGTCATCATCCGCACCTTTGTCAGTGAATGTCTCAAATATATCCTGTACTTGGTCTCCTGCATAGTACAATAGCATAGCTCTTGTAGTGATATGAACGCAAGGCCATCCCCCAAAATTGGCCTTATGCGGATACGTGCATTTTTGGATATTAAAGACAAATCAGGTTTTCTCCCCACAAGCTCACAGGGCCAGAGTAACCGTGGACGTCTGACCACCGTGTCACCTCAGCGACCCCTGGGACTCTGAGGCGAGGCCCTTGCCGGGCCATAAAGATAAGGATAAAGAAGGAATGCAGTTTGCCAGCTTGAGCTCCGATTACACACCAAGCCACTCTCTCTCTGTCTCCAGCTTCCCCCCCTCTCGGGGGGAGCCCAAAGTTATTTATGACATGCAGGAAATGGACTTAAGAAAGAGAGACACACACACACACACACACACACACACACACACACACACACACACACACACACACACACACACACACACACACACACACACACACACACACACACTCTCTCTCCCTCTCCTCCCCACTAGGACAATGAGACAAAGACATTGTATTACAAATATTATGTCCTTAAACCAAATGCCAACAAGCATAGCCCCAGTCGGGTGAAGAAAGGAACTATTGAATATGTTGTGTGTCCCCTAGAAATGGGTAATAGAGCCCACACTGCTTTGAGTCATTTACTAACAAACCTAACCTAAATGTATATGATGCAAAGATATGCCTGAATTGCATTTTTGATTTCACGTACAATAAGAAGGCCAAAAAGACTCAGTGACGATGCGTCATCAAGGAACGAACAATAAGTCAATATCATTCACTGAATGATGTGTGTCAACATGAGATCTACACTGAGAACTGGAGGCCGCCTCCCGAAGAAGGTGGGGGGCCTCCCTCACCGTCGGTCAACCGGCCCCCTTACTATAAAGACAGAGAGACACCCGCACTCACTCTCTTCCTGCACCAGAACACCAGACCACCAGCTCTTCTCTTCTCTGATCCCAAAGGACCAAAGGGGGGGTGGGAGAAGGGGTGAGGGGCGCAGCCCCCTTGCACTCTATCTCTCCCACCGTACCCTGGAAGAACTCTGACCGCTCTCGGGACTTTGAAAAAAAGGACTGTCGTGAAAAGCCTCCCAACCAGGTCGTATGAGTCTTGAACATGTGAATTGTGGCAACATCTAACGATATGCTGTATGTATGGTTCGGTCTCTTCCTCCCTAAGGCTCCATGATCCATTCTTTTCCCCTTTTCTCATGTCCAGATAGCGTTGGGTCATTTAAGTATCTGTTCATTTCTTTCCACACACGATATCCTATGTTTTACTTTATCTACTAACATTTAAGCCCTCATTTGAGTGGGGGAACTAATACATTCCTTTTGGTTCTAAGTTATTTAACTGGTTCCCTAGTAGTTAGCATATATTGATGGAGAGCATGGCGTTACATGCCAGCCTCCCTCAAAATATGGCCTACGATGGAAACCTACATAGGTCTAAGTCATGACCTTTGAGGACAGCACCAGCCTGTCATTAAACGTTGAATGAAAGATCACCTAGTTATGACGTACAACGAAATGCAGTGGCATTTCTGATCATTTTTGTGCATTTATTTTCATTAATAAATTTCTGAGACTATTTTTATTAAGAAGGCGTGTGTCATTCATTTTTCTCTGTTTACAGTAATACTATTGGGATATTTATTGCAAGTCTGACAAGAACTCACGTTACTGTTACAGTGACGTAAGTTTCAATATATATCAATATATATATTGTAATAATTCATAAATTATATTTATATGATTTATGGAATATTACGTCCTGTACCATGCTGAAGTTATGATCTCGGCGTGTGATTGCTACACTCTCTTTCTCCGTTTGTTATCAACATTAGCTGCAATCAAGAAAGTGGTAAATCTCCTCATCCATTTTTTCCATGTAATTGCCAGAGCAGCAGGGTCTGCATTTATGTCAAAAGGTGGGAAGAAGGGTAGTTCCGCAGCCATGTTTTGTGCCTTTATGGTAGCTGCGAGTTGTGTGTTTTTTTGTTTTTGTTTTCAAAGTTTTTTTTTGTCTTCAAACAGTTAGCATTTTCCAGTCATTTCCATGAGCGCCGATCTGGCCTCTTATCAGTGTCATTTCCATTCGGTTTGCAAGTGTAGACTACTTCACAGTTTAGTTGTGCACACACAGTAATATGGCATCCAATGTGCTGACTCACGTATCCCTTTGTGCTGCTGCTAGCTTCTTAGCTGCCTTGTTGTTGTTGTTAGCTGTTAGCTTCAAGAGCATCTCTCAGGGGAGAGGGGAAAAAAGGAAAAATCACCGTGGATTCTTTGAGCATTGGAAAGCTGCATCACTCGTCGCCAATGTAATAATCTGAAGGTCCACACATGTCATTGAGGTTACAATAGACTCGGATGCTTTACTGGTGTTCACTCATACATTACAGAGCATACATTCTGCCATCTATCACCACTCTCTATGGCTGCCTAGTGACGTCATCATGGTTACTCTTAAAGCTGTCACATTCTAGCTGCTGAAATAAACTTCCCATTTAGATCATTGTTGACAAACGAACAGAACATGGATGTGGTTTGCCAAAGGATTATTTATTTCTTGTCCATCAGAGCGGTGAGGTCACTCTTTTGTACGATATTGATAGCCTAAACTTTTAATTTGTTTGCAGTTATTCTGTTGCTTGCTTTATATTAAGACTCATAATTTGGGGATTTCGCTGTATTTTATCAGATGTATTCATCTATATTTTGCTGTTGAAAAAAACATCGGGGCACATCGGTCTGTAGGACTACGGAATCCTCTCTCTCTCTTGTGGGGTATCGATCAAAGCCAAGAGTCAGACAGTGGTGGTAAAAGCCCAAATATGGGTGTTTTATTCAATGAATGGCACAGAGTTACTGCATAACGTTTCAAATCATAAAAGGGGAGTATCTAAGCATGGTGAATAATTGTCAACACAGGTTCTTCCCAGGGTTGGGGCTCAGTTCAGGCATCAATTATTCAGGCATTGTTTGATACTGTTTCAAAGGGGGGGGGGGCAGTGAAGCTCCGGCTAACACCTTTAGCTCAGAGAGCATTGTTTACACAGTTAGGTCATTTAGGGGGAAGACCTTTCCCCAGGTCCAAGGCCCCGTTCTGTCATCACAATAGGGTATTTTTTAGGGATGCACGATATTGTTTTTTTGAAACCGATACCGATATCGATAACTTCCTGCTTCTCAAGACCGATACCGATAACCGATAATACAAATATATATACATATATTAAAAAATCTAAAAAAAATGTTTTCAAATGTATATGAATCTGTAGTATTAGCACACCTTATGGTAAGAAATACTAGTAGTGGGCAAAGGTGGATTTAACATAGCTTTGAACAATAGAATACATTTAATCATAGAACCTTTTAATCATTATTATTAGTATTTTATTTTGTATTATTTATGAATGTAGAATTTCTTTTTACTATTTATTGTGTAGCAATAAAAGACTGAAAACACTGGCTTACAGTTGAATTATTGGCAACTAAAGAAATAGGAATTCAAGAAATAATTAAGACAAATACAGACAATGCCTATGAACATTGGCTTGCAGTTATTGCACATAGCCAAAATGCAATAATAATATGCTTGTCATTGAGAAAGGAAAATAAAGTTGTCTTTTTGAGGAGAAGTAACCTTAGAAGTCACTTTAAGTTTAGCATGAGGGAGAGGGAATTACTTGATATCTCTAGGGCTTTGGTTCTCAAAGTGGGGTCTGAGGACCCCCAGGGGTCCTTGAGGGAGTTCCAGGGGGTCCCCAGATAAATGATAGATTAGGCACCAAATGGACCCTTATGGGTCTGTAACTTTGAGAGTGTACAAATGGAACCAAATGGACCCGTTAGGGTCCATTTGGTTCCATTTGTACACTCAGAGTTAAATTAACATAGATTTTACGATAGAAATTGAGGTCCAAGTGATAGAAATGCCATTAAATGGGGGTCTGTAGCCCTAATGCATGTCAAACTGGGGGTCCTCTAAATTAAAATGGTTGAGAATCACTGCTTGAGCCGTAAAAAATCTTCTCTTATGGGGGTCCCTGGCATATATTTTCAAATGGGGGTCCGCAGGCTAATAAGTGTCAATTTGGGGGTCCTTGACATGAAAAAGTTTGAGAACCACTGCTCTAGGGTACAGAAAACATTCAATTGGCTATTAAACATACACAAGACACAGACGACAGACAACCGGTTACTTACAGCTGCCATTAATTAGTGCTTTTGATTGCCTGTGTGGTCAAATCAGGGTCAAATGCACAGCCTCAACGAGCCATCGTTAACCTGCTAATGTTACACAGCTGATTGGCAACATGCCTTAAACGCATCCACCACACCACTATGATCTCCAAGCAAGTTGGAGAACACTTAGTCTAAAATGTTACTTTATCTGGTCAATTTAAGATGACAACAGCAACAAAGGTTAGTAGTAGACCTGTATGTATGATGATCAGTTATTATTCCAGACAGTGGTCTATCCAAGACGTAACACGTTTGAGACCAGGTCTCAACCAGCTCTCCTCTCTCTCTCTCTCTCTCGCTGTGTGTGTGTGGGGGAGGGGAGGGGCTGTGCTGCTGCTGCTACAACGTGTGAGAGTCTCCACACAATGGTGTCTAACCGAGTTATACTTCTCCAGTACAACGGTGTCTAACCGAGAGTTATACTTCTCCACACAACGGTGTCTAACCGAGAGAGTCCATGCAGATCACAGCTGACAAATATTATATATTATCAGAGCTATTATCGGAGATAATTAGTGTTATCGGTTTTATCGGGATGATGTCATAATTCCTGATATCGGACCGATAATTATCGGGCCGATATTTATCGTGCACCACTAGTATTTTTTAAACGTTCCATACGGTGCGGTGCCTATAACATAAAAAAGACACTAGCTTTAACGGTCATTTCACTTAAAGTTATACAGTGCAGGTCTACAAATAACGATTTTTAGCAGCCTCTGCTGGTCATTACCGTCACTGCAGGCCGTTCGTTTATATCCTCTGTTACCCAGAATTCCATTCGTTTTCGCCGGAAGACGGAAGCGTTTCAAAAAGCGTTCTTTTAATTGTTTTATACTATCTGTGGATCGTTTCTCTTAGCCAGTGGAGCTTTAGTTACCGTGAGCTGTGTTTTCTTTTTCTGTTGTTTCTCCATCTTCAAATCCTATAATCTCTTAAAATCAGCGTGAGTTTCCTTTTTGTTATTAGCGAGGTAGTTCCTGGCCAAACAGGAAACCGGTGCGGTAGTTCCTGGCCAAACAGGAAACCGGTGCATTTCCGCTTCCGTTTTCCGGCCAGATGACGTTATTTTCGCGGGAAAGACACCCCTATCACCGTTCAATAGAAAATATATGTATAAAAGGCTTTCGGGGCGGTGAAATTCATGGAGTGGGTGTTGTGAAACTTTTGCCACTCACAAAAGATATACAATTTAACTTTAGTTTTGTTGAAAAAGTTACCTAGTATTACTTTAACAACACAGAGTTTAGGAAGGGAAATAGTGGAGTGTTTCACTTACCGCCTGGCGCCCGTCTGTTCACCATGGAGAGTCAGTACTACTGAGAGAGAGAGGGCAGGGAGTGTTTGTAGTTGGGGCTGATCGAGGAGGTAGATTGGAAGGTACCGCCCCTCGATGATACAGCCTAGGCTGCAGCGCTGTCTTCTGGTCCTCTCTCTGCCTCTCATCCACTGTCTCCCCATGGTGCAGCGCTTACCTGCCAGGCGGTCTCCTAGCGAGACTCCACATATCCCCCCCCTAAGCCCGCCGCCTGTGTCGGGGGCTTCAGCTTCTACTTCCTCATACATTCTCGAGAGGGCGTCGGCATGTGGGATGTCCTTTCCAGGCCGATGCTCGACCTTGAAGTGGTAGTCCTGGAGCTCCAGGAACCATCTCGTCACTCGGCCGTTCCGGTCTTTATTGGTAGCCATCCACTTCAGGGGTGCATGGTCCGTGATGAGGGTGAAGGTTCGGCCCCAGAGGTAGTAGCGGAGGTGGTGAATAGCCCACTTCACCACCAAGCACTCCTTCTCTACCGTGGCGTAGTTCATCTCATGTTTCATCAATTTCCTGCTGATGTATGTCACAGGGTGTTCCTCTCCATCTATGACCTGCGCGAGGACGGCTCCCAGCCCGGTCCCCGATGCGTCTGTGTGGAGGAGGAAGGGCTTACTAAAGTCTGGGGCTTTTAAGACGGGCTCCTCACACAGCGCGGCCTTCAACGTCTGGAACGCGGCCTCGGTTTCGGCCGTCCAGGCGACGTGGTGGGGACGTTTTTGGCGAGTTAGGTCATACAGGGGGACTGCAATAGTAGAATACATTTTAATACATTTTTGATAGTAGGATATCAGGCCGAGAAAAGATTTCACCTGCTTTTTGGTGGCAGGCCTGGGCCACTCTCAGATCCGCTCCACTTTCCGGGTCTGGGGTCTTACGCACCCCCTGCCGATTGTTTAGCCCAGGTAGTCGGTCTCCGCCAGGCCGACTCTGCACTTCTTCGCGTTGGCGGTGAGGCCAGCTTGTCGGAGGGCGCCCAATACGGCGTCAACGTGCTGCAGGTGGAGGGTCCAGCTGGCGCTGTGCATCACGATATCGTCGAGGTATGCTGCGGGCCTGCGGCCTAGTCGTGGTGGGGTCTCAGCACCCGGTCCATCAGGCACTGGAACGTGGCCGGGGCGCCATGGACACCGAAGGGCAGCACAGTGTATTGGAACAAACCCTCTGGGGTGGAGAAGGCTGTCTTCACTTTTGCTTGTTTAGTCAGTGGGACCTGCCGATAGCCCTTGGTCAGGTCCAATGTGCTGACGAAGCGCGCAGGTCCCAGGCGCTCTATTAACTCGTCCACCCGGGGCATCGGATAGGCGTCGAACGTGGATACCTCGTTTAGTTTTCTGAAATCGTTGCAGAACCGTAGGGACCCGTCTGGTTTCGGCACGATTACAATGGGACTCGACCACGGGCTGTGGGACTCCTCTATCACACCAAGCTCGAGCCTTTTCGCCACCTCCTCTTTGATGGCGATTCTCCTGGCTTCGGGAATGCGGCACGGCCGCTGTCCCGGGCTTGGTGTGTATATCGTGGTGAATGGCGTTGGTTCGTCCCGGGAGGTCGGAAAACCGGTCCTGGTTCCGACCCAGGAGAGTCTTGATGTCCTGGGTTTGGGCGCGCGAGAGGTCCTCTCCTATGGGGACCGGGGGCAAGCTCTGGGGGGAAAAGGAGGTTAGTAGGGCCGGCAGTGGCAGCGGGTTGGCTGCGTTCCATTTCTTTAGAATGTTCACATGGTACACCTGGTGGCTCTTCCGCCGGCCCGGCTGTCTCACCTAGTAGTCCACGGGCCCCATTTTCTCGGTGATCTCATATGGCCCCTGCCACTTGGCCAGGAATTTACAGTCACTGGAGGGCACCAGCACCAACACCTTTTCCCCTACCTGGAACTTACGGAGAGTGGCACCGCGATTGTACGTGCGCGCTTGGTCGCGCTGCGCTTGCGCCATGTGTTCTCGCACCAGGGGCCAGATCCTCTTCGCCTGGGCCTGGAGCCGGTCCACATGTTCCACGACGCTGCGGTGGGGTGACGGCTGGCTCTCCCAGGCCTCTTTGGCAATGTCGAGTACTCCACGGGGTCGCCGGCCGTACACCAGCTCGAACGGTGAAAAACCCGTGGACGCTTGTGGCACCTCCCGTATGGCAAACAGTACATACGGGATTAACTGGTCCCAATCTTTCCCATCAACCTCGGTTAGTTTCTTTAACATTTTTTTTAAGGTCTGGTTGAAGCGCTCCACCAGACCGTCTGTCTGGGGGTGGTACACGGAGGTGCGTATTCGCTTAATCTTCAGCCATTTGTACAGTTGTGACATCACGCGAGACATAAAGCACGTTCCCTGGTCTGTTAGCACCTCCTCCGCAATGCCCACCCGACTAAACATCATTAGCAGCTCGTGAGCCACGGCCTTGGTCGAGGCCGCTCGTAATGGTATGGCCTCGGGGTAACGCGTGGCATAGTCTAAGATTACGAGGATATAGCGGTGGCCACGGGCCGACTTCGGCAGTGGGCCCACTATATCCATGGCCAGGCGGGAGAACGGGGTGCTGATGATGGGGCGGTCTGCTGGCATTCGGGGCAGCCCTTGCAAAAGTCTTCGATGGCCTGTTTCACACCGGGCCAATAGAAGTGGGCTAGAATGCGCTTGTACGTTTTCTGGACCCCCAGGTGGGCCCCTAGCTGGTGAGTGTGGCCTACATATAACACTCGGGACGTATACTGTTTCGGCACCAGCAGTTGCTGAATCATGTCCCCCCCTTGTTTACCACCCCTCTATATAACAGGCCGTTGTTCACAAGAAAGTATGGGGAACTTAGTTCACTCACCCCGTCACACTTCTTCCCATCTATGGCCACCACGCGCTGGTGGGCCATCTCGAGGTTGGGGTCGGTCCACTGGGCGGTGGCGAACTCGCCGCCGCGCGGCTCTGCCAGGGGGAACTCGGCAAATGGGTCTCCCCCTTCTGTCAGGGTCGGGGTGCCTGGTTCCGCCGAGCCCCGGTTTTCTTCTTCTTCCTCCTCCTCTCGTCGTGGCTCCTCTTCGGGGGAGCTGTCACTCACGGGGGCGTCGGTGGCGGGCCGGAACGCCGGGAAGGCAGGCAGGGGGCTCTGTTGTCTGGGCCGTGGCTAGGGTTGGGTACCGAAGTACGGTTCCAAGTAGGAACCGATAAAGAAATGGTCGGTACCGGGTACCCATAAAAAATATGTAATTTCGGTTCTGCATATCGGTTCCTAGACGCGCTAAAAGCCGTTCAAACAAAGGCGTTTAGAAGTCCTACACAAACAGCACGTAATCTGATCAAAAATCACAAATCCGGTAAAACACCGTTGTATGGAGAAGTATACATCAGTTAGTTGCGTCTCTCTGTATGGAGGAGTAGAGCTGCTGCTTCTCTCCGAGCGCACTCAGCCCAGCCACATTTGTTTGGTGAGCACCTCTCTAGGTGCGCGGGCATTAGCTACATCTCTGGCCATTCTGTCAATTAATCGTTGCATTGCTGTCTGCATATCAGTTTGGCTTTTTAGTAACGCCGCCAAAGCGGTGGCGTGTTCCATTGTTTGAGGTCTTGGCGTTGATCAGATAATACCCGTATTCTCCACCATTTGTGGGGTATCGATCAAAGCCAAGAGTCAGACAGTGGTGGTACAAGCCCAAATATGGGTGTTTTATTCAATGAATGGCACAGAGTTACTGCATAACGTTTCAAATCATAAAAGGTGAGTATTAGAGATGCGCGGATCGCGGTTTTAGCCGCGGTTGCCGCAGTTAACCGCAGTTTGGGTGGATTTGGGTCAATCAAATATAATTATTAATTAATATCGGATAAACCGCGGGTGAAATATTGCGGTAAATAAATTAATGACATCTAATGTCAAACGATCACAAAATGCATTGATTTAGCCTATGGAATGTTGGTGCGTCTTTTTTCTTTTTTTTTAACCAGTGCTGCTGTGCTGCGCTGAAGAGCAGTGCGCTCTGTATGTTGGATGCCGCATGTGCGGCATCCAACAGTTGGATGCCGCACAGTTGGATGCTGCACCGACATTCCATAGGCTAAATCAATGCATTTTCTGATCGCATCGCACAACTAATACCAAAACTAACGGGGAATACCAGAAAATAATAATATTTTGACATACGGGAAAAACGGTTGGTGCGGATGCGGATATTAAAATTGGATAATATAATTATTGCGGTTGGATAACGGATGGATAATTCATTTGTACCGCGGATTCGGATGACCATGAGAGGCCATCCGCGCATCTCTAGTGAGTATCTAAGCATGGTGAATAATTGTCAACACAGGTTCTTCCCAGGGTTGGGGCTCAGTTCAGGCATCAATTATTCAGGCATTGTTTGATACTGTTTCAAGGGGGGGGGGGGGCAGTGAAGCTCCGGCTCACACCTTTAGCTCAGAGAGCATTGTTTACACAGTTAGGTCATTTAGGGGGAAGACCTTTCCCCAGGTCCAAGGCCCCGTTCTGTCATCAGAATAGGGTCTTTTTTAAACGTTCCATACGGTGCCTTATAACATAAAAAATACACAAGCTTTAGCGGTCATTTCACTTAACAACACAGAGTATAGGAAGGGAAATAGTGGAGTGTTTCGCTTACCGCCTGGCGCCCGTCTGTTCACCATGGAGAGTCAGTACTACTGAGAGAGAGAGGGCAGGGAGTGTTTGTAGCCAACGCCCGGGAAGGTACCGCCCCTCGATTGGAAGGTACCGCCCCTCGATGACGCGGCCTAGGTTGCAGCGCTGTCTTCTGATCCTCTCTCTGCCATCCACTGTCTCCCCATGGTGCGGTGCTTACCTGCCAGGCGGTCTCCTAGCGAGACTCCAAACTCTCCTCTCTCACCATTGATTAGTTCAACAGGCTGCGTTAGATTTATCTCCTGTTTGGCCCGGTAATGCTTTTGTGTCTATAAGTCTATTACACTGTGTTGCGGGATTCCGACGGTTCATAGGAGGCTCAAAATCAAACCTACCTACCACTGTGCATGTTGTAGCTGCGCAGCTCAACCCAAAAAAAACGTATTGACAGGAAAATCGCGCAGAGGAAAACTGTGAAATCAGTTGCTGGGCGCAGCTGGGGCACCACGGCCACTGTGGCCGTGAAGGCATGTCATTATTCGAGGGAACCACGGCCAATGAGAGGGGCAACGATGGCCGCCGTGAAATTCCTGCCCTGGTCGTGTGCCATTCACACTGAGCACAATAACTATAACTATTAAGATAATGAAATTAGCGTCCACACTGAAGAACGATAACGTTATGTAAACAGTGCGTCAAAGACAGTCCAGCTGTGTCAGAGCGCTCATGGAGGGAGAGAGAGAGAGATGGTGCTGAAAGACGGGATATAATTATGGATAATCTGACTGATTATTAATTATAAAGAGGTGAGCCTATTTGGAAATATAAAGGCCATGTACAGTTTGTCTTTGTTTGTATTTATTTCCTTGCGCCTGTTTATTTTGTGTGTATGTCTCTGTTTGTTTTTGAAAAAAGGAAAATAGGGAAGCACAAGTGTTTGAATCGTAACTGTATCTCTTTATCCTGTGCTTCACAATAAAGATATTTGAAACAGAGGTGAGCCTGCCTGCGGTAATGCCAGCTAGCGTTAGCTCTTCATAAAGGTCTCACCATCTCTGTTAATAAAAACGCTTTCCGAGGGTGAGGGAGACAGACTGCATTCCAGATGTCCTTATAGTATAGTTGTGGTTATAGTTGTGGTGTAGATGCTGCCCTCCAATTTAGTTAGAACCGTTTTTTAAACACATTTTTAGTCATCATCGTTTTCATGATTGGTGTGAACAGCCCATCCTGACATACAGCGGCATGAGCAAGCGAGAAAAAGTCTTAAAAGGCATGTGTTTCAATGCGACCTTGTGCTGTGAGCGACGGACAGTGTGTACTATAATTTTAAAACTACCTCCATCAAACTGGAACTTTTAAACGTTCTCTACTTTAAAGTCAGTTTGGTTGCAGTGTCCAGGTTGTTCCACTGGGTGGTGCCAACGTATGTGAAAGTTCCCTTACCTACCAGAATCCTGAATTTATACAGACATTATAAATAATAGATATTTTTTTGTTATTATTTACCCGGGGTAGTAACTGAGCACAAGCGCTCATTTTCAGCAACGCCTTGCACATAGACACACAGACCTGGGAGCTGACAGCTGACCAGTACAACCACAGTCTGATACTGTTGGCCGCTGAGCAGCTCCACTGGAGCAGTTGGGGGTTCCGTGCCTTGCTCAAGGGCACTTCTGCGGTGTTGGGGGAGGGGTAACCCTTCACTTCCCCACCCAGATGTTTCCTGCCGGTCCGGGGAATCGAACCAACAACCTTCCGAAAACAAGCGCGCTCCTCTAACCTTTAGGCCAGGGGTCTTCAACCTTTTCAGGCCAGGGACCCCCAAACTGATGGGGAGATGGAGCAGGGACCCTCTACCTCGTAGGGTAGGGGGGGCTACCACATATATTGTATATTTATGTATACAATTGTGTTTTATATTGCCTGCTCCTATACGCACCTGCCCCAGTAGGTGTGCAAAATAAAAATCTCTACAAAATATGTATAAACATACCATGTTATTGTGCATTGTGCCTCCATTTATCTGTTTGCTATGGATTCATGTTATGTTTAAAGACAATTTGAAATTTTGGGGGGGAATTCTTTTTTTTTTTTTTTTTTTTTCAAACAAAAATATTGTTTAATCAAACAACAATTTCGCAGACCCCCTGCAGTACCTCCGCGGACCCCCTAGTACCCCCTGTTGAAGACCTCTGCTTTAGGGCACCCCTGTCCCAACCACACACTGGTTCACATAGTCTACATGTTGTGTGACCATATAGTAAAAACTGGGAACGCATCTGTGTGTCATTCTAAGATTTCTTTGGCTATTCAAAAATAGAGCTACAAGCTCATAGCGCGGCGACGAGTTTGTACGAGCTTGTAGATCTGCTAATTTTGGAAAAAATCGTGAAAATGTGTCCAACTCTTTGAATATAGGCTATACGTATTTTTTAATGGGGGTCCCTGGAACAACATATTTTGAGATGGAAGTCCGTGGCCAAAATACATACAATTTTGGGGGTCCTTGACATGAAAGTTTTGTTCCAGGGACCCTCCAGAAGCAAAGATTTGAGTTAAAAATGTTGTTTCAAAAAAATACATATATATTCAAAGATTTGCACAAATAGCAGATCTACAAGCTCATAGCGTGGCACTCGGTGCCGCGCTATGAGCTTGTATATCTGCTATTTTTTGAATAGCCAAAAGTATAACATAATGCTTATAGCTAAACATCTAAAATGACACAGTATGTGTTCCCGGTCTTAATGGGTTAAAACACAGGGACCACTCCATGAATAATCCTATGAATCATGGTTATCTCACACCGGAGAGACCCCTGATTCCACAGGGAGCCAGGTAATCTCCCTGAACTGATCCTGGCAACATGAACTCTTGGACCTACACCTAGTATGACTCTTATTAGTCTGTTCCGATGTCTGGCGGACAACACAGTAGCTTCTCTACGTGACTTTAGTCAATGCACTTCAGTTTGACATTTCAGCTTAGTCAAACCGTCATCAAACAGTACAGTGCAACCCTCATCTAGCGGTTGTTTAAAGGATGGTACTAGTTCGGACTAGGTCAGTGTGTTTGTTTGTGTGTGTGTGTGTGTGTGTGTGTGTGTGTGTGTGTGTGTGTGTGTGTGTGTGTGTGTGTGTGCGTGCGTGCGTGCGTGCGTGCGTGCGTGCGTGCGTGCGTGCGTGTGTAATCAAAACTAAACTGAAATTGAAAACATGAAGCCGTAACGAAACAAGAAATAAAAGCTAATGAAAAATTGCTAAACTTTAATCTAATAACCATGGTGCCTACCAGTGGGACGGCTATGGTCCGGTAGAGAGCGCGTCTTCCTTCTGATTGGAGCAGATTTATCCAACTCCTCCCTCAGAATTATCTTCCCCAAGTTAGACTGCACCTAAAATCACACAACACAATAACACATCACATTAACACAACAACACACTAATACGACCGACAGCACAACAGTATTAGCTAAACCTAACCCAAGCTTGGAACAAAGGCTAAGCCTTAGTTTATTTATTTGAAGAGGTTTTCTTTATTTCGTATTTATTTCAACTGGGATATATGTTTTAAAATAATTTAATTTAATTTTAAGGCTTATATATTTAAAGTTATTATTTTACAAAGAAAAAAGTATATGCCTTATATTGAAAAGAGGATAAGAGAAGATACAGTTGTTAAAAAATACAAGATTTTTGTAAGAGAAATAATCAAGGCTTTTCAGTAATTTGTCTGGAAAATAAAATTATGTTTAAGAAATCGTGAAACAATCGTAATATGAACCTAGTATCGTGATTCGAATTGAGTGAATCGTTACATGCCTAGTTTCTAGCCCTTTTTGAATGGCAAAATGAGTGAGTAGACTTATTATATATTATTGTGACAATGTATATTGGGTAGGCCTGTCCCCGACTAAGGATTTGTATAGTCGAATCTGATTGGCGACTAATTGCCAATAGTCGACTGGCAGTCGACTAAGGACACACACCCCCAAAAATGATTCGACTGAGATTGGCAGTCGAATCAGTCTGATTCGACTTCCAATCTCTCAGTCAAATCATGCAAAAAATATGTTATGCAATAGAGGAACATTCCATTTGGCTGTAGGGGTGCTTAGTGTCTGATTTAACATAATACTATTGGTTTCTCCCAATAAATCATGATGTATATCCTATTTTTGGCAAACTATTAGTTAATTAATATAAAAAACTAGGCCAATCTCTCAGTCGAAAAAATAAATAAAAAGAGACTAAGAGATTGGCAGTCGACTCAGACACCCCTCGACTAATTAGT
Organism: Gymnoscopelus braueri; assembly: GCF_963280865.1. Lineage (NCBI taxonomy): Eukaryota > Metazoa > Chordata > Actinopteri > Myctophiformes > Myctophidae > Gymnoscopelus > Gymnoscopelus braueri. The sequence goes on from NC_137608.1 coordinate 242,060, forward strand.
CGACTATTCGACTATTAGAGGTCAGGCCTAATATTGGGACGTATTGGGACATAATGTTCTAAATTTCTGTGTAAACGTTATTGCCATGCTTGACAATTAATTCTTGGGAGCGCCATGGAGGAAGGCTGCTCTTGTACTCGCTCCGTAGCGTCGCAACATTTTTCCGTCTTTTTAGTATTTTTTAGCCTTCTCTTTTTTTCCTACACCGTCGGGCGTCTAAGGACTTATGACAGACAAGCACTTATGGACATCAGCACAGCGATTACACACAGAATTCCGGACTTTTTTGCGAAAAACCCTCCACCCGACTGGGTGGGGGGAGGGCTTCCCTTTGTCCCGGCTGGGACAATAACACGGAAGCGGCGAAGAAGACGGCCAGGCCGACGAGGAACAAGAGCGGGTCTCCTCGTAAGAACAACAAAACGTGGATATAAACCTGCACTGCCTTCAATCCTGCTAGCGAACGTTAGATCTCTGTGTGAATCAAGAACAGTGACCACTATGGACGACTTACTGGCGCGCGTTAAGTATAACACTGAGACGAGGAACACGTCGATTGTTGTGCTAACGGAGACGTGGCTAACGGAGTTAACATCTGATTCTTCCATCACTCCTCCTGGCTTCACCGCATATAGGAAAGACAGAGACCCTGTACTAAGCGGTAAGCAACGTGGGGGGGAGTTTGTGCCTTGATCAACAACAACTGGTGCAAAGATGTTAAAATCCTAGATAGTCACTGCTCACCAGACCTTGAACTTTTAATCATAGCCTGCCGTCCTTTCTACCTACCACGCGACTTCAGCATTGTGATTGTAGCCGTTGTTTACATTCATCCTGGAGCTAATAAGGACACAGCTATGAGGGAATTACACCAGGCTATCAGTGCACAAGAAAATCGTCACCCGGACTGCGCAGCCATCTGCCTAGGCGACTTCAACCGGACAGACTTAAGAAAGGTCTTTCCCAAATTCCACCAGCATGTCACCTGCAGTACCCGTGGTGACAATATTCTTGACCACTGCTACACGCTCTTCAAGGATGGATACAAAGCTCTCCGCCGCCCACCGCTAGGAAGCTCTGACCACTACGCCATCCAGCTGCTACCTGCCTACAAACAGAGGCTAAAAAGGGAGCCGGTCGTTGAGAAGGAAATCCGAATCTGGTCTGAGGACACAGACGCTATGCTACAATCCTGCTTCTACCAGACTGACTGGGGGATGTTTAAGAACGCCGCTGGGAATAACATCAACGAACTCTCAGACTCAGTCACTGGCTTTATCAGTAAGTGCATAGATGACATAGTCCCAAAAAAGACAGTTTGGATCTATCCCAATCAGAAACCATGGATGGACAGCGGAGTACGTGCACATCTGCATGAACGGGATGCTGGTTTCAAATCTGGCGACGTGGAAACGCGCAACACGACGCGCGCGGCCCTAAACAGCGCCATCAGGAAGGCGAAAAAGGCCTACACTAAAAAGATGCAAGACCAACTCAGCAATGGCGACATCAGGAGCACATGGCAGGCGGTACACACCTTGACAGACTGCAAAACAAGAACCAGAAGCGAGGTGAACCCGCCTGCCTCCCTCCCCAACGAACTGAACACTTTCTACGGCCGGTTTGAGATCAGCCCCAACCGCGGCAGCCAAGCGGGGCCATCAGCAGCACCAGCAGAGGAGAACCCTCTAACCATCTTGGAGAGAGAAGTGCGTACAGCCTTCGCACGGGTCAACATCCACAAGGCAGCCGGACCTGATGGGATTCCAAGCCGGCCCAAGTGAAAAAATAATGTATTTTTTTTGTGCTAAAGTATACTTTTAGCACAATAAGTATGTTAATTGTCAATTTGAACTTTTGTCAAAGCATACTAACATTGCATTTTTTGCCAAAATATATTTAGCAAATATAATCAGAGTGCATTCAAAAATATATTTCTACAATGCACTTAAATGTCAACATGAATTAATTTGTCATTTAGCACATTTGTTAAAAGTGTACTAAACAAAAAATATATATTTTATTAAATAAAAATGTACTTTTCAAAAGTCTATTCATATAATGTTTAATTTTTGTTTAACTTAAGTACATTTAATGTTAAATATATTTTAAATTATTATATTTTAAGTGCTTTTATAGTATATTCATAGCAAATTATCCTCAATATGCACTTAATTTAAGATATACTATAATATGCTTATTAAAAGTATACTTTTCACAAAAACTATTTAAAATATGTTCAAGTATATATTTTTGTAAGTATGTTAATGCCTATTTTATTTAAGTTTCACTTAAGTACTACTTCGTAAAAGTACAATTTTCATCAGTGTATTTATAGTGTAAGGCTGAAAAAATATACTGAAAAAGGCATTATACTTAAAGTTTGCTTTAGTATACTTTATAAGTATACTATTTATGAATATGTTCCCGGATGCTATTAGTAATATACTTCTTAACATTATACTTGTAATATACTTGTTTTAAAGTGCATTCAATATATATTTATACAAAGCACATTAAATACTAACATAAATTAATTTGTAATTTAGCATTTTTTTGTTTTAAGTTTACTAATGTGCTTTGTAAAAAATACATTTTGAATGCACTTTAAAACAAGTATATTACAAGTATAATTTTAAGAAGTACATTACTCCTGGATGCTATTAGTAATATACTTCTTAACATTATACTTGTAATATACTTGTTTTAAAGTGCATTTAATATATATTTCTACAAAGCACATTAGTAAACTTAAAAAGAAATGTACTAAATTACAAATTAATTTATGTTAGTATTTAATGTGCTTTGTAGAAATATATATTGAATGCACTTTAAAACAAGTATATTACAAGTATAATATTAAAAAGTATATTACTAATAGCATCCAGGAACATATTCAAAATAGTATACTTAAAAAGTATACTAAAGCAAACTTTAAGTATAATGCTTTTTCGGTATATTTTTTCAGCCTTATACTATAAATGCACTGAAGAAAAGTGTACTTTTAGGAAGTAGTACTTAACTTACACATTGGGTGCCATAAACGTATATATACGTTTTTGCAAATACACCCTCTGAGTGCCAAAAACGTATATTTACGTTTTTGGAAAAAAATATGAAAAAAAATTAAAATTGTTTTTATTTTATTTATTTTTTAATCTTCACAGCACCAGGAGATATCATTTTTCGAAGATTTAGACTCCAATCCACTTCCTGGTTAACTTATGACTTCAAAAGCCTGTATCTCGGCTCCTGTATACTTTTTTTTTACAATGTATTTTTGATTATTTTCAACTGGCTGCAACTATGGAACGGATTACGGAATGTTTTTAATTTTTTTCCCCCCGATTGTACGAGACCTCTATGTGTGTAATGAGGGGATCACCGTGAGGACGGTGATCACTGAAAATATTTTGTGACTACTTGAAAAAGGTTCAAAAATGGTAAAAAATCCCGGCACTCAACGTATAATATTTTAATAAACCTCTGGCACCCCAAGTGTTAAGTGAAACTTCAATAAAATAGACATTAACATACTTACAAAAATATATACTTGAACACATTTTAAATAGTTTTTGTGAAAAGTATACTTTTAATAAGCATATTATAGTATATCTTAAAATAAATGCATATTGAGGATACTCTACTATAAATATACTGTAAAAGCACATATACTATAATCATTTAAAATATATTTAACATTAAATGTACTTAAGTTAAACAAAAATTAAACATTATATTAATACACTTTTGAAAAGCACATTTTTATTTAATCAAATACATATATATATACTTTAATTACAATACTTACAGTATCTGAAGTACACTTTTGCTGATGTCATTAAAGTATACTATCATTACATTTATGGTGGCTAGAGGAAGTCCATTTCCCAGCATGCGCCCCAGTGCATGCTGGGAAATGTGTGTTATTGTTCCTATTTGTGTTATTATTTGAATATGGGAATGGGGTTATGCTATGGGTCATTGAGTTTAGTGTTTTGTTGTGGTGCTATTTGGTGATTTATGGTATTTTATGTAATTTGTTAGTAAAACCATGAGTGTAAAAAGTTTGTTTAGTCAGTCTCTCTCCCCTTTTCCCATCCTTGCATATAACGTGAGTGTGTTGCATAGACGCGGGAGGCGGGGTCACACGGTCCTCTGTGTCCCCCCACTTTTCAGCTATCGACTTATTTTTTTATATATATATATATATATATATATGTTACAGTATGATTGGAGAACCAGTATGATTGAAGAAAGCGCGCTCGTTTTTACCACCCACCCAGCACTAGAGGGAGCCACAAGCCAGGCTTGTGCACAAACATATATGGCCACACACACACAGTCTCACACACACACACACACACACACACACACACACACACACACACACACACACACACACACACACACACACACACACACACACACACACACACACACACACACACAGTGATCCATGAAAAGAACTATTCTGTCCCTATCGGTTTACAATTCAAACGGCGCTGAGTCGACTAGTAGAGCATCGGCCGGTCAGCGCGGGCACTCGCGCCTGGAGGCGCGAGGGCGCGCTTCCTCGGCCTCAAGCTCTACTAAGGCGGCGCGCCTCCGTCATAGACAAGCGTGTGCGTGTGAACGCGTGTTCAGCGTTCCCCTCACAGATATTATGGTTCCCCTAGCGTAGCTTCCTGGTTGCTATGTGGGGGGGAACAACAAAAGACAGGTCTGCGTCGGCGCATCAAAGCCCCGCCTCTCCGCGTTCTCCTTCTCCTCCTCCTCGGAGGAGGAGAACGAGAGAAGGAGAGAAAGAGGACGGTTTATTACGCGAGGAGGAGGAGGAGGAGGCTCCTCTTCCTCGCGAGCCTCGCGTAATAAACCCCCGCCTCGCAGCGCCGCGTCCTCCTTCTCCTCCTCGCGAGCCTCGCTAATAAACCTTGTCTCGAAAAGCCCCGCCTCGCCCCGAAGGAGCCCCGTGCCTAAAAACAAGCGCTCTGTCTTCAATCGTACTGGTTCTCCAAACGTACTGTGACATATATATATATATTAAAAAAATGTATTTTTTTTCTCTACCGGTGCTATAGCAGTAGCTCCGCAGCCTCCGCCCACCCCACCGTTCGCATTGTCAAGCGGCCCCAGCCAGACATGCTAATTGCCTCTAATAAACAAGTCGTGATCTCTGTGGCTGTGCTAAACATGTTCTGCAGGTTTTGGCTCTGCCGTCTGCCCTAATTGAAATGAAGGGTCGCTATGCGATGAACTATGAAGGTATACTCTTGGTTGCTTGTTTTTGCAGAAAATGCACTAAAGACTTCTGGTGATTAGTAGTTTTCGTTCCCTACCTATGTTGAATACACTTATTGTAAGTCGCTTTGGATAAAAGCGTCTGCTAAATGACTGTAATGTAATGTAATGTAATGTAATGTAATGTAATGTATGCTGTGTCCCTCGACTCCCTCGTCCTCCTGTGTGCACTAACAGTCACTCACTGCATGCACTGAATACCAGTGGTGGAAAAAGTACTCACATTTTTTACTTAAACAAAAGTATCAATTCTGCGATGTAAAAATACTCTTTTACAAGTAAAAGTAAGGTATTCAAAATGTACTTGAGTAAAAGTAGAAAAGTATTGGTATCAAAATGTATTTAAAGTACCAAAAGTAAAAGTACTCATTATGCAGAAGGTCCCATTTCACAAGTTTTCAAATGTGTAAAATGTATAAAGATTCTTTGAAAATAGCAGATCTACAAGCTCACAACGTGTCGCAAATCTGCTATTTTCAAATTGCCAAAGTATATATACTGTATAAGTAGTTTTGTAATAATAATCAAAATCTACAAAGCAACTATAGTAAATAAAGTTATCAAATAATTGTAGTGGAGTAGAAGTAAAAGTATAGAAAATTGGAAATACTCCAGTAAAGTAAAAGTACCTCAATTCTTCTATATGGTATAGGTATTTTATTATTAGGCTATAATATTATTGCAGGTTGTCCAGCTGTGCACAGTTATTTTTTTATTATTATTAATGCATGGGACACACTGAAGGATGGGTAGAGTGTTAATGTTGTTTTATGGCGTACATGCCCGCGACGCAGTGGGTGAGGGGGCGGGAGGGAAGGGGGGGACCGAGTGGTGGTCAAGTTCAGCCCCCATGGCCACGCACAAAAGCCGGCGTCCCTGGTCCATTTGGTTACATGTGTGCGCTATTTGGAGCAACACCAAAACGGAACGTGAGAGTCATGACGTCACCACTTGGCCGCGCCCACTATGACGTCATCACTGTCCCCCCACTATTTAACCCCTTCCGGCGTGCCTGGTGTGTTGTTGATGGTTGCACCAACCGAGAGTTGTCATGGCTCTTACAGACAACTAAACCTCAAGCCACCACGTTACATTGCTCTTCCATTCGTGTAGGTTAATTTTGAAAAAATATTAAAATGTATTTCTCAGAAGTATATTGAATATACTCATTTGTACTTTTTATAAAATTCAATTCAAATGATGTTTGGAAACATTTAAGTTGTACTTAATATACTAAAAGTTGCACTAAAGATATGCTAAAACATATAATTAATATACTTTTATGTACTTTTGCCCCCCAAAAAATACAATTTAATTACAAATATACTTATAGTATCTGAAGTACAGTTTTGCTGATGTCATTAAAGTGTACTATCATTCAATTTATAGTGTATTACCAATACATATCAAGTACAAAATAAATAAATATAGAGTACATAGCAATTATGCTTAAAATATACTTTCAATGTAATAATAGTATATTCTTAATTAACTAACTGTGTACATTTAGTTAAATTAAGTTGTAGTTGAAATACATTATTATTACATTGAAAGTATATTTTAGCACATTTGGATTGTAGTTTAATTACTTTATTATTACATTGATAGTATACTTGAAACTATTAAAAGTATACTTCACATTCATTTATTTTATACTCCAAGTATATTTGTAATACATTGATTGTATATTTTAAGCATAATTGCTATATACTCTATATATATTTATTTAGTACTTGATATGTATTTGTAATGCACTATAAATGTAATGATAGAATACTTCAGCAATTGTACTTCAGATAAGTAAATTTGTAATTAAATTGTATTTTTTTGGGAGGGGAAAGTACATAAAAGTATATTAAAGATATGTTTTAGCATATCTTTAGTTCAACTTTTAATATACTAAGTACTACTTAAGTCTTTCCAAAATAAGACAATTTAAATGTAATTTATAAAAAGTACAAAAATAGTATATTAAGTATACTTCTGAAAAATATATTTAGTATATTTCTTTTTCACTTGGGGGGTCCTTAAGGCATGTGCAGACCAGCTGGCGGGTGTCTTCGCTGACATCTTTAACCTCTCCCTCTCCCAGGCTGTGGTCCCTGCAGGGTTCAAAATGTCAACCATTGTGCCCATTCCCAAAAAGGCCAAAGTGACATGCCTGAACGACTGGAGACCTGTCGCTCTCACCCCGATCGTCAGCAAGTGCTTCGAGAAACTGGTGAGGGAATACATCAGCTCCACGCTACCTGCCACGCTGGATCCGTGGCAGTATGCATACTGCAAAAACAGATCCACCGACGACGCTATTGCCATGGCTCTCCACACCGTCCTCTCGCACATGGACAACAAGCTGCTGAAGGACAAATATGTACGTATGCTGTTCGTGGACTACAGCTCAGCATTCAACACCATTGTCCCAGCAATACTTGACAAAAAGCTCAGAGACCTAGGGCTACACCCAAGCATGTGCGACTGGATACAGGACTTCTTGTCCAACCGACATCAGGTGGTGAGAATGGGCAGCATCACATCCGACCCCCTGACCCTCAACACCGGAGCACCCCAGGGATGCGTGCTGAGCCCTCTCCTCTACTCCCTGTACACGTATGACTGCATAGCCACACATGTCTCCAACACCATCATAAAGTACGCGGACGACACGACAGTGATAGGCCGAATCGTCAACAACGACGAGTCTGACTATAGAGAGGAGATCAACTCACTGGCACTCTGGTGCCGGGAGAACAACCTCGCTCTTGACGTCGACAAGACCAAAGAACTGATCGTGGACTTCAGGAGGCCGCGGAGAGACCATGCGCCCATCCTCATCGACGGTGCTGCAGTGGAAAGGGTCAGCGAGTTCAAGTTCCTCGGAGTACACATCGAGGAGGACCTCAAATGGGAGACGCACACCACATACGTGAGGAAAAAGGCTCAGCAGCGACTGTACTGGCTCCGCCGCCTGAAGAAGCTCGGAGTAGGACATCGCATCCTCAGGTTGTATTACAACAGTTCTGTTGAAGGCATCCTAACAGGCTGTGTCACGGCCTGGTATGGGAACGGCACTGCCCGAGAAAAGATCAGCCTACAGCGAGTAGTGCGATCGGCAGAGCGAATAATGGGAGGCGAGCTCCCAGCGCTCCAGGAACTGTACAAAAAGCGGTGCGTGGTCAAAGCCAAGCGCATCATCAAGGACAAGCACCACCCAAGTCACAAACTGTTCAAACCCTTACAACGACCGCGACCGGGCAAGGGGCTCTACCGCAGTATCAAGAGTTCCACCACCAGGTTCTGGTGCAGTTTTAATCCGGCTGCTGTCAGAATGCTGAATGAGGCATAAGCCTTGTTCAGCAGCCTGACAACAGGCGGTACTGTCCAGCTGGTCGCAGACTTTTCTGGCTCTTCCTGAACACACCTGTGGATTATACCAGGGACAAATGACTTGGACTTAGCTCCCCCTCGGACATACCTGTGGACTACACCAGGTACAAATGACTTTTTGTTGCACTCCCTCATGGAGCTACTTGCGGATTATACTAGGGTCAGTCCACCCTAGGTGGACACGCACTGACCTTTTGCACCTTAATCCCATGTATAACGCACTGACTTTTTTTTGTCTTTTTTTTATTCTCTTTTTTTCTCTAAGCACCTTAACGTCCATAAGTATATCATGCACAGTATACATACATTGCTGCTATGCTCAGGCACCTTAGTTTTTTATTATCTCAGGTACTTTGTAAATATGTAGATAACTTGTCTGGCCTTCTGTTGTTCTCTTGTTTTGATCTCCTTCCCACTTGCCCCCCCCCCTCTCTTCTTTCTATGGAAATTAACATTGCGATGGGAACGATGTACAAAAACGAATTTCACCCACTTTTTTACCTTGTAAACCTGTGATGTGACAATAAACCTGATTCTGATTCTGATTCTGACAGTGGTGCAAGATCAGGCTTTGGGTTGTGGTATCTGAACCACTGCTGACAACCCCATGTTGTGGTATCTGAACCCACAGACTTCACTATATTTGGTCCTATTGCTTTTGTAGTTGCCAACAACGCCATATTGTAGTTAAGAAGATGTTCCAGAGGTGTGTATGAATGGTTGTAGAATGAATTTGAGGCATCACTCCAGTCAGTGAGGTTAGATTCTTCCAGTTTATTTCATAGCACAAACAGCTTCCTATGGAGACCCTGAGGTCCCCACCATCAGCCCCTCGGCCTCTGAGTGACACACACAAATAGTTACAAATCAGTCTATCTTTATAGCAGTTGTCACATTGAGATCTAAAAAAGAGGTACATGTGTGGGTGTGTCAGCCCTGAAAGGTGAGTCCCCACCCCCTGCCCAACACATTTGCAACTGTATGGGGCAGGAAGGGGGATGCCCAGACCTTCTGTCCCCTAGGTAAACAACAAAGAGAATGTTAATTGTACCCCACACCCAGCTCTGGGCCAACAGCCACCTCTCTGAATACGCTCCCCTGTCTGTAGCCTAGTTGTGAAGCAAACATATGACTTAGATTTGTATCTATGTTTATGAAATATACAGCAGACCCCCCATGGGAGACTCTAAACGTCTTCCACAAACACGTATATTTCAAAAGAAACACAAAGAACCGCCCCCCATGACAAGCGACTGGAACACCAACCAGGACAAAAATAAAACATTCAGGAAGACTAAACAGCAAACAACATCATACAGAATAATGCACATACAAGAACCAAGATTACATAGCACAGCGACAAGGTGACTTACATCAAATAGACAGAAAACCCATTCCCTAAGTCCAATTAGCGTGCAGGATCCCTGTGTTAGCCCTTTAAACTCCAGGATAAAATATTACACAACCAACAAACAATGGAAGCTGACAGCATACAGTTGAATTACGCTCACCAACCGATAACACCCCCCCCCCCCCAGATCAATGTCCCCCCCGCCGAGCCACCAAAATATACTCAAAGATAGCCTAATGCTTATCCCTAAGCTTACACTGTACCATTCAAGTACATATGATAACTACCAACGGAAGTGCCCACACTGATAACAGAAGGCAGTGTACCCCCAATGAAACAATAAACCACAAAGTAAACTCACATTAAATACAAGAGACCAGAGAGTGAAACAACATCCCCACATCACTTCCCATGGCAGCCATCGCTCCACAGTTTAAACCACCATTATCACAAAAATGTAACCCCAGGTCCCATATGCGCAGTGTCCCACTCGATAATGTCGCTCTTGCAGTCTCCCTCAATGTCATCTTCTCACCCCAGCCGTGCTGCCCAGCGCAGTTCCAGAATCGTCCAACAGATAGCTGCATTTTATCAACAGAGCGCTCTACTGGCGACCGCTGAAGGTGTGTTACCACACTCCCCACGAAGAACCCCTACCATTGCAAGTTCTACGCTCTGCTGGCACCCGCTGTCCCTCACAACATACCCGCTACGAAGAACCCCGTCCTTCACAGGTTCCCCGCTCAGCCGCCTTCACAGCCACGCGCTCCGCTAGCGATCGCAGAAGATAAGTTGTGCAGCCAGATGAGTCGTACAGCCATCCTAGATCTGGTCATGAGGTCCTCTCCCTGTAGACCCTCGAAAAGTTGTCGTCAAGTCGTGCCAATGTCCATCATCACCTTCACAGTGGTCCCCCCACGTCGCAGGAAGAGAACGTGATCCTTCCACCCACCGCAAGGCAAAAACTCAGACTTCTCCACCCGCGCATGTTCTTTCGACGCCTGGCTCAGCATTCGTGGAGACTAGCGTCCCCAAACAACCAAACCAACGCGACTGCCGACATAAAGCCATGTTGTGGTATCTGAACCACTGCTGACAACCCCATGTTGTGGTATCTGAACCCACAGACTTCACTATATTTGGTAAAGGTCATATTGCTTTTGTAGTTGCCAACAACGCCATATTGTAGTTAAGAAGATGTTCCAGAGGTGTGTATGAATGGTTGTAGAATGAATTTGAGGCATCACTCCAGTCAGTGAGGTTAGATTCTTCCAGTTTATTTCATAGCACAAACAGCTTCCTATGGAGACCCTGAGGTCCCCACCATCAGCCCCTCGGCCCCTGAGTGACACACACAAATAGTTACAAATCAGTCTATCTTTATAGCAGTTGTCACATTGAGATCTAAAGAAGAGGTACATGTGTGGGTGTGTCAGCCCTAAAAGGTGAGCCCCCACCCCCTGCCCAACACATTTGCAACTGTATGGGGCAGGAAGGGGGATGCCCAGACCTTCTGTCTCCTAGGTAAACAACAAAGAGAATGTTAATTGTACCCCACACCCAGCTCTGGGCCAACAGCCACCTCTCTGAATACGCTCCCCTATCTGTAGCCTAGTTGTGAAGCAAACATATGACTTAGATTTGTATCTATGTTTATGAAATATACAGCAGGGTCTACTGCTGAAGTTATGTTATGTGGATGCAGTATTCATTATTATGACTTGCCTTGGACCTGTACCTGCTGTTAACTTCATAGTTGTACCAATTACTTACCTTATCACATTTTGGGGCGGGAACCCCTATTTGTAACTATACCTTTCAAGACAGGAACCCCTTTTGGTGTTCCTGTTGCTATGTACAGTATATAGCAACATATTCTTTTTGTAATTTTTGAATACATATTTGAAGTTTTTCAGAAAACTTTTAAGTTTAATGCAAATAGGGAAAAAGCCCGCTTAGATGCAACTATTGAAGCACTTCGACTCCATAAAGAAGCCAAAGCAGAGGTGTTGGAGTGACTTTGCAGAGCCAAGTGAAGAGTTGGAGTGCTTACCCATACAAGCAACCCCAGCGCAGAAAGAGAGTGAGTACGTAAATAAACACTCAAGTACCTACACTGAGCTCACTCAAACACAGGGAGACATGTCCCCTCAGCGTGATGACATCACCCACATGACCACTCAACATGATGACATCACCCATAGGTCCATTCAGCCTGATGCCATCACCCATCAGCAAAGCTACCAGGCAAAAGACTGTAACGTCACCATCAAGTGTGTGACAGTGAAAGGTACTTGGCAGCTCTTCACCCTGGCCCACCACCACAGACACCCAATCACCCCTCTTCCCCTAGATTGATTGAATATTTGTGACTGCTGCTAGAAAAAAATGCCTTATGTCACCCCTTGTGAAACAGCAACCCCTATAAGTGGGGTTGGGACACCTCATTAGTATTAGTTTCCTGCACTGTGATTGGCCCACTTTCCTGTACTGTGATTGGCTGACTCTATTGGCTGACTCTATTCAGCACTGTGATTGGCTAGCGAGACACATGATGACATTAATAACCTATAAATAGGATTATGCACTTCCAAAAATTTCTTTTTTTTGGAAGAGAGCTTCCATCACTATGATGACCACTGTGATGACCACAACTCCCAAGTGGTGAAACTGGTTTGTTTCTCTTTGTTTTCTCTCACAGAACAACACCAACACTGGCCCCAGAGCGTCGTAAAAAGAAGTAAAAATCACTAGTAGTGAAAGCCCTAGACCACACTGGTCTTTAGGCTATTTTGTTTTCTAAGCATTTAACCCTATCCATGTCTCTTCAGCTCTTTATAAACAAAAAATGCATATTTATTTTTTCTATTCTTTTGTCTTTGTTTTAGCCAAAATGTATCACTTGCACTACATTTTAAGTGACCTTTTTACTTTTGGAAAATAATATTGAAGAAACTGTTAACTGGTTAATGTGTGTACTGTCACTTTAAAAGCGCAATTTATACTTCATCGTACAACAGTGTCACGCACCAAACATGGCCGATCTCCAAGCTCACACCGCGTCTGTTCGCACCACGTTGTGAGCTTGTAGATCAGCCATTTTCGGCAACGATAGACTGAGAAGACAGCGCACATTGAATATGTCACACTATGCGACACTAGTCAGTCGTTTTTAAGAGTTTCCTAAACAGATTATTATCATTTGGATCATTAAAATTGTCAACGGAGACAGACGAGTGAAACTTTTGAGCGTTTCACTCGTAACGGCCGTTATTCCACCGCACATGTAAACACAACGACGCAACCACCCGTACAAATGGAACCAAATGGACCCTTACGGTCCCCTTAAAGAAGCGATGTTACGATGTATCCAATAGTGAGCCAATAAAATTCCTCGTCCTTGTTTCCCTTGGCAGCGCTGGTTAGCAGGGATCTATACACTTTTAGACTGACATGTTTGTGCCAGCGTGGGTGATTAGATTTATTTCTTGATCTCCTCTTGTCTTGATTGTTTAGACATGACTTGGCCATTGTTCTCACAAAACAAGTTTGGCCACTATTAGACCTTCGCAGTCAGAGGCAAGGGGGGTTGGGGGGGATAACTGCCTGCCGGCTCCGTTTTTTTTTTTCTCTCGTTTTTTTTCCATTCGAGCTAGTATGAAAAGGTGTTTTTTCAAATCACTTCGCGGGCCGCAATGGACCTTTCCGCGGGCCGCAAAATGCCCGCGGGCCGCGAGTTTGACAAGCCTGCTATATACAGTACATCTTATACATGCATTGTGAGCTTGTAGATCTGCTATTTTCAAATGAATCTTTTATTAAATCTATTATGATGATGATGATGATTATTTAATATGCCTATTTTTTACAACACAGATCCTGTTTGGGGGTCCTTGGCACTAAATATTTTATAGTGTGGACATTTGACTGAAAGGTGTTCAATTCTCCTCTCATTTTTATTCTTATGTTTTTTTTTTTTTTTTCCAGATGATCTACTGGCTTAAAAATGTCAGAGTTCTAGGTTACCTGGTTTATGTCCAGCTGCCACATAAAGATACATACAATTGTACTGTTTCACTGAACAAAGTAGTTCTGTCTTGTCAAGTGTGTTTCTAGTGTTGACAGCTAACCTAGTGTTAGCTGCCACTCCTGTAGGGGGGTGGTTAGGGGTGGGGGAGTGATTGGGGGTGGAGTTTAGTACCTATTGTCCCTCCCATTGTCACTCCCATTTCCGGGCCACTGAGAGTGTTGAACACTCTGGGATCTTTGCAGGGCAATTTCTCTGCTTTGGGGTTTAAGGTTCAACAAGATTAAAATAGTCACATCTTCTTCAAATATTTCCAATTTCAATGAATGATGACATTATATGAAAGCTTATATTCTGTACTTTAATAATCTGTAAAAAATGCCCCCTTACTGTCTGTTCAAAAAAGTCCTTGCGGTCTTGTTTCCATTGAGGTCCTTGGAATTCAATTCATAGTCATATATAGTGGCACCAACAGTTCAAATATCAACACAAAATAACAGAATAATAATGCTATATGTACAACAATGGGTGGGAGGGTTGTCTGTCTAACGGGAAAATGGTACTACTTCCTTTTTTGGCCTCCTGAAAGGTGAATTTTCAGGGCTGTTTTAAATAAGCCCAGCGAACTGCATTTTTTGAGGGATGGGGTTAGACTATTCCAAACCTGGGTGGCAGTGCTGTAGAAGGAGAATTTGTCCATGTTTGTTTTATGGGTAGGTGGTACCAGATCAAGAGAATGGCAGGGAGGAGGCAAGCTCTTCACGGCAAGATGTCACAGTATCATAGAGAACCAATGCTCTAACGACACATGTTTTAGACAATGAACGCCCAAACCTTCTCACCTACTGTGACAGCTGCATTCTGTGTGTGTGTGTGTGTGTGTGTGTGTGTGTGTGTGTGTGTGTGTGTGTGTGTGTGTGTGTTACCTTGTTAAGCTCCTGCTTTCTCAGAAGCAACAGCTCGTCACACAACTCTTCCTCTCCTTCATCCTCCTCATCCCTCTTTCCACCCCTCTGCTCCTTCCTCCTCTCTGTTTCTGGAGGAGAGGAGAGGATTGAATATGTTATTAGTCAAACAGTTTAACAGCACGGTAGTACAGTAAAGGCGGTTACACACCGGCGATTGTGCGAATATACGCAAAATTCTGACTCGTTCCGAATAATTAAAAGGCGCTTTTTCGCTTCGCTTTTTAGCTTTTTCGCTCCATGGAAGCTTCCATTGACTTTATAAGGTTTTTAAAAAGAACGTATTATTCGCATGAAAAATTCGACCCCGGTGTGTAAGGACCTTAAGAATTTAGGCTAAAAGGATAACACAAAAAAGTCCTGGGGACTTGTTTTCCATTGTGGTCCTATGTATGCATCAACAGAGCATAAAATAGCAACACATATACATACATATTGTACAAAAGGCCCTCAATTGCATTGACAATCAAGGTCGATGTGACCTGTGCACTGATTAGCACAGGTGCTTTTCAATTAGATTCACGATCGAGGTCAATGTGACCTGTTCTACTCAGCAGGTGCGCTGGTGCTCTTGATTAGAGCCCTTCTTCTCAGTCCAGAGGAGGAGAGGAGAGGAGAGAGAAGCACAGATTGCAATGTGTATATTATTTAGATTTAAGAAGTCATTATTTCTCTACTTGATGAACCTTTAAGCTGTGTGCGTCACTGACATAAAAATCACACATACAAACATACCCTGGCGATGTGTCTTGCCATACTGTGCTGTTACATTGTTCTGAAATACTTCCAACAAAGACTGTGCCTACGGGCAACACTCCATCCTTGTCTCCTTGTGAATTCTTATTGATTCCCGGTGGCGAATACTATTATCCTATCCTACCGCCTAATACAGTCCTTACCCTCCCGAACATTTGGTCCTTTCGACCCGGATCCCAGTATTTACCACAGCGACAGGATGTATCAAAGCAAAGAAGTCCATCAGGAGGTGGTCCGACCACGACGTCAGACTCATCCCCCTTCACACTATAGAGACTTTGAAATTAGTTACCCAGGCCACAGACGTGGTACCTCTCACAGCACAGCACAGTATGGGCATAGACATGAAGCGGAGCACCAATACATAGAGGGTGATGCCGAGACGACACCCCTCACTCACCCATTGACCTCCGACCCCCAAGGTCAAGTACAAGATCACATCTCACCTTTAGAATGCACAACAGATGACGGAGAAGGAGATTGGAGGATACTGGATGAGGCCTACTGTGCCGATGAAGCCTCAGCATACCCAGAACGCCGACGGGAGCAGTTACAACCTATGTTAGATGTGTGCGCAGAACTTGCACACATTCAACGGATTCAGGAGGAACTGAGATGCCTAGTGGATGCCACCTGCTCCACATCTCAGTACCCTCAGCAGCAGACAGTTTTACCTCCCATCCAAAGCCAACAGTTTACTGAGGCCAACCATAACCAGACACAGTCAAGCTCCAGACCTGCCTCCACGACCAATCGTGAAGAGCAGCCAGAACCTCCAGCCCGCCAGGTGGACCACAGTACACCTGCTGTATTCGACCTCCCTGTGTCACGCCCACGTACTAGGCCACCAAACCTTCCTCATGATCGTTACATAGCTGCTCACAGCATCAGGCCACGTGATACAACTAGCCGTGACAATCGCGATGACAGCTATGATGCCGATGCCCCACAAAGATATGAGGAAGACACCTCTTATGTGGCAAACGTCCTCGACCAGATGATGGACCAGTTGTCTATCATGAAGAAGCAAATCACTTCAGCCTACTCCAGCCCACAGAGGCGTCTCATGCCGTGGGGCCAGATGAAGCAACCCCCACCGACGCCTAACCCCCATCTGCCAAGGAGGCGTTGCTGGAGATGCGGGCGCTCTCACCAGGCCGCGCAATGCACCCTTAAGAAACCATGCAGTACATGTAATGGGATGCACCTCCTAATCCTACATGATGTTAACAGTCGACCATCGAAAGAAGACTCCTGCCTAATGAGCTCCACATCTGAGATCCTGTACCTTGACAGACCTGGCCCGAACAACCGTGTGCTGCTAAAGGTGGTTAAAGTCCGTCTAAGGTACAAAACTCAAATGCTGGACACCTACGCCGTCCTTGACGATGGCTCTGAGCGTACGATCTTGCTCTCAGCTGCAGCTCAGGAACTTGGTCTGCAGGGCAAACCTGAAGACCTAGCGTTACGGACCATTCGTCAAGATGTTAAGACCCTCCATGGATCTTCTGTGTCCTTTAAGATTTCACCAGCGTCACAACCTCAGAAGATCTTCAGAATTCGCCATGCCTTTACCGCAGACGAGTTAGGCTTGGCTGAGCACTCCTACCCCATGGAAGATCTACAGAAGATGTATAAGCACCTAAACGGCCTACCTATACAGCCGTTCATCAATGTTCGTCCTCTCCTGCTTATCGGGGCCGATCACTCCCACCTGATAACGCCTATGGAGCCAGTGCGTCATGGTCCACCAGGGACACCAATAGCTGTCAAAACCAAACTGGGATGGACTCTCCAAGGTCCGGTAAAGCATCGCCGACACTTGTACCCACAGCACTGCTTCCTAACATCAGTCTGCCCCCCTATGGCCAATCAACAGGTGGTGCGCTACCTTGATTCTACACAGAATCCAGCAGATGACCTCACCAGGGGCAAGTCGTTGTCAGAAATGGCAAGGCCAAAACTAAAGAGCCAGGAGTCTCCCTTATTGTTGAAGAAGGAGGAGTCAGAGGAGTGGCCGGAGATCTGGAAAGCTGCAACACCAGAGGATGCCTCAGAGCTCCAAAGGGCAATTCTCTGTGACATGACAGCTGTGATCAATACACCACATGTCATGGACGTGAGTCAGGAGTTGCTTGAGGCAACGGTGCAGTCTTTTCACGGGGCAGCGCACTCGAAGGACAAACCCAATGCAGTTGATTACTTGGATGCTGAAAGGCTCATCTTGAGAAAACCCCAACTGGATAGCTACCAGGATGACTTCAAGGACCCGAAGGCAGGCATGGTGTCCCCTAGCAGACGCCTTACACCTAAACTGAACCCAACAAATGAGCTCATCCGCGTAGGTGGTCGCCTGCGACGTGCTCCTGAGTTTGAACCAGGCTCTATCCGTCCTATCGTCATGGACCCCAGCCATCCTGTGACGAAACTCCCCCCTCCCGGCAAACCTTCTCCTGATGGGGCGGCCAGACGGCTCCCTATCCCAAGGGGGTACCCGGACACGGGGATCCTTAGACGACACCTATGGAGGCTTAGTCAGCATAAGATCATTAGAAGGGAAACCCAAAACAGGGACCCACCCGAAACCAGTATTAAAGGTGAATACAATGATTCAAGCCTTTTGTTGGAGCAAATTTACAGTCTAAATTTGGGGGCGGCTGTACAAAGGGCCCTCAATTGCATTGACAATCAAGGTCGATGTGACCTGTGCACTGATTAGCACAGGTGCTTTTCAATTAGATTGACGATCGAGGTCAATGTGACCTGTTCTACTCAGCAGGTGCGCTGGTGCTCTTGATTAGAGCCCTTCTTCTCAGTCCAGAGGAGGAGAGGAGAGGAGAGAGAAGCACAGATTGCAATGTGTATATTATTTAGATTTAAGAAGTCATTATTTCTCTACTTGATGAACCTTTAAGCTGTGTGCGTCACTGACATAAAAATCACACATACAAACATACCCTGGCGATGTGTCTTGCCATACTGTGCTGTTACATTGTTCTGAAATACTTTCAACAAAGACTGTGCCTACGGGCAACACTCCATCCTTGTCTCCTTGTGAATTCTTATTGATTCCCGGTGGCGAATACTATTATCCTATCCTACCGCCTAATACAGTCCTTACCCTCCCGAACACATATAATAGCAATTACATGTCATCAACACATCCTTAACACATTGAGTGTCAAAAACGTAGATCTACGTTTTTGAAAATACACCCGTCGAGTGCCATAAACGTAGATCTAAATTTTTTTCAAATATTTTTCCCACAAGGGGCGCTCTAACGCAACTTAGGAATGATCCTAGGTCCCTGTAAAATGGAATGGACGGATGTGACGCAGCCCAAAAAACATCCCTTCCGTCCACTCCAATGATAGGATTTGGGGAAAAAGGTCCATATCTCCATACTTTTTTAGTGGTGAAAAAAAGCCATTTTCGACGGGTGATCACTCTGCAATGGAGGATTGCGTTAGAAACATTATTGTTCTAGTCGTTAGACGGGACCATCGCGCAGACACCCTTTGTTTACATCCGGGTCCTCATGGAGGCTTCTGCAGCTCTAAAACGATCAGCGTGCCGCCCTATGAGCGGTGCCGCGCTATGAGCTTGTATATCTGCTATTTTTGAATAGCCAAAGTATAAAATAATGGTTAAAGTGGTTACACAGATGCGTTCCCAGTTTTAATGGGTTAAATACCAATCCCATTGATATTTGCTTAACCCTGTCTTCTACCCTGAGCCATCCTACTTTTGTTGGCAAAATAGGAAATCCTGCCCAAAAATCATGTTCTTTGATTGACTTTCTTGATCACTTTTGATCAGGGCCGGATTAGCACTATGTGGTGCCCCAGGGCGACCTCAAGTTGAGGTGCCCCCCGCTCGCCCGCGCGCGGGCGCCGAAATCGTGCACTCGCGCAAAAAATTGGCGGATTTCTTTTTCGGTTTCTTTTCGGTTTTTGGTTACTTTATTTCGGTTTTAGGGTTAGGGTTATGTTAAGGTTATGTTATTTAATTCTTATTAAAAAAGCCCCCGTTGGCTGGTGCCCCAGGGCACTCGCCCCCAACGGCCTATGGGTAATCCGGCCCTGCTTTTGATGCCATGTTTTCACTTGTCAGTTTGTTAACAAGAATACAGCCCAAATAGGTAACCTCTTCTTTACTGTTTTACCAAGGTGTAATGACAGTTTGTTATCAGTGCAGATTTTGTTGAATTCAGAACTGAGGGCTCCCTCAACCTGTGTTTTGTCCTCGCCCGAGACCAGGAGTGCCGAGTCATCAGTGAACAAGAACAAATTGCAGTTACAGGCTGCTTTCATGTCGTTAACTCATTCCCTGCCAGAATAAATAAATAAATAAACCATCCAAATTTTCTTACCTTTTCAAGTAGTCACAGAATATTTATCTCCAGTATGATCGATCCCCTGATGGTTGCTAATCACGGAGGGTTTCACTGTGCTTCCGCAAAAAAATCCAAAATGTCATCGTGACCTCCCGTTTACTTGTTATACGCCGTTGAAAATAGCATGTCTCGCCAAAAATACATATAGTATAGTATATAGTAAAACACAGAGCCAAGATACAGGCGATACAGGCAATACAGGAGAGGAGAGGAGAGGAGAGGAGAGGAGAGGAGAGGAGAGGAGAGGAGAGGAGAGGATTCCCTGAAATCAATAGGCTGGTAAAGTAACTCTGTGCCACTGCATCAGGGGGGGGGGAGTGAGTGTGGATCGTACCAAGTACAACCAGGGAGGGGGGACAGGGCCAGTAGACAGTCTCTATCTTGGAGGGCTGCAGAGGGTCCGGAGGTCTGGCTGCTGGAAACTTTGATGATTCAATGATCAAATCCTCAATATGTGTCCCCTGAGGAACATGTGATATGTCTACACACACACACACGCACACGCACACACGCACACACACACACACACACACACACACACACACACACACACACACAGGGTAATCTGTGTAACATCAGTGTAACATCTCTCAACTTGCATCTACTGTAGCTCACCATGATGAAAACTAGTAGATATAAGAATCGTGTCTTCAACAACAACATTCAAACCATGTCTTTGTAGTTCTGCCTAGCTTTAGACTGGAGCAGACAGCTCAACGTGATCGGGAACACGCCTCCATGTTGAACGTTCATGCACGTTCCCGATCATGAACGCGCGTCTATATTCAAAAAGCAGTCGCAGGCAGGCTGGCAAATAACATCTGGTTTAAAAGGTCGTCTCAACCCATCGATTACTTTTTCCAGACGCTCGGAACTACAGACATCTTCAGCGTACCGGGACTACCTTTCCTTTTGTTGTACAATACAGAAAAAGGTAAGAATCAACTCAGCTCTGTCTTAAAGGTTTCATGACATGCTGGTTTACAAAACATAAAAAGTCTTTATCATGGTCCTTCAAACGTGTATTAAAAGGTTTGGCAGTTTTTTCTCTCTCTGTGTTCTGAGGCCTTTTCAGCTGCAATGAAAAAATTGCAGTCCCGCTGCTCCGCAAGCAGCTGTGCAGCGAGCGGCGAGGGGAGAGGGGAGGTCACAGACGGGTCTAGTGTGAGAGTAGAGAAGTCGGATCATAATAAACCTTTAATCCTCTGAAGTTGTCGGCTATTTTCGCATAAAGTAACGAGTAACGCCGCGGCCATTCAAATGTCAGTAACTGTAACAGCGTTACAGAACTGGAGAAATGTACTAGTTACATTAGTTACCGCAGAAAGGTAGTTGCGTTACAGAAACGCGTTACTTTCTAACGCGTTAGTCCCAACACTGATACTAATATAGAATACTCTTCTGTCCTAACTGACTGAGAGACATTGTGACTGCATGACCGTTGACATTTACAAGTATCATGCTGTCAGTATAAACAAACCTGCAGATATTAAATACTGTACTTTGTTTATATATGAATACTGTACCTTGTTTATATATGGGAGGTTTCTTATAAATGTTGGTTCCGTTATCTGTAAGACAACACAGAAAGAGTTAGGAGAGGAGAGGAGAGGAGAGGAGAAGAGAGGAGAGGAGAGGAGAAGCTAGTTACCCAGTGTGTGAAAGTGATGTATGGAGGGCTTGGTGGCAGAGGGGTGTGTGTGTGGTGTGTGTGCTGTTGGTGTGGAGGTTCCGCAGGTCTGAACAGTGGAACCAGGAGAGGAACCTCCGGTAGACCTGTTCTCCAGCCACTCCCTGGGGTCTTTAGAGAGGAAGATCTGAAAGCAGGCACAACATCATCATCAGTGTCATTTATCAGTCTGACGTAGAAGATCCCAGTGTAGAAATCATCTCACGACAGGGTTCACGCAAATTCATGACACGGTCGTGTCTCGACCAATCACAGCCAAAGGTGGTTACTGTTGATGCTAAAATGATCACTTAAATATCACAAGTTTACGACATGAAGAAGTGCAATACGGCCAAGAACAGAAATGTCTTTGACTTGGAGATCTCGTGTGCAAGTCCAATCAAAAGAATGTGGTCTGGGGAAGAAAAAAAAACACTGATGCAGTGAACAGCGGCCCGAGATAAAGTGATTGGATGTAGTGAAATATCTTGTATTAACAGACAGAGAGATATGGAAGGTTACAGTGTCACAGGTGTTAACGCATCATCGGTCGTCGTCTCTCTCCACCAATGGCAGGATTACACCTCCGACGGCTGGACGCTTGATCTGTCTTCCATGATGTCATATGTTTATGTTAACGGACGCTGTTAAAGTCCAGTGCTTTCTCTGTTAAACTGGAGAGAGACGACGACCGATGATGCGTTAACACCTGTGACAACCTTCCATATCTCTCTGTCTGTTAATACAAGATATTTCACTACATCCAATGGCTGCCTGTGTTCGAGTCTGAATTTTCTTTGTCGCCCTTATGAAACATGTCTGGTACTTTGTGTGGGTGATAAGGAAAAAACAGCTCCATCAAATTGGTCCAATCGAACCCGGATATGTTTGAAATATCACGTGTATGAATGATTGAGTTTAAAACTTTGAACACTGAATGGCTCTCTCTCTTTCTCTCTTAGCCCTGTCTCGTTGAGCGCCTGTTGTTTATGGTGTGTGTGAGTGCGAGAGAGCGAGGGAGTGTAAGGAGTTTATCTTTTTCTCCCTTCTAAGTGTGTGAGCGATTCAGCTATGTCCAATCTTCAGTCATTCTCCAGTCAGTTAGAACTAAGTAGCTCATCCAAAATAGCCACTCTAGTCTCTTAGACTCCATTACCCATAATTCCTTCAGCAGGAAGTGTTAGCTACTGAGTGAATTCCATTTAAAACATAGATCAGTTATTTTCAATATGTTCTAATATCAATATTGGAAAACATTAACTATAATATTAAGAATATTATAGTCATTTTGATTTATTTAAAAAGTTTTGAAAATATTTTATCATTTTAATTAATTTTTTTTGAGCTTGTAGATCTGCTTTTTTTGGGGGAAAGTTTTAATTTCAATGTATTTTGGTGTACTTTATCTAACTCTAATATACTCTTCAGAACAAAGATGTTTATTCCTTATTTTTCATTGTTATATTTTAATTTTAAATATTTTAATTATAATTTCTTTTTTTTTCTTCTTTTTTTTCTCTTGATTTTCAGTTAGATTTTTTTTCTTTCTCATCAACAAATTCATTCTCTGACACACTATATTATAGATATATGGGTGTCAAATAGAGGGGAGTTTGATGAATATTTGATTTAAATATGATTTGATTTAAATGCTTAATGTGCTTTGTTTTGTGTTTGTTTCATTTTAGAACGAGAATGTAAGCCACCCCATTAATCCAATTCCTGGACAACAATAAGGTCACAATACGTGCTAATTGTGACATACAGGGCTAAACTTTAATTTTATATTTTGTTCCAAACTGTTTTAAACTCTGTTACATACTACAGTCAACAATAGGCCTACTGCCATGCCAAACAGTCAATTTGATTTCCATCTATCTTACAGATTTCAACTTATGTCTTGGATAGACAGATGTTTGATGCCCCATGCCTACATGCAATCAGGAAGTATTTCTTGAGTTTTAAGACCATTCCACGTAAGTTTTTCCCAAAATAAAGTGTAAAGTAATGTAATAAATACAGGGTTCAGAAGTGTACCGTTCGTTCCATTTTAAATACTTGGACTTGATAAAGATGCACAGGATCGCAGCTCAACACGAGGAGGGTAACTTTTCTATTTCTGAACGTGTACAGAATCGTCTTTGACCGGAGACGTAGGTTTCTTGTCAGATTTCAATTTGAAAAGACTGGTCAGTTTTCTCTCACTCTATCACTCTGCTGCTATGGGTCATTAACTGTGCTAAAAAAAATTGATTAATCCAAACATGTTGAAAAGGTTTGCTTGGGACGGGGACATTAGCTGAGTTATTTTTGAATTATAATAAAGTTATTTGCAAAGATGCAAGGGGAAAACTTTGTTGTGTGGTGTGTCTTAAAATGTCATGAAATATAACCATGTTTTGCTTCCTAATTGAATAAATAACCATTATATACAGTCCTTTTGAAGAAATGAAATTTTGAATTAATATCTGAATAAATTAATAAATTATATACAGTCCTTTTGAAGAAGTAAAAATGTGTATGTTATCTAACTAACCATTTATTTTTGCCCTATGTCTGTGTCTGGTTTGGTTTGAATAATGTCACAAGGTACAATCAACTTGCCCTTTGACCCTATCCAAATCATGATAAGATGTAGGCTTGATAGAGTTAATCTTGATTGATCATAATTTGTCTAGTGTCCATAAACCTGCTTTAAATGTCAAATTAATATAATGGTCATATTGGCCTAATTCAGTCATGTTAAATGTGCTTCTGTACTCTCCTATTCTCTCTCTGTCTATGCAAGGTCAAACTAGCTACAGGCTTTCTGTGGCTATCTGTTGTTTTGAGAACACTATCTCGGTGTTCTTCTCCAATGCATAACCCTTCTTTCAGTCTCACGAAGTCACCACTGACCAGTGACCGGTCAGAGCCAAGGTCAACGTGTTGTTTGAGACATGTGGACGCTATTTGTCCAAAGATAAACTGTCACACCATCATCATCATCTTCATCATCTACCATCCTCATCTTCATCATCTTCATCTGACGACAACTAGCATCATCACTCTCCACCAATGGCAGGATTACACCTCCGACGGCTGGACGCTTGATCTGTCTTCCATGATGTCATATGTTTATGTTAACGGACACTGTTAAAGTCCAGTGCTTTCTCTGTTAAACTGGAGAGAGACGACGACCGATGATGCGTTAACACCTGTGACACTGTAACCTTCCATATCTCTCTGTCTGTTAATACAAGATATTTCACTACATCCAATGGCTGCCTGTGTTCGAGTCTGAATTTTCTTTGTCGCCCTTATGAAACATGTCTGGTACTTTGTGTGGGTGATAAGGAAAAAACAGCTCCATCAATCGTCATAACGCCATGGCTGCCAAGAACGACTTATGACGACTTTATTTAATTTTTTTGAGAGAAAAACGTTCAGAACCCAAGATATCGTGATCCGAAGATTTGCTGCTCCATTTACTTCTTGGTTAACTTGTTACTTTAAAAGGCTGTATCTCGGCTCCTGTGTACTTTTTTTTTTAATTATGTATTTTTGGCCCAGACATTTTCAAAGGCAGACAATTAATGTCAACGAGGTAGCGATGACCTCGTTGACAGAGGTAAGAAAATTAAAAAATCACTGGCAGTGGGTGCACGCAGCCAGAAATAAGTCTGGCAGTAAGAGAGTTAACACTTAGAAGCAATGAATGAGGTCCTGTCTGCGTCGTACAGCCCCCAGGGCTTTACTGGCCAGCAGGCTGCATGCATCAGAACATCTAATGGCACCCAGTTATCCTGCCCCAAAATTGTGCACAGGCCAGAATAATGTTGCAAACTTTGTCTGGCACGTGCAGCAGAGTGTGCACACTGTTGAAACCCACCCTCCTGCTCTGTTGTAGGGTTTGTTCGTTGTTAGTTGTGTTCTGTGAGGGGAGAACCTACTCATCCAGTATGTGAATCATGGATATTCATTTAATGCCATAGTACAGTGGTTTTTAACCCGTTTCATATCAAGTCCATTATTTATTCGGCATTTGAGCCATGGACCACCGTTTGATGAGATTTAGCCTCTCAGACACAAAACATAGAATATTTTGTTATCGAAGATAAGATTTTTTCAACAATGCCATGCTGTATTGATGTTGGTACCAATAGGAGAGATAAAAGGCAAACGTTGATCAAAATAACAATTCTTTAATTAAGTAATGCATATGTTTAACAATAATTTAACTCTTGAGAGCAGGAAATGAAACCAAATTGACCTGTAAGGTTGGTTACCAACTCTCCATCATTTAGCTGGGGACCACCTGGAACCTCCTTAAGGACCAATGATAGTCCCCGGACCACTGGTTGAGAACCACTGCCATGACTTCCTGGAGACATGTCCCTATGCTGCTGTTTTGATACATGAACAGTTTACTGGGAGAAGATCATATTCTATCACTGGTGAACATAATGGTAACATTTACGGTGCCAAATTGGAGAAATCTCACTGCAAAATCACCTACACAACTAACACATAATACATATCTCTGAACCTTTCACCAAACAAATTCCTCAGTAGGTCAGTTCACTTTTTCTTTTCAGACCATGTGATAAGATCATATTCTATCACTGCTAAACATATGGTTAAATCTTTCTGTGAGAAGGTCATATTCTATCACTGGTAAACATGTGGTAACATTTTGAGAGACAGCGGGATCCGAAATCGACGTTCGACGGTAGCCATGACTAGTAGCCTAACGTCATCTCCGGGTCGCCGTCGCTTCGCCCTCCTGAACATTTTACTGTGCCAAATTGGAGAAATCTCACCTAACAATCACCTTCACCATACGTGGGCCACTGGCGGCCACTGGTGGCCACGTGGGCCACTGGCGGCCCGGGGGCCCCAACCTCTACTATATTATTGATTTCAGCTGTTACAAACATGCAAACATGACCCGTTTTAATTACTTCAAGAGGTGGTGCCATGGTTTTGCACTTTTTTGTTTTTTCATGTGTCTAGGAGGTTGATAGAACTTCATTAAGCCCCCTGGTGGTGTTTATATGGTGTTTTATGTCTTCTCTGACTATTTTGAGTTTCTACCTGGAGGCTGAAACCTTGAGGGTCAAACGTGCCAATAGAAAAACAGCCCTTTAGTGACATAGTAAAAATATACCCTCCCCCTCATTATCATAACACAACAGGTGTGGGCATGAGGAGGAGGAGGGACTAGGACAGAAATTATATTGTCTTTTTTATGTCCAATGTATTTGTATTTAAGTTGATAAAGTTAACATAAGTCTAACTAAATGTATTTGAAATTAAATTAAATTAAATAATATTAATTTTTCAGGATTCGAATTCAAAAATAGCAAAAAAAAACAGGATTCCAATTTAAAAATAGCAGATCTACAAGCTCAAAACGTGTCGCACTGCGATGCGTTTTGAGGTTGTAGATCGGCTATTTTTGCAACTTTTGTGTGACCCGACAGAATGGCCCGACAGTCAGGGACGCAGTGGGGGGGTTTAGACGTATCCAGTTCCATGGGATCCCCACTTCTGGGACGAAGAAAAAAGAAAAAGAGAAAACCTCCGACGAGCCGGAGGTTTTTCACGTGTGGAAAACTGCAAGCTCGTCCTAAAACACACTGCCCCATTTTTTTCGCGGACGGAGGCCGCCGTATTAGGCGAGGGTGTTTTAGGACGACGGTTCTTGTTATCCATTTCTGAATGGAGAGGTGCACGATGAGAGACCTTTTTTCCACACATCTACACTTCATGGAGTACATTTTTTGTACCCAATTAACCGAATGAAGGTAAGAAAAACGCAAAATAAAAGGGGGAAAAAAACACAAAAACGCTCTCTGCATCCCTGCCGACAGTATATGCAATGTGGCCTTCTGGAGTGAGTGTGTAAATATAGTGGCCCTCTCTAGTGCAGCAGTTAAGCAAACCAATTGCGCATTTTAGGAAAGAAGCATGAAACTTTCAGCATATCATCTACATACCCCAAGGTTTGATTTCAGACGTGGAAGCACTTTCAGATTGACCTCTGGTGACCTTGAGTGGTCATTGACCTCAGAATTGCATTTTTGGCACTTTTTGACCCATTTTTCTCCATTATAATAATATATGTTTGTTAAAATGTCAGTTTTGTTCTAATAAATGAAAAATGAAACCTAATAGTCACTCTACAGAAATGGTGATTATTACTATTATGATAGTTCTGTTATGACATGTTATAACATTAAAAACATCTAGGGGAGAGAGAGCAGCAGTAAAATAAAGTAAAACAAGAAATAAAGTGCTAATGCATTCAAAGTGCAATATAGGTACAATGCTATTCAAAGGTGCTATTCATCTCATGTTGGTTTTGGTTTTGGGGGCAGTATATGGTGAGCGTTCAGGGTTCTAATGAGAAGATAATCTCATATATGGAAGGTATTGTGCTTTTTATGAAAGAAGCATGAAACTTCCTACAGTGTTTCTATATGTCATGAAGTCTGTTTTCAGACGTGGAAGCATTTCTCAATTGACCTCTGAGACTTGTCAGAGGCTGTACACATTTTGGGCTGTCAAACCCATGTTAAAACCAGAAATGTTGTTTCCTGTAAACCTTTATGATTAAAATGTCATATATAGGCTTAGCAGATGAGTTTAAGCTTGATTCCTAAAAGTTGCATATTGGGCAATTTGAGTAATAATCATAATCAGCAAATGTATCGCTTAATGAGCAAATTACCTGGAAATAGCTAACATTTTGCGGCTAACATTTTGCGTCCAGTTAACTTAGAAAGGTGACTTAAAGGAGAATACCGGACAAATTAAGTGTTGTCTTTGATGTCTCGTTACTCACCTACCGACGTGAAAAGTGGCGTTCTTTTTTTCCATAGATTCCCCTGTCGTCTGTCGACGACTTAACACTGGTTGCTTGTTTCCAGAACCTGGCAACACGAGTTGCCAGGTTCTGGAAAGAAACAAGCATCCAGTGTTAAATCGTTCGCCATTAACGGTGGGCTCGCAGGAAGTTTCAGCGCATGTTTGACTATCATGAGACTCCACAATGACTAGCAGTAGAGAAAAAAACAACTTTGCATCGGTTATAATAGACGAATCTCCCTAACCCACGCGCTCCCATTATGACAACGGAGGGGGTTTAAAAAATTACGACAGGGGAATCTATGGAAAAAAAGAACGCCACTTTTCACGTCGGTAGGTGAGTAACGAGACATCAAAGACAACACTTAATTTGTCCGGTATTCTCCTTTAAGAGTCAAAGCCCATGTTTGTGATGTGCAGAAATTCATCTATTATCATGGTGAAGTCATGCAACCTTTCCTCATTTGCACAATTTGCATAAAGTATGTAATAATTAGGCCCAAGACCAGGAAAAAGTCTTGTTTTAGATGGTAGTCAATTTAGAAAGGTGCTCTTAGAGACTAAGTCTATTTTTGAATGTCCAGAAATGAATCTTGCCAAAAAAAAAGCAATTTATCTGGATCCATGTCCATGTATCGATTCTCCACCTTCTCACCTGGATCCTGTGCTCACAACCCTTGTACACCTTGAGAAATCACTGAAAAGCGTATGAACCCCACACTGGACCTCAAGCGTCATGACATGTATAATCCATTTGAGTGACTGGAAGTGCGATATAAGTCTGTCATCATGCGGGGTGGCAGTGGCTCATGAGGTAGAGCGGCCGTCTTGGAATCCAAAGATTCCAGGTTCCATCCCTGGCTCCTCCTGTCTTTGAGCAAGACACTGAACCCTTACCTGCTCCCAATGAGCAGGTAGGGGTATTGTATTTGTGTTTCCTCTACCATTGGTGTGTGAAAGTATGGGTGAATGTGAAGTACATTGTAAAGTGCTTTGAAGAGTCAGGAAGACTAAGGTGCTATTTAAATGCAGTCCATTTACCATCATCGATCCCCGCATGATGCCCACTGGCACTCTGATGTCATTCCCTGGTTGCAGTGGAACATTGATGAACATTTCTGGGATAAAAGCATTGCTTGCGGTGGCATCGCCTTCATTCTCAATGGTAAATCCTAGACAAAATACACTATGCTTATCGGATGCTTGTGGTTGTCCTCCTCCAAGAACCTGTTAGGATGTGATACTGTCTCCTACCCTGTGAGAAGGGCAAGGTATGTGCTTAAAGTACTCCTTGAAAGTACCATGACTAGTCTCAATACAGTGCTTGGGGAACTTGATGCCACGCACAGTGACCTAAAAGATACCGGTGCAGAGTTCTTCTTCACATTGTATTGACAGACAAATATGATTCTGCACACAGTATACTGCATGTTCATCTGCAGGTCATGTTGTGGAAGGCTGCAGATCGGATCGAGCCACCTGGAGAGGAAAGAGACATCACTACATCCGGGTGGGAGGTTGCTAAAGGATGGGCTGGATGCCCAATGTTTACTCCCAGGCAATGGCTCCAGCTGCAGCTGTAGAGCATTGAAGGCATGCAGCGAAATAAACTGCAGATACCATTCTGTAAGACTGACTATGTAAGTGTGAAGGAGGAGAGGTCCACAACAACCCATTAAAGGTTTAATGACATTCACTTTTACACCACATTCAAAGTCTTTGTCCTGGTCCTTCAAAAGTGTACAAAAAGTTTTAAGTGAAAATTCAATTCCAGTGATCCATGGCAGGTGTTTTTCTCTCACATTTCTAAAGCCTTTTCAACTGCAATGAAAAAATAAATCTTTGCCTGCGGGTGTCGCTGGTGAGGGATTTTGCCTGTCAATCATCGCCTCTGCTCCGCCCCCCCCAAAGGAAAGGATAGGGGAGGGGAGGGGCGAGGAGGGGAGTGGGCGGGATTAATCGACTGGGACCTCACTGTCGAAGGGCCAAGCTCAGATTACTTTTCAGCCTAGTTATTCAGAAAACCCCAGACCACAGAAAATCCACTGAATGTTCTAAGTTCAGGTTTTTTGGGTGTAATTGAGGTCATAAAACCCCAAATAAAACATTGAAAATAAAAAAAGTGAAAATGAATGTCATGATACCTTTAAGAAGAAGGGGGGCCATAGCTGTAGAGAGGCCACCTGGGAAACAGAAGGTACCAGGTTCGATTCCCAGCCCTGACAATATGTCGGTGTACATAAGCAAGACCCTTAATCCCTAACGACCTCATGTCTGACCACTTGAGCAGCAATAACCTTACAGAAGCAGAAGTCTGAATTTTGCCATGGTCTAAGATGAAGACAACGAAGATGAGGAGGCTGAAGGGAATAAGGAGAGAGAAGATGAAGAGAGTGAAAAAGACCATTGAGTCTTAGATTATGGTTCCAAGTGCACTCACTCATGCTCATTATGGTACCATTTTTATCTACTCATTCTGTGTCTCAGAGGAGGGCTGTGGACAGTTTCCTTTCATTTTTTTCATTTTTTTCTTTATTAATGCGAGAACAATGGCTTCTATTATAGCATGCAAACTTTCCAGGAATATAAAGCCTGCAGTTTATATTAGCTTGGATTCCCCATCGATGTCACTGGTAGTCGTAGACAGGTTTCTGACAGAAATGGTACCATATTATCTCCCACCATATCCTTGAACTACTGCCATCTGATAGGAGGTTTAAGAGCGTCGGGCTGGTGAGGGGAGTATAATGCCCAGGATCACTTAGAAAATTGGCACCGGGTGAAAAATAAGGCATGCTGTCCAACAGTTTCTTCCCCAAACCATCAGAACCTTGAACGCTCACCATATACTGCCCCCAAAACCAAAACCAACATGAGATGAATAGCACCTTTGAATAGCATTGTACCTATATTGCACAATTTATCAAGCATATATTATTATAATGGAGAAAAATGGGGCAAAAAGTGCCAAAAATGCAATTCTGAGGTCAATGACCACTCAAGGTCACTAGAGGTCAATCTGAAAGTGCTTCCACGTCTGAAATCAAACCTTGGGGTATGTAGATGATATGCTGAAAGTTTCATGCCTCTTTCCTAAAATGCACAATACCTTCCATATAATGAGCTTAACTGCTGCACTACTCCATCATCAAAGTTGCCAAATCAGCTGTACCAACCTGACAATTTCATAAAATTGTCCTGACTACGGTCTGCTGAGTATCACTGTACATGAATTGGATTTACTGCCAAGAAAGGGACTTGATAGCTGCCCAACACTGCTGGCATGGTTCTGGTAATGTTTGGCTGGGACATAGCGGACCAACCCCCTCCAATCTCCCACTGAGGTGCCAGTGGCCAAAAAGAACCCAACATGGAGAGCACCTGCACTGGCACAGCTCTGGGTTTCTGTCCTTAAACCATATTTTATACTTTGGCTATTCAAAAATAGCAGATCTACAAGCTCATAGTGCGGCACTAAGTGACGCGCTATGAGCTTGTAGATGTGCTATTTTTGAAAAATCTTGATAATTTGTGCAAATCTTTTAATATATATTTATATATTTCAAATCTTTGCTTCTGGAGGTCCCTGGAACCAGATTTATGTCCGCGCTTTTGGGTGCGCAACGTGCACGCGTGCATACGCGGCCAGCGCGTGCGTGCACATAGCGTGTGCGCACATAGCGCATAGTGCGGATATTTTCCGGGTTTGTTACCTTTTAGATTTTTTTTTTTTACTTTAATGCGGTTAATTCGGTTAATTTGGTACAAAAAATGTCTGAGGTTTTTTCTTTTGCTTTTTTTTTTATGAGTTGTGATGGGTGCTCGTCATTTCCCCTGGGTGCTTTAGCCCCGAGGCACCCACAGTATCGGCGCCCTTGCCTGGAACTAAATATTTGGGGTCGGTGGCCAAATATATATAATTTTGGGGGTCCTTGACATGAAAAAGTTTGAGAACCACAACACACGTTTTTCAGAAAATAGTTTTTAGAATCGGCCTCAGGTCTTAATTAGCCTGGGACCAGACAAATCTGCCAGTGCAAAAAAAAAAATGCCCTCAGCGATTTGGTCGATCTGCTCCCGAAGTCTGGGGTGACCAATTATTATAATGCCCAGTATTAAAATATGAGACTGTAATTGGTAGTTGGTTGTAGGTCTAACCAATTGCATCCAGAGCCATTCTTTTGATCCCGCCCCTTGGAAAAACCTCCAGTAGGACATGGTACCATGGGAAAAGATTCCTGTGGCAATAGTCAGTGTTGCCATGCCTGCTTATTATAAGCGATTTTGGGCTTGTTTTTCTCTGAAATATTTGGGCATGCTGTCTAATGTTGTTTAAACCAGTGGTTCTCAATCATTGTCATCTGAAGGACCAACCAAATGAATATGTATTTGTCTGCGGATGCCGATCTGAAAATGTTTTGTGCCAGGTACCACACATACAAGATTTGTGTTGTTAAAATGCTTCAAGAATATTACAAAAAAGTAACTTTCTTTCCAAATCCTTTTTGAAAATAGCAGATCTACAAGTTCCCAACGCCATGCAAAGCTGTAGATCAGCCATTAGCCGATGTATATGGGTTGAAGTGGTTTCCTGGGGACTTCCGGTGTGTGTGTGTGATCATAGTCGCTTCTTCTGGGCTTGTTTTCGTACACCTGACCGCTTGCAAAATCTGGCAACACTGGCAAGAATCCTCTTGCATCTTACGCGTACGGTCTAGGTCTTATTATAGAGTCCACGTGATAACAGTCAAAGCTCTTGTTTCAATAGGTGACCCATTAAGACCGGGAACGCATCTGTGTCATTTTTTGATTTCTTTGGCTATTCAAAAATAGCAGATATACAAGCCCATAGCGCGGCACCGAGTGCCGCGCTATGAGCTTGTAGATCTGCTATTTTTGAAAAAGATCATGAAAATGTGTGCAAAACTTTTAATACATATTCTTTAAAGCGAACATTTGTAACTCAAATCTTTTCTTCTGGGGGTCCCTGGAACAAAATATTTTACAAATGTTCGCTTTAAAAAATATATATTCAAAGATTTGCACACATTTTCCACGAGAAACTTTTTTTTTTTTAATAGCCAAATAAATCTTAAAAATTACACAGATGCTTTCACGGTCTTAACACATTCCAGCGCCAACGTTTTATTGTTGTTTTTTTGTTTTTTTCACGTCGCCATAGACCTTGTTAAAATCCTTAAGATTGAGCTCTGCACTGTTTGTAAACATCGCGGAGATCTCCCTGCTTCTACCAGTGAAAACCACGTGTCAAACGGTGCCTCCATGTTGTAGTTAGAACGGTTTATGTTAAACAGTGATCAGCGTGGAGAAAAACTACAAAGAGAAAATGGCGTTTCAGTTTCATCATTAGAACGGAGGCCGACGCGATCGGCAAAACCGGATCCCGAATAATTCCGTTTCCGGTGGTGCTACCGGAACCGGAAATGGATAAAAAATTTCAAAACGTTTTTTTTTTTTTTTTTTTTTTTTAAATAAAAATAAAACACCACTTCGCGTAGATCTACGCGATTGGCACGTGGCGGCTTTAAATAGGTTCGCGTAGATCTATGTGATTGGCAGTCAATGTGTTGTTAAGCATATACAGTACATACATATATTATGTATTGTACTTAATCACAGCTTCATGTGTATGTTTAAATACTCACCTCAGGAGAGGGAGGTGGAGAGAGAGAGCGAGGAGACAAGGACCTCTGCAACGGAGAGGGAGAGAGAGAGAGAGAGAGAGAGAGAGAGAGAGAGAGAGAGAGAGAGAGAGAGAGAGAGAGAGAGAGAGACAGGCTATCAGCTAGACAGACAGACAGACAGACAGACAGACAGACAGACAGACAGACAGACAGACAGACAGACAGACAGACAGACAGACAGACAGACAGACAGACAGACAGACAGACAGACAGACAGACAGACAGACAGACAGACAGACAGACAGTGTGTGTGTGTGTGTGTGTGTGTGTGTGTGTGTGTGTGTGTGTGTGTGTGTGTGTGTGTGTGTGTGTGTGTGTGTGTGTGTGTGTGTGTGAGAGAGAGAGTGTGAGTGTGAGTGTGAGTGTGAGTTAGGGCTTTCACCAACAAGTAGTAGTATAGATGGGTTTCCGCGCGACGTCATCACAGAGCAGAGTGCGCGGGATTTAGATAGGCATAATGCTGCTATTTTAGGCATAATAGGCATAATGCTGCTATTATATACAAACAGATCCAACTTCCGACAAATCATTTTTATTGAGTAAAGAAGATATTACAAACTGCATCATTTAATCTACTTTCATTAAACCTGGTGAAGACCATTTCTTTTATGAGTGTACATTTGACTCATCTCATGTTTACAAACAGGAAACCCATCTATAACCACTAGTCGACCTTGTTGGTACTAGTCGAATAGTTGAAAAAAAAGAAGAAAAAACGTTTTTTTTCTTCTTTTTTTTCCATTGTTTTAGTGCCATAGTAATGGCCCATTACTATTATTATTATCCTCCTGCCTTTATTTTTATCAGAAGGGGGTCAAAAGTATAATATACCTTTTGAGGATCGCTGCTGTGCTGCTGTGCCAGAAGCACTTCCCTTAAAACGGCATGAAAATAAAGGCAGGAGGATAATAATAAAAGTAATGGCATTAAAACAATGACAATTTTTAAGTCGATTAGTCGACTAGTCGAGTATTAAAAAGTCGACCAGTAAAAATCTCTACTCGTGAAAGCCCTATAGTGTGAGTGTGTGTGTGTGTGTGTGTGTGTGTGTGTGTGTGTGTGTGTGTGTGTGTGTGTGTGTGTGTGCGTGCGTGCGTGCGTGCGTGCGTGCGTGCGTGCGTGCGTGCGTGCGTGTGTACCTCTATAGTATACGTGTAGTGATGCTGGTAGATCATCAGGTCTGGTCTCTCGATGTCCAAGATGGCCTTGTCTCTAGGCAATGCTGCCAAGTCCTTGTAACATATGACCCCATCATCTACACGCGCCTACACACACACACACACAAACAGTGAGTTTTTTAATTTAAACAAAAGTAAAATCTATAATAATGAATTGTTCACCGTCATGAAATACTATACTAATGTTATGGAGAGACAGAGTGACAGACGGACAGAGAGAGAGAGTGTGTGAGAGAGAGAGAGAGAGAGAGAGAGAGAGAGAGAGAGAGAGAGAGAGAGAGAAGAGAGAGAAAGAGTAAAAATGAGAGAGAGAGTGAAAGAGAGAGAGAGAGAGAGAGAGAGTGGGGGAAGGGTGGATGGAGTGATTACAGAAACATAATACAACCTGATGTGTGTGTGTGTGTGTGTGTGTGTGTGTGTGTGTGTGTGTGTGTGTGTGTGTGTGTGTGTGTGTGTGTGTGTGTGTGTGTCTCACCACAATGGCCGCAGGGGACCCTGGGACACTGGTTCCTCTCAGTGACAGCACACTTCCTGGAGACGTTGTGACTGGATGCTGTTAAACCCATCACACGTACACGTGTGCACACACACACACACACACACACACACACACACACACACACACACACACACACACACACACACACACACACACACACACACACACACACACACACACACACACACACACACACACACACACACACACAATGGGTGAAAAGTGAGGTGCGATGTCTTGATTTGAGCAAATACATCTACAGTGTGTTTGTCTACTGTACTACGGTGCCTTACCTTGTCGCAACACACCGAAAAAATCATCTTCCGTCAAAAATGCACGTCTTTCCCACCTCCCCAACTGGCCACAGAACATTTATATACATTATGATCGCTAGTCAGACCGTTTGTAAACACAAAGGGGATCACTGTTCGTCATCCAGAGAAAAACTATTATAACCGGGACTGTCCCTTCCTTTGATAGAGCACGTTGAAAATACCATGTCTCGCCTAATGCTGGGGAAAAAAGTCAACTCAAGATACAACTGTTTCCAGGAAAACGCTAAACAGGAAGTGGACGGAGGCGGAAATCTTCGGATGACGTTATTTCCGGATCCGTGTGAGTTAAAAGTGAAAGTGATCACTCGGGTGAAAGAGCACGATCTTTTATAAAACCACTAAAAAATAATCTGCCTGGAATTCCGGTCCACGGCAATTAAAGAGTTAAAAAGCCCCCCCAAAAAGAAATGCTGTGGGGGAAATATAATAAGAAATCTAATTTACAATTTTGATTTGATTTTATACATCTGTAACGTTGTGTAATAAATGTACGCATTATAATCGTGAAACCGTTATTATTTCTCTCACTATAATCGTACCATCAAAATCCATACACGTCCCACCGCTAGTGTGTGTGCGAGCGCATGCGTGTGTGTATGTGTGTGTGTGTGTGTGCGCGCGTGCGCGCGTGCGTGCGCGCGTGCGTATGTACGTACCTTGGGCATCATCCTTACAGAGGTCTTGTGTTGCTATGGGTAAAGCTAGAGAGAGAGAGAGAGAGAGAGAGAGATCAATTATAAACCAATACCTGACCACCAAGCCATGTCTGATCAATAAATAGACGTATCATATTTTCCTTCACTCCACTTCTCTTCAGTCCAGTGCATTTGTTTATTTAGTGAATGCAAAGTCCTTGAGCCAAGCAGTTACCCCTGATCTGCAGTATGGAGGGCGACTAATCCTCCTTTGTAGAGCAGTGGTTCAGGTGATTAGCTTAATGTGCAACATTGTTTTCTCACCCAACAGTAAACAAACCTGCGTTAAAAGGAGGTTAGGAGCAGCTCCTAACCTCCTCAGAGTGAGACTAGTAGCTCCTAACCTCCTCGGAGTGAGACTAGTAGCTCTTAACCTCCTCAGAGTGAGACTAGTAGCTCCTAACATCTTCAGAGTGAGACTAGCTCTTAACCTCCTCAGAGTGAGACTAGTAGCTTCTAACCTCCTCAGAGTGAGACTAGCAGCTCTTAACCACCTCAGAGTGAGACTAGTAGCTTCTAACCTCCTCAGAGTGAGACTAGCAGCTC
Organism: Gymnoscopelus braueri; assembly: GCF_963280865.1. Taxonomy (NCBI): domain Eukaryota; kingdom Metazoa; phylum Chordata; class Actinopteri; order Myctophiformes; family Myctophidae; genus Gymnoscopelus; species Gymnoscopelus braueri. Next base: position 279,719 of record NC_137608.1, read on the forward strand.
ATAACCTCCTCAGAGTGAGACTAGTAGCTCCTAACCTCCTCATAGTGAGACTAGTACCTCCTAACCTCCTCAGAGTGAGACTAGTAGCTCTTAACCTCCTCAGAGCGAGACTAGTAGCTCTTAACCTCATCAGAGTGAGACTAGTAGCTCTTAACCTCCTCAGAGTCAGAGTGAGACTAGTATGCTCCTAACCTCCTCAGAGTGAGACTAGTACCACTTAACCTCCTTGGCCAACATCTCTTCTAAACTATCACGGTTTTCACTGCTGGCAGAATGAAGCCTTGGGGTGTTGTACTGTATACAAGGCTCTGGTAGGTCAGCTGTATATATTGTGTGACCAACACAATGGGCTTGTTCTAGCAGCTTTATAAAACGCACGCACGCACGTGCGTGTGTGTGTGTGTGTGTGTGTGTGTGTGTGTGTGTGTGTGTGTTCTCTTACCTCAGGGAGAAAAGGGGATCATGTCTGTGTGCATGTGTTGTCAGTCCCGGCCCTGCAACACAAACAGCCACACATCAACTCAGTGGCCACTGAGAACTTTAATCCATGCAATAACACACGTCCCCCCCCAGTGTAAAGTAACTAAGTACATTTACTCAAGTACTGTACTTAGTACACTTTCTAGGAATTTTTACTTTACTGGAGTATGTCCCATTTCCAATACTTTTACTTCTACTCAACTACATCTCAGACGAAAATGTTGTACTTTTACTCCACTACAATTATTTGAAAACATTAGTTACTAGTTACTTTGCTTATATAAATTATTATATTATAAAACATACATTAACCACTTATTTAGCCCTATGTTATACCTATGCTATATGAAAATAGCCGATCTACAAGCATGCAATGCGACGCGTTGTGAGCTTGTAGATCTGCTATTTTCAAACATTTTACTTTTGGTACAGATGCCAATACTTTTGTAGTTTTACTCAAGTAACATTTTGAACACAGGCCTTTTACTTGTAAGAGAGTATTTCTACATTGTGGTATTGATACTTTTATTTAAGTAAAAAATGTCAGTACTTTTTCCATCACTGGTCCTAACCCCCGGTCCTAACACCGGCCGTAGTCTCTGTCCACCTACATCTCTACTAATCACCAGAAGTCTTAAGTGCATTTTCTGCTAAAACAAGCAACCAAGAGTATACTGTACCTAGCACTAAGGTAAAAGTGCAATATATCAGCTACCTATTTTCTTAAACAGATGAGACAAAATAGCAAAATCAAATGAGCAAGAGCTAAAACAAATAAGTGTATCGACTAAACAAGATCCAATAAAACAATAAAACAAGAGTTTGTACAACTAGTTAACAACAAGTAGGCCAGGCAAAGAGGAAGGGTAGTGTTTCCTGAAGAGGTGGGTTTTCAACACAGAGTCACATACCTGACAAATCGCCAGGGTTTATCTTTGGAACACAGTTCTTACTGTATATGACACGATTTAAGATTTCTCGATGGGAATTCCAATACAAAAACGCGGTGACAATTTCAAACACTGCAAACATTATGCTATACGTTTTTAAATGAATACATATGTAATCTATGTATCCTAAGACCTACATCACCCCCTCCCCCCATAATACACACACACACACACACACACACACACACACACACACACACACACACACACACACACACACACACACACACACACACACACACACACACACACACACACACACACACACACACACACACACATTAACCTGTCAATTATTCACAAGCACCATGCCACCATACACCTACCAGAGATCAATAGTGTGTGTGTGTGTGTGTGTGTGTGTGTGTGTGTGTGTGTGTGTGTGTGTGTGTGTGTGTGTGTGTGTGTGTGTGTGTGTGTGTGTGTGTGTGTGTGTGTGTGTGTGTGTGTGTGTGTCTCTGGAGGGAGATCTATAACATTTTAATGGTTGCTGCCGAGTTGATCAATAACATACAGATATTAGATATCATACCCAAACCGTCTCCCACGGCAACATCACATCCTCATACAAGGACCAGTTCCAACACAAACAGCTCCTATCCAGTACAGGTCATGCTGCTACAGTAGGTCTGTCACAATCATTACATAATTGCCTAATTGCAATTATTTGAGATAATCACAATTATTTTGCATGATTGTCATAATTGTTTCCCTTTATCCGTATATATTTATCTGTTGAAAAATGGTCATACACGTTCAGACATTTAAAAAAATAGCAGATCTACAAGCGCACAATGTCGCGAGGCATCACATTGTGAGCTTGCAGATCAGCTATTTCCGCTAGATAATAATAATAATAATAATACATTTTATTTGTATTGCACTTTACATTTGAAACAAACCTCAAAGTGCTACAGTACATAATAAAACAGATAACGAAAACCATTTGCAAGAGAATCAAAAAAATTTAAAACAAGTTTAAAAAGGAGAGACAGGGTTATTAAAACCGGCTTAAAAAGCTAACCAAATGCTTTGTTAAAATGGTAGGTTTTTAGTGCTCTCTTAAAAGTGTTCACAGTTTGAGGAGCTCTGAGATGGTCTGGGAGTGAGTTCCACAGCCGGGGGGCGGCTGCATAGAATGCTCGGTCTCCCATGGTGCGGAGGTTGGTGTGCCGTTCCTTAAGTTTATTAGTGTTTCCTGAGCGGAGGCTGCGGGTGGCGGTCTGTGGTTCGATCAGTTCCTTGAGGTAGGGGGGGGCATTACCGTAGATGCACTGGTGGGTTAACAGGGTGATTTTGAATTCTGTCCGGGAGGAGATGGGAAGCCAGTGTAGTGATTTGAGAATGGGGGTGATGTGCTCGTATTTGCGCACTCTCGTCAGGATCCTAGCAGCGCTGTTCTGTATGTATTGGAGCTTTTGAAGGCTCTTGCTAGGGATCCCGACGAGAAGTGCATTACAGTAGTCCAACCTGGAGGAGACAAAGGCGTGGACCAACTTTTCGGCGTCAGGAAGAGTGAGGGTGGGGCGGAGTTTTGCTATATTTCTAAGGTGGAAGAAGGATGTTTTGCAGAGGTATTTGATGTGGGTCTCATAGTTGAGGCGGGTGTCCATTTTGACGCCCAGGTTGGTGACAACTGATGAGAGGGGAAGGTCCTGGCCGGAGAAGGTGATGCTTGTTATGGGGGATGATTGAACTTGGTGTGGGGTGCCGATGAGAATGGCCTCGGTTTTGGAGCTGTTGAGTTGTAGGAAGTTGTGTTTCATCCACGCCTTTATCTCCTCCAGGCAGATGGTGATTGTGGATGAAGGTGATGGTGACGGGGATGACAGTGGGACTGCAGAGCGGGGGGGACAGGGGGGGTCAATTTTTATGTAGAGCTGTGTGTCATCAGCATAGCAATGGAAAGAAATTCCATGCCTGCTGATGACACGACCAAGGGGGAGCATATACAGGGTGAATAGGGTGGGGCCAAGCACGGATCCTTGGGGGACACCACAAGTGACGGGTTGGGTGGGGGAATGAGCACCTCCCATGGAGACACGCTCAGTCCTTCCGGTCAGGTAGGACCGGAACCAGTCCAGGGAGGTGTCACAGAGTCCGATGGTGGAGTGGAGGCGGTTGAGGAGGATGGTGTGATCAACGGTGTCAAAAGCTGCAGTGAGGTCCAGGAGGATGAGGAGGGAGGGGGAGCCATTGTCAGATGCAGTGAGGATGTCGTTGGTGACCCTGACCAGTGCTGTTTCGGTACTGTGAGCGGAGCGGAAACCAGACTGGAATTTTTCGGAGATGTTGTTGCTGTTGAGGTGGTGTTGCAATTGGGTGGCGACTATTTTTTCCAGCACCTTGGAGAGAAATGGTAGGTTTGAAATGGGCCTGTAATTTGCGAGAACGTCCGGGTCTAGGGTGTTTTTTTTGAGGAGGGGAGTGATAATGGCTGTTTTTAAAGCTGATGGAACGTGACCGGACTGTAGGGAATGGTTTATTGCTTTGGTGATCAGGGGGCTTTTGGCTTGGATGTGTAATTTGACCAGGGCTGTGGGGAAGGGGTCCAGGGTGCATGTGGAAGGTTTCATCCGGCTGATGGTGTCCTCAACCTCTGGCTGCGTGGTGGGAAAAAAGCAGCAGAGAGGCTGGGAGGCCCCAGACTGTGGGGTGGCAGTTGGAGCAGATGGAGTGGGGGGGCCGGAGAGGGAGGAACGGATAGTGTCGACTTTGGTTCTGAAGAAGACCATGAAGTCGTTGCACTGTTCTGCAGTGATGGCTCTGTTTGAAGGGGGTTGAGGTTTTAGGAAGTGATTTATGATTGAGAAAAGCTGTTTTGAGTTGCCGGGACTGTTATTGATGATGTTTGAGTAGAAGTGCATGCTAGATAACCCATTAACACCGGGAGAGCATCTGTGTCATTTTAGATTTTTGCGTTGGCTATTAAAAAATAGCAGGCATACAAGCTCACAGCTAGGCACGAACATCTGCTAATTTTTAACATTTTGTGTGGGAACTACTGGTTTAGAAGGCATTTGTAGAATTGGCCTCAGGTCTTAATGGGTTAAAACAAAATTTGTATATAAGTATAAATGTATTAAATATGGCCTGTTTTAGCTGTAGTACATTTATTTTAGATTTTGTTTGTTTACAAAGCCTAAAAGAAAAAAACGAAATGTATTTTTTATTAATATGTTCAATGCCAAAAACACAATTAAATCGTCGCAACCAGGGTGACAACAACAGTTAATCAAACTAATAGCAGATTGAAAAGCTCTCAATGTGTCACTGTGTGAATGCTAGAATACTATTCAGGATCACATGAAAGGATACAAAATGAAAAGCAATCAAAAATATTCATCTTAAATCTGAGAGAACTCCCTCACTCATTCAATTACCTGTACATTGATCGGATGTTTGATATGAAGCCTCCATCATGGTTGTTAAGCGGGGAAAAAAACTCATGCATTGTGGATGGAATCATCTGTTGCCTGGCAACAATAATCTATCCAATATCACGTCTATTTAAAGAAGGAGTGTTAACTCAGGACTTTGCTGTGCAGCTATTTGGGAGCATGGTGGCCTGTGTGTGCACGCACCCATGCACACACATGTGAGCATGTCATTATAGTTTTTTATTTTATTTCAGCCGTCCCTTCCCGTTTGCATGTGAGCATGCACACATGCACACGCATGCACACACATGCACACGCATGCACACGAATGGACACGCAAGCCAGCATGCGTGTGCATGTGTGTGCATGTGAGCAGCTTTGAGTTACTTTTTCTGTAAAGTCTCTTGTAAATATTGTTAGTTGTTGATTGTGTTTTTTTGGGCTTGTTTCTAAAGTGTAGTTGCTTATTTGGGCTTCCTTCCTCATGTTGTTTGAACCATGTCAAGGACCCCCAAATTAATGTGTTTGACCACGGAATCCCACCTGAAAATATTTTGTACCAGGGACATTTCACATTTATTTCAAGATTATTTTGAAAATACGTGTTGATGTATTTAGGGTTCAAGTGGTAAAACTGGTCGCTTCTTTTGTGCTCGTCTTCGTAGACCTGGCCGCTTGTTTTTCTTGAAAGATCTGGCAACACTGACCACAGACCACCCACACTGCTCAGCCAGAACCCGGCTTGCTAAAATGTGTTGTGTTGTTGACAGTCAAACTAAAGGAGGTCAGGTAGAAACATTCTTCTATGTTGTTGAAAGGTCACAACAAATCACAGAGGTTGTTTATTTGTCCGCCTGTCCTCCCAGCTCACATTAGCTTCAATAGAACTGGCTCCAGTTCCGACCAAGTCGACTCGCGGTACGGTGCTGCTGTTTTTCTCATCTCCTTCGACTTTAACCCATTAAGACCCGAGGCCGATTCTACAAACGCCTTGTAAATCAGTAGTTCTCAAACCTTTTTTCGTGCCAAGGTCCCCCAAAATTATATGTATTTGGCCGAGGACCCCCCCCCCACCCCATCTGAAAATGTTTGCCAGGGACCCCCAGAAAAGAAGATTTGTGTTTAAACATTTCAAAATTGTTCAAATATTTTCAAACACTTTCAAGATTTTTCAGAAAATGTTCAAAAATATAGCAGATGTACAAGCTCACAGCGTGGCATGACGCGCTGTGAGCTTGTACATCTGCTATTTTTGAGAACCACTGTTCTAAATCCTAAGAGTTTTCTTAAAAACTTTTAATGGGATAAAATGCTTAATATATACTCCGTCGCACAACGGTGTCTCGCATCCAAAAATCACTGCTACAAGCACACACAAGACATCCTCTCTCTCTCTCTTCTTTCCCCCCGACACGGTCGAGGCAGAAGGCCCCCACCCTAGAGCCTAGGGTCTGCCTGACGTTTCTTCCAGTTAAGGGGGAGTTTTTCGTTGCCACTGTCGCAAAATTGCTTGCTCAGGGTGGGACTGTCGGGTCTCTGCTCTACATGTAAAGTGTCTTGAGACAACTTGTTGTGATTTGACACTTTAATAAAATTGAATTGAAATTGAATTGAATCACCAATATTTATGATCAGAAAATGAAATTGACTTTGTTACTAACTGTGGCTAGATGCTGTTGCTATAGGTTTACACGTAAGGTAACCTATTAGGAGCTATTGGCACTCATCAGTATACCTCTCAGCCATTCACAGTGAGGTAAGTATATGTTGACATCTGAGTTAGCCAATCACAGTGAGGTAAGTACTGTATATGTTGACATGAGTCAGAAGAAAGTGAGTTTTATGTGACTCAAGTTAGCACAGCTAACTCCTACACTGTCTCTCTCTCAGCTGTCTGACTCTCTGTCTCTCCTACACTGTCTCTCTCTCAGCTGTCTGACTCTCTGGCTCTCCTACACTGTCTCTCTCTCAGCTGTCTGACTCTCTGCCTCTCCTACACTGTCTCTCTCTCAGCTGTCTGCATGACTCTATGTCTCTCCTATACTGTCTCTCTCTCAGCTGTCTGACTCTTTGTCTCTCCTATACTGTCTCTCTCAGCTGTCTGACTCTCTGTCTCTCCTACACTGTCTCTCTCTCAGCTGTCTGACTCTGTCTCTCCTACGCTGTCTCTCTCTCTCAGCTGTCCTACTGTCTGTCTCTCCTAAACTGTCTCTCTCTGCGCTGTCTGACTCTCTGTCTCTCCTACACTGTCTCTCTCTCAGCTGTCTGCATGACTATGTCGAGAGAGAGAGAGAGAGAGAGAGAGAGAGAGATAGAGACACTGAGAGAGACAGAGAGAGTAAGGGTTTCTGCAGATAATTATTTTGGCCCTGCGCATCCGCGCCAAAATTGTGCAATTTTAGTAGGGTAAAACAGGTGTAATTAATTGTCATCATAAAATTTCATTGGGAGGAAAAATAAATAATTGGTTACTCTAATTTTCTGGAAATAAAAATAATAAAATGAAACTAGAAAAAGTGCTCCTCGGAGCACAGGTCTCCGCCAGATCAGGTAGGTTAGTGTGGGCCAGCAATGTTCGGAATGCGCCAATCAGGCTGGAATGTGAAAAATTGGACGGATCGGATAGATCCGTCTTGATCACTTGACTAAAGAGATAATATGTAGCGATTTGCGTGATGTCTGGACAACATTTGTAGGAGTAATAAAAAAAAATTTGTGCAAAAATCGGCCTCCTGGTGGCGCTATAAAAAGGCAATGTTGAAAGGGTGGCATTTGTTCCTCAACGTAGTGCAAATGTGCGTGCAAAGTTTCAACGCAATCGGACGCTGCGTTAATGATTTGCAGCATTTTGTTCAAAACGGGCCACTCCTGCAAACTTTAGATGTCAATCTTAGCCAATCAGGATGAAATATGAAAAATCAAGCAGATCCGTCTTGATCACATGACTAATATAGATCATGTGTAACGATTTGTGTGAAATTTGGATAAAATCTGAATGAGTAATATAATAAAATTGTTTTACATAAGTCAGCCTCCTGGTGGCGCTATAAAAGGCAGATGTGAAAAATGCAGGGCAAAGGTTTTTCCTTGGCCTCTAGGGAGTGCACATACAAAGTTTTACACAGATCGGTGCAGTTATAGGTAAAACACGAATCGGCCTAATATAGCACCACCATGAGGTTGATTTGAAAGATTTCAAGTGGCATTTCTTCCTCGGCCTTGTGGGAATGTGCGTGCAAAATTTCACAGAAATTGCACGCTGTGTACATGATTTGAGGCATTTTGTTAAAAACGGAGCACTCCTGCAAACTTTGGAAGCCATTATTAGCCAATCAGGATGGAATATGAACTAGAAAAAGTGCTCCTCGGAGCACAGGTCTCCGCCAGGTCAGGTAGGTTATTGTGGCCTCCTGGTGGCGCTATAATAGGCCAATGTCAAAAGGGTGCGATTTGTTCTTAGGCTTTTCACTGCAATCGGACACTGCATTCATGATTTGAGGCATTTTGTTCCAAAAATGTGTTTTGCAAAATTAGACCTGCTGGTGGCGCTATAACAGGCCAATGGTAAAAGGGTGGCATTTCTTCCTCGGCCTAATAGAATTGTGCGTGTGAAATTTCACGGAAATCGCAAGCTGCGTTCATGATTTGAGGCATTTTGTTGAAAACGGACCAATCCTGGAAACTTTGGAAGCCAATCTTAGGCAATCAGGATGTAATATGGGAAATCAGATAGATCCGTGTTGTTCACATGACTATAGAGATACTGTGTACCGATTTGTGTGATGTTTGGACAAAATCTGAAGTAGTATCAATAAATGTGTTTTGCACAAATCGGCCTCCTGGTGGCGCTATAACAGGCCAATCTGAAACATTTGGGCCAGAGGTTCTGACTTGGCATCCAGGGAGTGTGTGTGCACAGTTTCGCAGCGTCCGGGCCAACGGTGCCGGAGATTAGGTGGTAACGGACGGACAGGACACACGGACACACGGACGGACGGACAGGGGGTAAAACATACTCTCTCGCCATGCCTTTCGGCCTGGCGGAGACAAAAATCTGAAAGAACGGTTTCGTTTAATGACTATAGAGATACTGTGTATGGATTTGCGTGATTTTTTGACAAAATCTGTAGGAGTACTGTAAAAAGCGGCCTCCTGGTGGCGCTATAACAGGCCCATGAAAAAAAATTGGGGCAGAGGTTCTGAATTGGCATCCAGGGAGTGTGTGTACACAGTTTCGCTGCAATCAAGCCAACGGTGCCGGAGATTAGCTGGGCACAGACACGCGGACGGACGAACGGACGGACGGACGGACGGACGGACGGACGGACGGACGGACGGACGGACGGACAGGGTGCAAAACATACTCTCTCGCCATGCCTTTCAGCCTGGCGTAGACAATAAATTAATTCAATGTGTGAGTATTGGTGGTTTATTTAAGAGTGGAGATAGAACATAGGAATGCTGGAGCATATTTGTAGGTTGCTAGGTTACGAAGCACAGCTAACCAATCAGCTGACAGGAGTGTGGGAGACAGACCACACACACACACACACACGCACGCATGCACACAGACACGATTGAATGAAGCCTCTGGGAGAGAGAGAGAGAGAGAAAGAGAGAGAAAGAGAGAAACAGAGAGACAGGGAGAGAGAGACACTGAGAGAGACAGAGAGAGTAGGGTTTTCTGCAGGGAAAAAGTTGGTGTGATGCTGGAAAACACAACTACATGTTAGTCACATTTATTCAACATTGTGTTTAGCTTTGTACCAGCGTTGATTTGAAATTTAAGTCCAGTTTCAATCGCCCTTGTTTATCATATTTAGTCAACCTCATTCTGTTTTTATTTAGTCAAGTTTTAGTGGACTAAAAGTCGAGCATTTTAGTCTTTATCTTAGTCCAACAAAACATTAAGTATTTAGTTTAGTTTCAGTCAACAAAAACGGTTTACATTTTAGTCTAGTTTTAGTCAATGATAAATCTTTATCATTTACAATAGGAGGGCCACCAAATGTTTGTGTGATAGGATTTATTTTGTTTTACATTAACCACTTGAACCCTAGCATCATTATCCTGAGTGGAACATTTGCCAAAAATAGCAGATCTACAAGCTCCCTATTTTCGGCAGAAGAGATTTGGTGTACAGGGGAAAAAGAATGAACCAAGTACAGAGCCAAAGGTCAAGTTTACTAAGTACTAAGTTGAGGGTTTAAGTGGTACATTTATGAAAATCAACATATTAATAGAAAATATAATGTGTAAACAAACAAACAAACATCATGATCACTGATGATAGTGCTGTCAAATAAGTCTATGAAGCCATCTATGAAATCTATGAAAAGGTTTAATCTGCAATAAGTTATACAATATGTAGTGGGGGTCCCTGCTTCATCTCTCTGACAGCTAAGGGGTCCTTGGCCTGAAAAACGTTGAAGACCCCTGGTATAGAACCAATACCACACAGAAAAATAAATAAAAATAGCCGCCCATATTACAGTAAAGGCATCTGCTATTATATTTATTTTTGTAATATCCAATATATTATGTAGCCCAGTGTTTATCAACCTTTTTTGTGCCAAGGCACACCTGGCATAGCCAAAAGATCCCAGGGCACACCTAGATATACGGTATATATATATATATATAATTATAATTATATATATATATATATACGGTATATATATATATACACACACACTAGGGGTGTGCCGATACACTAATTTCACGAAACGATACGATATTGGGCACACAACTTCGATACGCACTTTTTTTATTATGAAAATATATGGGGGAGAAAAAAAGCAAATGCAAACAAATATTTCTGTTTTTGCATTATTCAGACATGCAAACTTGTAGCATGTTGTCACCCTTTTCACCTCGGGGCTGTTTGCATGCCTGATTATTATTATTGTAAAAAAAAAAAAAAAAAAAAATGGTATTATATTTTTTCAAAACTTCTTCAAACGGCGCGGCACACCTCAGCAGTAGCCCCGGCCCAAAATTGGGACGTTTGCCAGGGTTGATAAACACTGATGTAGCCTATAGGATTATATCCCCATAATATTATTCATATTATTTCCGCAATTGAGTTTGACGAGAAGCGCATGCAGGGTGGTAACCGTTCCTCGCCCCAAATCACACTCGCCCCCATTTGTTTCACGGACGAGTGTGTTTTGGGACGAGCGTTCTTATATGCCATTCCAACAGTTGAATGGACAAAGAAACAGAGAGACAGGGGGAGAGAGAGAGACACTGAGAGAGAGAGAGAGAGAGAGAGAGAGAGAGAGAGAGAGAGAGAGAGAGAGAGAGAGAGAGAGAGAGAGAGAGAGAGAGAGAGGCCGACAGTAAATCTGACTAAAACTTAAGGTATGATATTCCAAAAAAGACACATAGCCTTCAGCACCAACAATTCTTATTAAATACGACTGCACTAGAACATGCAAAAAAATAGACCTGCCTTGGCCTAAACATCAGCAGCACAGGTAGCTGTAAACGACATGAGAGACAAGGCAAGAAGGGCTTTCTATTTCAGCAAAACAAGTGTCGTGAATATCGGGTCCTGTGCTTATGGAATATGAAGTACTATGCTATTGATACATTATAAACACAAATTGGTAGAGTGTCAGAATGAGACCAAAACGAGGAGACCAAAAGGCTGTTAGTGGGGGAGAACAGATGTGGTTGTCTGCTACAGTGGAGGTAATTAAAGTAACACTTATAGCTATCCTGTCTATTGTCTTAGGTGTGAACCTAAAACACCACACCCGGCCGAGTTCTTTGTTCCCACAAGGGCGCATTCTAATTATGCGAGAGTACCTGTTGCCTGTTGTCTCTCTCTCCCCACAACAGCCGCGGCCCGTCCATAGAGGGCGCAAGTGCGCCGCACCACCACCCCACCGACCTGAAAATTTTATTTTTTTTATTTATTTTTTTTATTTTTTTATTTTTTTTATATTAAAAATCACTTTCACTTTGATATCTGCGTCGTCCTGTAATTTATTTAAAATGAGCAAGGTAAATATATAATAGTAAGTAAACAGTGGGTAAAAGGTATAATCTGCCCTGATGAAATGTGATACAAATGTTCTACGTTGTATAACGTTACTGATAGGTTACAGACTGTCACATGTTTGTGCGCAGAGATCTTTACTCCATGCCTCTCGTTTTAAGTTGGACATGCGCAGTTGGATCCTCTTCAATGCAAACGATAGGATCGCTGTTGGTCGCACATTAACTGCGTTCAGACCAATACACACCACCAACCTCTTGGGGGCAGCATACACCTCATAACAGAGACTGACACACAGCGTTCATAAATGAATGATATTGAGGAGTAGTAGCGTCGTGGAAACAGACAGTAAGTGTAGTGTTAACCTTATTTTTAACTCTATGGTGTAAACTCAGTGATTTTAGGATGGAGGAAAAAGAGAACTCAGTTAAATCACTGCAGAAAACTCCATTTGAGAGAAGAACACTGCCAGATAAACTAAGAATAAAACAGCTTGGACCAGATCAACCTGATGTCAATATCACTCAGAAAACTAAGGACAGAGGAAGGGAATACACAAGGTCTTTTTCAAAGAGCTGGTACAACAAGAAGGCTTGGCTAACTGCATGTAATCAGTCCAATGCTTTATTTTGCTTTCCCTGCCTCCTTTTTCAAACAGCAGGGTCTGACCCAGCATGGATTAAGACTGGAGTGATAGATATGAGGCACTTATCAAATAAAGCTGAAAAACATGAGGGAACCTCAATCCACATGGACAATGCAGTGAAACTAGCCATGTTTGGAAAAGTAAACATAGCTGCTCAGCTTAATGAAGGCTACAGGTTAGGGATCCGTAAACACAATGAGGAGGTTGACAAAAACAGGCACATCTTGTCTAAAATAATAGATTGTGTCAAGTTCTGTGGTGCCTTTGAGTTAGCCCTACGTGGGCATGATGAAAGTGAAGACTCAGCAAATCCTGGTGTTTTCAGAGGATTGGTGGATTTTGTAGCATCAATAGATGCAGTTGTACAAGAGCACCTGCAGGCTGCTACTGTGTTTAAGGGAACATCTAAGACAGTACAGAATGAACTCCTTGACTGTATGCTCTCTGTTTTGAGAGAACGCATCATAGAAGAAATCCAGAGTGCAGACTTTGTCTCCATACAGGCTGATGAAACAACTGATGTTTCCACTCAAAATCAACTGGTTATTGTTTTCCGCTACATTGACCAAGCCCATGTTGTGCAAGAGAGATTTTTTGAATTTGTACCTCTCCAGAGTGCCACAGCTGATTCCATCTCCACAGCACTTCTGGCTAGGTTGAGCTCCATTCTCCCTGACGACCAGAAGAAGAAGCTCATCGCCCAGACATATGATGGTGCAAGTGTCATGAGAGGAGCCACAGGTGGTGTGAATAAGAAGGTGCAAGATGTTTATGAGAATGCACACTATGTCCACTGCTATGCACATCAATTAAATCTCATCATGCAGCAGGTGACATCTCGCATTTCCAAAGTCAAGCTGTTCTTCTCTGACCTGGGTGGATTCTCTACCTTTTTTTCACGATCTCCTAAGAGAACCAATGTTCTGGATAGAGTGGTGGCACACAGACTCCCAAGAGCAAGCACAGTAAGATGGAACTTCCACAGCCGCACTGTGAATACTGTGTTTGAGCACAAAGATGACCTCCTCCAGTGTTTTGAAACCATTAGGGACTCGGGTGAATTTGATTCTACCACTGTGCGAGAAGCTGGAGGGTTTGTGAGGCTACTGGAGGACGATACGTTCACCTTCTTCTTGGAACTGTTCCGTCACATCATGCCTCATGTGGACATTCTCTACAACCAGCTCCAGAAGAGGAACATTGACGCAGTCTTTGTCCAGAGAAGCATGCAGCAGTTCACAGAAAAAGTGCAAGAGATCAGGTAAATGTATATGTATGTTGTATTACTGATACTGTGATACTGTGTGTCTATGATATGATCCTTGAATAACTTAAACTATGTGTAGGTAATAACGTACTTGACAACTAAAGCAAAACTTTTCTATTCTGGTTCTGTTTAGAGATTCCATCCCTACACTCTGTGGAGAACATAGCTGCCGTGTATCTCAGCAGAAGCTTGGCAAGAAACGTCACACACTGGGCCCAGATGAACTTCAGAGGATAGCTACAGAGGTGAGAAATATGCTGTTAGTCTTTTACAAAGTTGATACAGTTGAATTTTTGTTATTATTGTAGTAGTGCTGTATTGTGCTTAAAGTAGGCCCTATGTAATATAACAGTCTAGTTTTATAATACCGCTGTACTAATTTGCATTGTCCCTATCAATTAAATATATACATTGATAAAACTAAATAGTGTTTTTATTATTATATTGATATATTATACTGTTGACTTATCCATCTCCATATTCTATTAAGTTGGTGCATTCATTTTGTTCCCCTTCTTTTTAGGTGTGTGACACTATCTTGGGCCATGCAAAACAGAGGTTTTCCTTCACCAAGCACCTAATCAGTGCTGTACTGCTGCAGAGTGTCAATTTCCACCAGTACAGGAGCCGGTTCCCTGAAGCAGCACTGAACACTACCATGGAGGCCTACCCACTGCTGAACAAGAACAAGCTGAAAACTGAGCTGTCACTCATCTACAGAAATGATGAGTTCAAGAACTGTAGTGGTGCTGTGGCTCTGTACCAGGTCTTCATGGAGAACAACCTTCAGGACACCTTCTCAGAGACTGTAGCTTTGTTGAAGATCCTCATCACAACTCCTATGACTACAGCTGAATCTGAGAGGTGCTTCTCAACACTGAAGAGAATCAAGACCTTCCTCAGAAACTCAATGACAGAGGATCGCCTCAATGCATTGGCCATGCTCTCTATGGAGAAGAAACTTGTCAAAGACATCCCTGACTTTAACCATAAAGTCATTGAAAGATTTGCATCTCTCAAGGAGAGGAGGGCCAAATTTCTGTACAAGAAGTAAAACGTAAGCCATAAGATGGCAAAGTCATGGCTTTCAGCCATTTCAGTTTTTGATGGCACTGGTTAATTTTCTGTACATTTATTTAGCACTTATCATAAGGCACTTTTTGTTTAGTTTTGGAAATGTTCAAGTCATATGACTGATAATGGGAAAAAATAAAAGCCTTCCTCTGAATGTGATAATACCTTTGTGCATGTTTGCTTGATTTTTTTAGAAAGAAAAAGAGATGCATCATAGGTAATTAATAATGAATAATTAACATAACACAGTGTCAAATTAGCTAGATTTGAGGATAAGTAGAAAAAATACCAAAAAACAACTAAAAGAAAAGTGATAATACCTTTGTGCATGTTTGCTTTATTTTTTAGAAAGAAAAAGAGATGCATCATAGGTAATTAATAATGAAGAATTAACATAACACAGTGTCAAATTAGCTAGATTTGAGGATAAGTAGAAAAAATACAAAAAAAAAACTAAAATGAATGTGATAATACCTTTGTGCATGTTTGCTTGATTTTTTAGATCGAAAAAGAGATGCATCATAGGTAATTAATAATGAAGAATTAACATAACACAGTGTCACATTAGCTAGATTTGAGGATAAGTAGAATTTTTTTTTAAAAAAAACTAAAAATTTTCAAATTCAAATAATTCAAATTCAAATAATTGTAGTGGAGTAAAAGTACAATATTTGCACAACTATTTTCTATGCATGATATCATGTGCTTGTCATTTCTACACCATACCAGGCATTAAGAAATTGATCTTCAGGGATGCATGAATGAGGAAAAAAGCCTATAGTTATACCTATAACAGTTGGAAAATCTATGCATTTTACGAGTTTTGGGCCCCCCAAAACATCTTGGGCCCCCAGCACTCCCACCCAAATTTCCCACCAGCCGCCACTGCCCCACAAACCTCTGGTAAAGAAATACAGACTCAAATTGAATTCTTGTAATTATAACTATTTCACAGTAAAAGCTTATTTTGTAGCAAGTATAAACATTGGTGAAATGTGGTTGGTGGAAGAAACCAGTTCGTTTCATGTAACTTTTCGTCTTGAATCTAAGGAAAATGTCCTCTTAAATCATCTATTTTTGTCTAAATCATTCATACAAGGTTGAATACATATATGTGTGGTCTTATTTTGAAGGTAATAAGATGTTAAACAAAGATTGCATAATATGAGCTTGTGTAAAAGTATAGTTTTATAAATAGGTTAAAGTAAATTGTCATGAGTCAGTGTAAAGGAGGCAGATCCATTGTGAAAGGCTGCCCCAAGAAGTCTATTGTTCTTTAAAAACCTGTTGTGAGTGGTTAGAAGAAGGACTGAGAGGAGGTCCTAGGTCAAATGTCTGTCTGCATGTAATATGATGTTTTTGTGAGAAACGGGGCTCTGTGATTCTGAGCCCAAGCAGATGCCACGTTCGGCAGGATAAAGTAGATTCTGTGGAATAAGATGCGCTATATGTTGAATTGACTCGAACGTATGGATTGTTAAAAGAACTCTGACAATAAAATGGAATTGTTAAGAAAGGAAAAACTCCGGTTTCTGAGCGCTGACTGTTTATTCCCCGCCTACGGAAATGGACCTCATTTCCTGCCGGTTCCGTAGGGCCAGATACCGCACAAGTTAGACATCCCAATAAAAATCTGGCAAAAAAAATACTAGACTCTGTTATAGAACCCATTTCCCTCTATGGTCTGGGATCCCACTTGCCAATCAAGAACTTGAAAAATAGGAAAAACACCAAATCGAGACTCTGCATGGCAAATTCAGCAAATCCATTCTTCTCCAAGTACAACGGAAAACAACAAACAGTGCATGCAGAGCAGAATTAGGATCAGACCCTTCCTCACCCACGAGTCAGCCCAGCTCCTTATCCAGACATCAGTCATGTCAAAACTTGACTATTGTAACTCTCTCCTTACTGGCCTCCCGGCATGTGCAGTTAAGCCTCTCCAAATGATCCAGAATGCCGCAGCACGCTTGGTCTTCAACCATCCAAAATGTTCACATGTCTCCCCCCTTCTCCGCTCCCTCCATTGGCTCCCAGAACTGCCCGCACAGAGTACAAAACACTGACTTGGCCTACAAAGGTATGGCACCCCCATATCTTCAAAACCTGATCCAACCCTACAACCCCTCCCGCTCTCTCAGATCACCTAACACAAGGAGGCTGTCAGAACCTTCGCTAAAACATCCGGGACAACGCTCCACACGTCCCAGACTCTTCTCCCTTCTGGCTCCGAAACTATGGAATGAACTTCCCATTGCAGTTAGAACTGCAGACTCACTCCCAATCTTCTGCGTTAATCTGAAGACTCACCTCTTCAGACTCCACCTCAGCCCATAGCACTTGCCCTAGCCTTGACGACCTTGCAGTCCTATGCAAAGGCTAAAATGTAACTTAGATAGCATGGTATGTAGACAGATGACTGGTCATTGTTGACCTGGCATCCTATAGTGTGTATAGTTTCAATGTACAGGCTGATGATTATTGGTTTACATATGTATTATTTTATTAGATTACTATTTCTATGCATTTGATGTATTATCTTGTGTCCTTGCTTACTGTAAGTCGCTCTGTATTAACAGCGTCTGTTAAATGCCAAAATTGTAAATTAGGATGATACCCACTAATTATCTAAATCAAAAAGAGAGCATTGAAATGAAGGAAAGTGACCCAGACACGCTCCATAACAAGGCCCTCACATACAGTGAAACCCTAGAGAGATGTCCCCTCATGGCCAGTTAGTTCTGGGACAAACACAAGCACAACCACCAGACGGAAAACCTACTGGACTAGACCAAATGATAAGATAACCAAAAAAAAGAAGCAACCCAAAGCAACCAGAGCAAAATGGAATGCTATTTAGCTCTAAACAGAGAATACACAGTGAAAGAATATCTGAGCACTGTGACTGACCCAAAACTAAGGAAAGCCTTGACTATGTACAGAATCAGTAAACACAGATCATCGAGAAAGGCAAGGCAAGCCATAGGCAGACCTGGCTCCCAAGAGAAGACAGACAAAATTGAACAGATCGAACATGACTATAAAGATACTGTGAACCGATTTGCGTGATGTTTGGACAAAATCTGTTATATTATTTAAAATATAATATTATTTTATTTATAATATTTAAAAAATGTGTTTTTCGGCCTCCTGGTGGCGTTATAACAGGCAGATCCGGCGATCGGGCGGCCATAGCTGAGTGGTTAGTGAGCCCGCCTAGGGAACCAGCTGGCCCTGGTTGCCCCAGGTTCGATTCCAGGCTATCCCAGCATATGTGCCGATGATATGAAATTTGTCCCTGAGCAAGACTCTTAACCCCAATTGCTCACAGGTTCTCATTGGAAACAAGACCGCAAGGACTTTCATGAACGACCTGTTAAAAGGAATTATCCTTATCCTTATCCTTAGATCAGAATAATTTGGGGCAGAGGTTCTGCTCTGGCATCCAGGGAGTGCACAGTTTTGCTTCAATCGGGCCAACGGTGCCTGAGATTAGCTGTTCACAGACGGACGGACGGACGGACGGACGGATGGGGGGCAAAACATATCTGTTGGGTTAAGTACAACAATGTGCAAACACAGCAGCAAGATTCGTGAGCTGTTGTGACAGGAGACGGATGTAATGGAATATAACCACCTTAAGGACTACTAATCATTGTGTGTATCCCCACACTGTTTACACCAAGTGATCTCTGTACATAGAAATACTGTCCATACAAACAGAGAAACTACCTTTAAATACATTAGAAAAATGTGCTGCTATTTGTCCAAAAGTTTTCGTACCAAGTGAATGCAAAACATTGAAATACTGCTGCTGTCATTAGTTTCAAAGATTTATCCCAAGCTAACCTCTCTTATGTGGATGTAGAACTATTTCTGACAGAAAAAATTTACAATTATTATGGTGTTGCAATGTAAACACATTTCTTTAATCCCAGTCAGTAAATGTACAATAAATGTGTTTCAATAGGTCTACATTTATGTGTACTAATGTTCAATTTCAAGTGTTTTTTTAATAGATGTTTCGGTTCAATAAGCCATTTGAACCAAAACATTTAATCAAACTACAGAACAAAAACACAACAATGTGCAAAACTATTGTTTGTTAAATAATAAATACAATAAAATGATGTATGTTTAATATTATAGTAGCATGTACAGTATGTAAAATGCTGGCAGCAGACCCAGTCACAGTAGAAATCACAAGACACACAGTCAGTTACTGCAAGCTGTGTTATCACCTCACTGAACCTGTGCATGTGTCTGTGGGTACGTGCCAGTGTTTGCGTGTGCGTGTGCGTGTGTGTGTGTGTGTGTGTGTGTGTGTGTGTGTGTGTGTGTGTGTGTGTGTGTGTGTGTGTGTGTGTGTGAGTGTACTTTCGGCATTCTGTTATCGCTGCCTGCAGGGCTCTGACCACACCCATTCACACTGTCATTCTGAACTGTCATTGGCTGACATGTCATCGGGGTCACTTCCTGGTTCTATACCAGCTGAAGTGAATGTAAAAAATTTCATTGTGTACGTCACTGATTTGGTCTGTGTTATGTATCTATTAATTTAGATACAGTGTTATGTATCTATTAATTTAGATACAGTGTTTTGTATCTATTCATAAGATACAGTGTTTTGTATCTATTCATTAGATACAGTGTTATGTATCTATTCATTTAGATACAGTGTTATGTATCTATTCATTTAGAAACAGTGTTTTACATTAGATACAGTGTTTTGTATCTATACATTAGATACAGTGTTATGTATATCTATACATTAGATACATGTGTTAAAGGTAGTGTAAGTGATTTGCAAAGTTTCAAATAATTGCAAAATGGGTCTATGTTCTGATAGTGCTCGTTACTATAGAGTGTCCTGTCCATATAAAGAGTCTCCATGTCTCTCCAGCTCTTTATAAAACAGAAAATGTATTTTGTAGTTTTTTTTTTTTTTTTTTTAGTTTCATTTCCAATTTTATCCAACCAGGACAGAGAACTCAATCAGGATACAGATTAAACAAGTGAAATTGGAAGTGATGACACTAAGAAATGAGCATGCAAAATTGGAACTGAAAACTATACAAATTAAGCTTAAAAATGGGTACTTTCTCCTGATTGGCTGAGATTTTGACACCTACCGAAAAATGTATTTTCTGTTTATTAAAGAGCTGGAGAGACGGGGAGACTCCTGTTACTGAACAAACACTCTATAGCAATGATTACGATCAGAATATAGTATTTTAACCTTTAAAAAAAATACTTTTTGTTTTAACCAAAAAATATCACTTACCCTACCTTTAAGTATCTATTAATTTAGATACAATGTTTTGTATCTACTCATTCATTAGATACAGCATACAGTACACCATTGGCACAGGGATGAGTAATCACTGGCACTGTTTGCCGAACATCCAGTTAAAACCGGGAAAGCCTCTGTGTGATTTTAGATTTTAGCGTTGGCTATTCAAAAATAGCAGATGCACAGAGCGTCACTTTGTGCCATGCTGTGAGCTTGTACATCTGCTGTTATTGAAACTTTTGTGTTTGAACATTTATTTATTGCCACAAAAAAAAACAGATGGGGGTCCACCAAATACATATCATTTTGGGGGTCCTTGGCACGAAAAGGTTCTACTGATTTAGAAGGCATCTGTAGAATCAGCCAGGTCTTAATGGGTTATAAGTGTCACTTTGAGACTAAACATGGGGTCTTTCCAAGACCAAGCAGACAAGACAATGTCAATCAAACATGCTGTGTCCAGGTATGCGACCTCTGAGTCTGACCTTCGACTGATGAATAAGATGGGGTCGGAGTCTAACCCCAAAACAAACAAACAAACAAACAAAAACAGGCTGTGATGTGTATAACAGTTGTTGTCTTTTTACGTGGTGTCATCGTTAAACTTACTGACTATCAAGTAAATCAAAACATGGTACTTCATGTCAGAAAGGTTGCCGACCCCTGGTATAGAGTAACATTTTTATGTTTGTATGTTTAAGATGTTTACAGCAGTAGGAAAGCTGAGCGGGAGACAGCGTAGGAGAGACAGACAGTAGGAGAGCTGAGAGAGAGACAGTGTAGGAGAGACAAACAGTAGGACAGCTGAGAGGGAGACAGTGTAGCAGAGACAAACAGTAGGACAGCTGAGAGGGAGACAGTGTAGTAGAGACAAACAGTAGGACAGCTGAGGGAGAGACAGTGTAGGAGAGACAAACAGTAGGACAGCTGAGGGAGAGACAGTGTAGGAGAGACAGACAGTAGGACAGCTGAGAGGGAGACAGTGTAGGAGAGACAGACAGTAAGTCATCTGAGAGGGAGAGACAGTGTAGGAGAGAGACAGTAAGAAAGCTGAGGGAGAGACAGACAGTATGACAGCTGAGAGGGAGACAGTGTAGGAGAGACAGACAGTAGGACAGCTGAGAGACAGACAGTGTAGGAGAGACAGACAGTAGGAAAGCTGAGAGAGACGTGTAGGAGAGACAGACAGTAGGACAGCTGAGAGGGAGACATTGTAGGAGAGACAGACAGTAGGACAGCTGAGAGGGAGACAATGTAGGAGAGACAGTCAGTAGGACAGCTGAGAGGGAGACAGTGTAGGAGAGACAGACAGTAGGACAGCTGAGAGGGAGACAATGTAGGAGAGACAGTCAGTAGGACAGCTGAGAGGGAGACAGTGTAGGAGAGACAGACAGTAAGTCATCTGAGAGGGAGAGACAGTGTAGGAGAGAGGCAGTAAGAAAGCTGAGGGAGAGACAGACAGTATGACAGTTGAGAGAGAGACAGTGTAGGAGAGACAGACAGTAGGAAAGCTGAGAGAGACAGTGTAGGAGAGACAGTCAGTAGGACAGCTGAGAGGGAGACAGTGTAGGAGAGACAGTCAGTAGGAAAGCTGAGAGAGAGACAGTGTAGGAGAGACTGACAGTAGAACAGCTGAGAGGGAGACAGTGTAGGAGAGACAGACAGTAGGACAGCTGAGAGGGAGACAATGTAGGAGAGACAGTCAGTAGGACAGCTGAGAGGGAGACAGTGTAGGAGAGACAGACAGTAAGTCATCTGAGAGGGAGAGACAGTGTAGGAGAGAGGCAGTAAGAAAGCTGAGGGAGAGACAGACAGTATGACAGTTGAGAGAGAGACAGTGTAGGAGAGACAGACAGTAGGACAGCTGAGAGACAGACAGTGTAGGAGAGACAGACAGTAGGAAAGCTGAGAGAGACAGTCAGTAGGACAGCTGAGAGGGAGACAGTGTAGGAGAGACAGGCAGTAGGACAGCTGAGAGAGAGAGACAGTGTAGGAGAGACAGACAGTAGGACAGCTGAGAGAGAGACAGCGTAGGAGAGACAGACAGCCAATCAGGACACATGGATATCCATTAGGGGCAATATTGCCAGATTTTGTGAGAGAAACAAGCAACCAGGTCTATGAAAACAAGCCCAAAATAAGCAACTAGGGCAGGTCAGTCAAACTGTCAAGGACCCCTAAATTAATATGTATTTGGCCACGGAACCCCATCAGTTTTTCGTTGCCACTGTCGCAAAATTGCTTGCTCAGGGTGGGACTGTCCGGTCTCTGCTGTACATGTAACGTGTCTTGAGACAACTTGTTGTGATTTGACACTTTAATAAAATTTAATTGAATTGAATTGAAACTGAAAATATTTTGGCCAGGGACCCAACCCCATACATGATTTGTGTTGTTAAAATGTAAAGTGTTTTTAATTTTTTTTTCAAGATTGTTTGAAATTAGCAGATCTACAAGCTCGTAGATCTGCTAGTTTCAAATAGCCGATGTATAGGCGTTAAAGTGGTTAAAATGAAGCAAGCCTAAATAAGCAACTACACAACAAGTAAAAAAACACAACGTCCAATATTTACAAGTGACTTGTAGGAGAGACAGGCAGTCTCTAAATGCCTAAATTGTACAGAAAAACAAGCCCAACTTATAATAAGCAGACATGGCAACAATATCCAGTGGTTGTGTCCAGCAGAGAGGCTGATCGTAGCTGCCTGCTTTGTTCATAAACTGTCTAATAATGACTCTCAGTGGATGTTTACATCAATTTACAATGTAGGCATTTATCCAGAGTGACTTAGAATAAGCAAGATAAACACATACTACATAGAATGTAGAGAGAGTGTACTGCCAGTAAACTAGAATTACAGGTAAACCAAAAACCAAAACCAAAATATGTTGTTCCAGGGACCCCCCCCCCCCAGAAGCAAAGAGTTAAAAATTTTGTTTCAAAAATATATATATATGTATTCAACACAAAATGTTCAAGATTTTTCAATAATAGCAGATCTACAAGCTTGTAGCGCTATGAGCTTGTAGATCTGCTATTATTGAATAGCCCAAAGTATAAAATAATGGTTATAGCTATAAACATCTAAAATGACACAGTATGCATTCCCGGTCTTAATGGGTTAAACAATATACTATATGAATAATAATCTGCACATTGAATCTATAGGATATCAGGTAAACCAGTGTATATCAACCCTGGCAAACGTCCCAATTTTGGGCCGGGGCTACTGCTGAGGTGTGCCGCGCCGTTTGAAGAAGGTTTGAAAAAATATCATTAAAAAAAAAAAAAAAAACTGCCCCGAGGTGAAAAGGGTGACAACATGCTGTTTTTTTTCGGGTCAGGTGTCACACTATTGCCCTATTTGGATTCAAAACGGCTAGTGGAAGCTGAAAAGCTACAAGTTTGCATGTCTGAATAATGCAAAAACAGAAATATTTGTTTGCATTTGCTTTTTTTCTCCCCCATATGATTTCATAATAAAAAAGTGCGTATCGTATCGAAGTTGTGTGCCCAATATCGTATCGTATTGTTTCATGAAATTAGTGTATCGGCACACCCCTAGTGTGTGTGTGTGTATATATATATATATACATATAATTATATATATATATATACCGTATATCTAGGTGTGCCCTGGGATCTTTTGGCTATGCCAGGTGTGCCTTGGCACAAAAAAGGTTGATATACACTGAGGTAAACAATGAACCTAGCATCAGTCTAAACAATACACTATAACAAATAATAATCTGTACATTGAAACTATAGGATATCAGGTAAACAAAATGAACATATAATCTGTCTAAATAACATGCTATTTAGATTATATTTTACATTGTGGTCAAGGAAAAAACGAGCCTAAGTTACATGATGTACCAGTGAAATGAAATGAATTGACGTTTTCGTACATGTCTGCCCCCCAGGCCCCCCTCCGTCTGCAGCTGTACCCAGAGATAAGACCTCAGACTGGGCCACCAGCGTCACTACAACCCCCCTGAGCCTCCACACACACACACACACACACACACACACACACACACACACACACACACACACACACACACACACACACACACACACACACACACACACACACAATCACAAGTAAAGAAGAGGTCACCTATTTGGGTTGTAATTATTTAGGACAGGGGTTCTCAACTGATTGTAAACCAAGGACCACCATCCTGACTAAGAATCAGCCTTGGACCACTGTTGTGTTGGGTGGGGATATGTGGGCTAAGGTTAGTTAAAGGTGGGTTGGGGTGGCCCTTGAAGATCGCTTGAAATATGCTAGTGGTCCAGAGCTAAAAAAAAGGGAGAACCAATCACTGAAATATTCCTCTTACTTTATCCAACCTTCCATATTAAACTCATGTTAACTGATACTATACTGATTTGTAACATTTATGAGTGAGCAAACACATACCATTAAATGGCCACATTTCCTAATAATGATGACACTTTCCCTTCTTGAGATTCTAACTCCATTTTATGTGGAATTTCTTGACCTCAGACTTCTCAGTAACTGACTTCATTGACTCGTCATCTTATAGGTAAGGATAAGGATAATTCCTTTTAACAGGTCGTTCATGAAAGTCCTTGCGGTCTTGTTTCCAATGAGAACCTGTGAGCAATTGGGGTTAAGAGTCTTGCTCAGGGACAAATTTCATATCATCGGCACATATGCTGGGATAGCCTGGAATCGAACCTGGGGCAACCAGGGCCAGCTCTGGTTCCCTAGGCGGGCTCACTAACCACTCAGCTATGGCCGCCCCTGGTCACCAGGTCATTTAGTGCACTCCTTCTCAAGAAGTGGTCCATGGCCCACTAATGGTCCATGCTAGGGCTGAACGATTTTGGGAAAAAATCTAATTGCGATTTTCCTGACTGATATTGCGATTGCGATTTGATTGCGATTAAAAAAAAAAAAAAAAAAAGTCAAGCTTCAGTTTAGTATTCACTGTGTACGTTTAAAAAGTAATTGGAAGTAATGGAACATTACCAAATGGCATACCATTTATTTACTGTTCTAGATTCTAATAAATAAGGATGAGAACTAAAAGATATGAATTGCTTCATTGCTTCCAACATGTATCTTCCAAGTACTTTTTTCACCATGTATATATTTAAACATTTAGCTGGAATAGAAATAGCTTATTTTTGTAAACAACCCAACATTGAACTTGTTAAGTCATTAACTTATGGCTCAAGAAGAGAAGCTTCTTGAGCCATAAGTTCAATAAATAAAAATAAAATTAAACAAATAATTACCTTTTTGTGTAAACAATTCACAGCAGTGAAATAAGTAGGTATTTCACTTATGGCTAAAGAAGCATATTTACTGATATCCAGTATTTAGCGTATGTAAATTAACATTCAACTAAAATGTAACACTTTTTTGTCTCACAAGGCAAAGTCCTCTCCTACTGTACATTGTATTACTACTACTCCTTGGAAGTGAAAAACTCAGAATACATAACGCAGTGGTGGAAAGTAACTAAGTACATTTACTTAAGTACTGTATTTGTACTTTACTTGAGTATTTCTAATTTCCAATACTTTAACTTCTACTCCACTACATCTCAGAGGCAAATATTGTACTTTTACTCCACTACAATTATTTGAAAAATTTAGTGACTAGTTACTTTTCAGATATAAATTATAATATTGTAAAACCTACATTAACCACTTTGGCCCTATTTTATACCTAGGTTATTTGAAAATAGCAGATCTACAAGCTCACAACGCACCGTGATACGACGCGTTGTGAGCTTGTAGATCTGCTATTTTCAAACATTAGTACTTTTACTTTTGGTACTTTAAGTACATTTTGATACCAATACTTTTGTACTTTTATTCAAGTACATTTTGAATTTTCTACTTGTAACAGAGTACTTCTACATTGCAGTATTGATACTTTTACTTAAGTACAACATTTGAGTACTTTTTCCACCACTGTACATAACATAAGTGACAAAGATACAGTTCATAGTCGCTTCTTTTGGGCTTGTTTTCATAGACAGGGTTGCTTATTTCTCTCACAAAACCTGGCAACACTGACCAGGAAGTGCTTTCCATCGTATTGTTTACATATCACAGCATCCAACAGTAATAGTTTAATAATGATGGGAAAAATACAAGTTACACTTACAGAAACAAACATAGATAGGAGCAACACTACTACTACACTACTTGTGTCGCACCGAAAATAATGTTTTACCGCTACGCGCGGCATCAGGGATTTGCGCAACACGGCCGTTCGACAAACTTTAAATACTCGTAGCCGACGGAGACCTAACTCTATGAGAGGGACAGAGCGAGAGAGAGGTGGGGGGGGCTCGCTGCCCTCTCGCTCCCTGTAGAGAGAGGCAGGCAGCCACTCTGGAGAGAAGGAGACAAGTCTCGCGGGTGCTCTGGGATTAATATGAATATTAAAATGATTTATTATGATAAAATAAAAAATAAAAAAATCGCGGCCTTTGCGATTAGCTAATCGCGTGGTTGGTATGATTACAGGTGGTCTATATCTGAGCTGATCCTCTTCTGTAGTAAGTACTTTTGGAATTGAAACACCTCCTCCAATGACCACTGATAATATTTTTAATTCCACTGTCCTCATTCACACAAATACCAAAATACTAAAGTTTCTTCAAAATAAAACAAAATAAAACTAGACGCGTCGCAATTCAGGGCAATTGCAAAGTGTGGTTGCGCCGACGCGAGTCGTGGGTCGCGGCCGCCGGGCTGTAGGAATACGCTGGGAGGAATACCGTCGGAGGCTGCGCCAATTACATTGTCACGTCACTCCTGAGATCACTTGCGTTTCATTTAGAAAGGATTGATCCCCCCAAAAATCATGTTTTTGCATCAAACGGTTACGTTTTGTGCATTTGTGGCGCCCCCTATGGGTCAAAATGGAAATTCTTTTGTGGATTCGTTGAGTAAACCACCCTTGACATTTGATTCAAATTTGGGATTGAGCGGACATTTCGTTCGTGATTTCTAGCATTTTTGGTAAAACGGGCCCCTCCCACTAACTTTGGAAGCCATTTACGGACGAACGGTAAGGACTATCAAAATGCCGTTTGGATATGTTCATCGCATGGGCCCAGAGATCATGTGTACCGATTTTTGTGAGATTTGGAAGGAAAAAAAATGGAAAAGGTGCAAAAAGTGTGTTTTGAAGAAAATTCAAAATGGCGGAAAATCTATCCAGACGCAAATGGGCGTGGCCTATATGGGGAGATGCGTAGTGACCCAAGGAATCCAGGGAAAAAGACATTTTGATTTTACGACCTACGGTTCAAGAGTTATAGGCCAAAACGTAAAGGGCGCTGTTATAGCGCCACCATGTGGTCGATTAGTGTAATTCTTTTTTCAATAATTTCGGACTAAATTATGAACCTCCCCTCCAAATGTGGTAACTCTAGCTCTTACGGTTTCTGAGAAAAAAATACTTGAATTTGAGTTTTTTCACTTTTACATTAAAGCGGATGGGGAAATTTAATGCACTAATAAATCAATATCAATTAAACTATTCAACCAATCTCTTAGCAAAATACAAGCGCACGATTCCAGGTCAAGACGGTCATTTTGACATATGGCACTAAATTGGGGAATAAAAACTGTGGGAGGAGATGCGGTTCAAAGTATTGTTTATCCGGAATGAGAATAAAGTGTCCCTAGAACTATAGTCTGGTTGCCCTGTTAGGGCAACCACACTAATTATGAACAAAAACAAAATCTTCACTTTACATATTACTGAATGGATGACCAGGGACCACATGAAATACCTTCACGGACCAGCAGTGGTCCACAGACCACCATTTGAAAACCTCTGATTTAGGATAATAAAGTTTCCAGTGAAAAAGATGGCAACAAAAGAACAGTGGTGAGAAAAGTACTAAACATGTTTTACTTAAGTAAAATTATACTGTAGTGAAGAAATACTATGTTACAAGTAAAAGTCAGGTAATCAAAATTTACTTGAGTAAAAGTACAAAAGTATTGGCATCAAAATATACTTAAAGCACCAAAAGTAAAAGTATCTCATTGTGCAGAATGTCCCATTTCAGAAGTTCAAAATGTATAAACATCTTTCGAGAATAGCCGATCTAAAGTAATTAGAAACTAAAGTTTTAAAATAATTGTAGTGGAGTAAAAGTACAATATTTGCCTCTGGAGTAGAAGTTAAAGTATTGAACATTTAAAATACTCCAGTAAAGTAAAAAATCCTCAAGATTTTACTTAAGTATAGTACTTGAGTACATGCACTTAGTTACTTTACACCACTGTATTGTTATTGTTATTATTATTATTATTATTATTATTATTATTATTAATATATTTATTTATGTTCTCTTCTCTTCTCTTCTCTTCTCTTCTCTTCTCAACTACTAACATCTCTGTCCATCTCTCCTCTTGTTCTTAACCACTTGAACCCCAGCATCCCTATTCTGGGGGGAACATTCGGCACAAATAGCAGATCTACAGTAGAAGGTAGATTGCCGATCAGCGTCATTTGGATTGAAAGTCGGCCGATTTAAATCGCTGGCCGATCGATCGGAGCACCTCTAATTATTGATCTTCTCTAGTCATCCTCTGATAACGATCCATTTCAGGAGGTGATCAGAGTGAGTTTACACCAAACATCTGTAGAATCAGATGTCACACAACACTAGGATGTCACATGTACAGTGTTGATGTATTATTCTGTTCTGATTCATGTCACAAAAGGAGTGATGGACAGCTGAGAGAGAGACAGTGTAGGAGAGACAGACAGGAGAGCTGAGAGGGAGACAGTGTATGAGACAGACAGTGGGACAGCTGAGAGGGAGACAGTGTATGAGACAGTGGGACAGCTGAGAGGGAGACAGTGTATGAGACAGACAGTGGGACAGCTGAGAGGGAGACAGTGTATCAGACAGACAGTGGGACAGCTGAGAGGGAGACAGTGTATGAGACAGACAGTGGGACAGCTGAGAGGGAGACGGTGTAGGAGAGACAGATAGTAGGACAGCTGAGATGGAGACAATTGTGGGAGAGACGGACAGTGGGACAGCTGAGAGACAGACAGTGTATGAGACAGTGGGACAGCTGAGAGGGAGACAGTGTATGAGACAGCTGAGAGGGAGACAGTGTATGAGACAGACAGTGGGACAGCTGAGAGGGAGACGGTGTATGAGACAGACAGTGGGACAGCTGAGAGGGAGACAGTGTATGAGACAGACAGTGGGACAGCTGAGAGGGAGACGGTGTAGGAGAGACAGATAGTAGGACAGCTGAGATGGAGACAATTGTGGGAGAGACAGACAGTGGGACATCTGAGAGGGAGACAATGTAGGAGAGACAGACAGTAGGACAGCTGAGAGGGAGACAGTGTAGGAGAGACAGACAGTAGGACAGCTGAGAGACAGACAGTGTAGGAGAGACAGACAGTAGGAGAGCTGAGAGGGAGACAATGTGGGAGAGACAGACAGTAGGAGAGCTGACATTTATTTGCAGACAGTGTGGACAGTGTGGCTGTAAATAGCAAGCTAACTGCTATGGAATAATAAGCTACAGGCTAGTGATGCACTTTAGATGTGTGTACTGTTTGTTAGGGATTTTAGGTGGTTTTCAGTGTTTTGTATTTTGTAGTTCATGTGATGTGCTGCATACTATGTATTGGTGCTGCTGTAATGTATTGGTGCTATGTAATTTATTGTACCGTAATAAAACAAGTTTTTTTATTACGCTTTAATGTGTATATCCTGGGTTTAAGTTATATAAGTTTAAATGATATATCGTGTTTCTTTTACCAAAATCAAATCAAATCAAAATCACCGCCTTTTATTAAACTGACAAACGTATCCCAGACCAGCTTCCATGTGGTTCCACACACACACTGTCTTACATAACAAAACAATAAATACATGTATGGTGTTTACCTGCAGAAACACACTGCCCTCTCCCTGTATTTTGGTGTTTTCACTGTTTAGTTTTTTTTGGTAGACGCCCAAAACCATCCCCGTCTACCAAAACAAACAGTGAAAACACCAAGATACAGTGAGACGACTGTGTGTTTCTGCAGGTAAAACACCACCACACTACTCCAGTAGCTGATAACGGCTGCTATAGAGGGAAATGATGGGTAAAACCTATATTAATTGTTTTGTTACAGTATGTAAACACAGGGAAAAGTTACACCCTATGCCTTTAAATGGACACATGCTAAATAACGTTTACTGATCAAATGACAGGCCTCTTTATGTGTTAATGTGCTGAAGTGTTTCCATGTTTCCTGGTACAGTAGAAGTACATTATGAGTGTATGTATGAGGTTCTATTCTGGATCTTTCTATTTGAGGTAAACTGTCAAAGCTGTAACAGTTCTATTGTATAACAGTAGAGAGGATGAGTCACCAAGCCAGGAATAGACTGGACACACACACACACACACACACACACACACACACACACACACACACACACACACACACACACACACACACACACACACACAGTTACAATACATACAATTACAAATACAATTCATATCTTTGTATATTTGTTGAGGAAACATTTCTTCAACATCACTGGAATAACAAGTTAGTAATAACACCTTATGTTCTATCTAAAGAGTTCAACTTCTCTGTGTGTAGGTGCGTTCCCACCGAGAGAAATATTTGTTTTAGCGGTTTGATTAAATGGTAAATGGTAAATGGTGCATTTACATAGCGCTTTTATCCAAAGCGCTATATAAATGGGTGAATTTACATTCACCCATTCACACACACATTCATACAACGATGGCGGAGGAAACCATGCAAGGCACCAACCTGCTCATCGGGAGCAATTAGGGGTTCAGCGTCTTGCTCAAGGACACTTCGACAGTAACTCTTCTGGGGGAGCCTGGGAAAACCACACGGCTTCCATCCGGCCGCTCTACCGGCCACTCTACCCCTGAGCCACTGCTGCCCCTATTACACACTAATCAATGGAGAGAAAAAACCTGGCGATGTTCACATACATCATTATTATCATTAATTATCATTATTATTATTATCTTGCATTGTTTGTTTTGTTTTTTTTCCACCAGGAGAACGTAGAGCCTTCGTCCTACTCCTCCCGCCCAACACTCCCCGCTGACAGGTGCCCCAGCCCGTAGCAGTACGTGCAATGACCGATATCACCCTTCTCGCCCTGCTTCCCTCCCCCGAACACGGGCCAATTGTGTACTGTTCGTGTAGACGCTCGACAAAGCCGGATGCAGCACGGTGGATCCAAACACACAACCTCCGTGCTGGTGGGCAGTGACTTTACCACTGCGCCACCCGAGCTCTTTATTGTGTGTGTGTACACACACACACACACACACACACACACACACACACACACACACACACACACACACACACACACACACACACACACACACACACACACACACACACACACACACACACACACACACACACACACACACACACACACACACACGTCCTTGACATGAAAAGGTTTCTGAACCACTGTTTGAGCAACATTAGGAGGGAAGCCCAAATAAGCAACTACACTTTAGAAACAAGCCCAAAAAAACACAACCCGCAACTAGTAACTACCAATATTTAACAAGCCACTTTACAGAAAAACAAGCCCAAAGTCGCTTGTAATAAGCATACATGGCAACACTGGCTCTGAACCACCTGAACTACAGTAACCATAGAGACAGCAGGGTTTCATGACCTGAAGGTTGCCAGTTCAAATACCTCAAACTACTGTATCATTACATCATTCTGTGCTGGGGTTCCGCTGAGCAAATCATTTAACCTCAAATCTGCTCAGTCTACTGGTCAGCTCCCAGTACAACAGTATCAGACTGTGGTTGTACTGGTCAGCTCCCAGTTCAACAGTATTAGACTGTGGTTGTACTGGTCATTCTAATTCCTTTGACTTTTATAAAATACATTAACACATCCACCGCCAAGAACGTAGTCCTACGGTCCGTTAAATCCAACTGTTAAGCGCCGAAACCGTAGTCCTACGGTCCGGGTGTTTTTTCCTTTTTTTCGATTTTTTTTATTTTTTTCAATTTTTTACGGGGACCATTTTCAGTGTAACACCACCCGAAGTCAACCGGAAGTGCGATCTCGTTTTTTGTTTCCCGTCGTTCTCCATTCTAAGTCGTACACAAAACCCCCTGTAAACCTATGTAGTTTTTCATCCTCGCATTTCCCATGTTAACACAAACGGTCAGAACTCAAACATGGCGGCTCCGTTTGACACGCGGTCTCGACGAGTAGAGACCAGGACATGTGCTCGTTGTTTACAAACAGTGGATCGTGCAATCTAAAGGATTTTAACAAGATCTATGGCGACATCAAAAAAACAAAAAAACAACAAAAACACCTTGGCACTGGTGAGTACATTATGAGATTAGCCCTTGGCGGTGGATGTGAAAGGGCCCAAATATTTTTCAGTTGCTTCTGATGACATATACGTACTCAAAATAACATGTGTGTCAGTGCATACAGAATGTAACCAACACACATGGATACAGTACAGTACAGTACAGTACAGTACAGTACAGTAGGTCATACACTTCCATCTGACATACAGGAGAGATGGAGCAGTATTTTGCAAGCTGCTTTGCCTTACACTTGAAAAAGAAAACAGACATGCACATATCACAAACCTAAAGTTGGGCAGGTACTGAGAATGATAACCGGGAACGCTCGCTCCAAATCACGCTCGCCCCCATTTTTTGAGCGGACCACTCGCCTCTCTGTTGCGGAACGCTCGCCCCCCTTGTTGAGAACCGATTACAGCCCCTAACATTAAGTTAGGAGGTAGTTCGGCAAAAAACTGTATTGAAACGGCATTGAAACAGGAGGTTTTGTAAAACAACAGAGGAATCAAACGTGGATGGCTCATGGTAATAATGTCAACAATTATTGGCTATGTACAGTCCTTTGTAAACAGGGGTGGCAGTGGCTCAGGCCGGGTAGAGTGGCCGGTAGAGTGGCCGGTAGAGTGGACGGTTGGGAACCGCGAGGTTCCCAGTTCGATCCGGGCTCCCCCAGAGTTAGTGTTGAAGTGTCCTTGAGCAAGACGCTGAACCCCTATTGCTCCTGATGAGCAGGTTGGTGCCTTGCATGGTTTTCTCCGCCATCGGTGTGTGTGTGTGTGTGTGTGTGTGTGTGTGTGTGTGAATGAATGAGTGATGTAATGCACAATCTTGTAAAGCGCTTTGGATAAAAGCGCTATTTGAATGCAACATTGCAAGCATTAGCAACACACACACACACACACACACACACACACACACACACACACACACACACACACACACACACACACACACACACACACACACACACACACACACACACACACACACACACACACACACACACACACACAACAAGCAACAAGCAACACTACCAGCTCAGTCACTCCCAAATATGGTCATTCTAGCTGCTTCATTCACTGCTACTGTGTGTGTGTGTGTGTGTGTGTGTGTGTGTGTGTGTGTGTGTGTGTGTGTGTGTGTGTGTGTGTGTGTGTGTGTGTGTGTGTGTGTGTGTGTGTGTGTGTGTGTGTGTGTGTGTCCTATTGAACCTCTGCATGTGAATAATGGACTGGGTCTCCTGTGGGAGCTAGAAAGAGCTCGGGGGAACAGCGCTTTTAAAGCCTCATAATGGTGACAGACAGACAGGAGGGATTAAGGGTTTAATTTAACTTTCCATTAAATCTCTACACTTCTTTTTTGTTCATACAACTAAAATAGGCTATCCTACTGTTCAAATGAATTTTGACATGTAGGCTACACCAAATGTTGGTCTGAAAGGAAAACTTTTAACAAAAGATGTGCTATTTCATTAGAAAAATAATAGTCGATTAGATATTTCTGTTTTAAGTTATTTGTAAAATAAAATAAAAAATGTAGGAAATAGTAGGAAATGAACTTTTAGCACGAGATGATGACAATAATAACATCATATGTAATTTGCATATATAAGCTAATCTATAATGAAAACCGTGAGTGATGAAAGTGAATGAAGTAGAGGACAGCGGTGTGTGGCTCCAGAGGCAGGCCGCCCAGCAGCAGCTGTTGTGCGGACACATGCTGTGGGGACCGGCCGCTGGTCGTTATGTAAAACTATAATCCCTCATATCCATCAATCTCTCTAGCTCCATAAAGAACCTCTCACTCCGCTATACAGCTCCGAGATGAGGTTCTATGTCGTTACCTTCCAGAATCGGGTGAACGTCCGCCAAGGCTCCGCTGTTTACCCTTTTGTATACGTCGTATGCCAAAACTAATGGTAGATTCCAAGCCGCACGGATGTTTAAAGTTTGGTTCGGCGCATAAAATTTTAGGAACGGAGCGAAACTACCCGTTTAAATCGCTTATTTAGTCAGCCTGTGGCCATGTTTCCCATTCAAACCGGAAAACCCCCCTACGTCCGCTGCCAGTACTGCTCCCGGTTTGGCTACAATGGGAAACATGGCCACAGGCTGACTAAATAAGCGATTTAAACGGGTAGTTTCGCTCCGTTCCTAAAATTTTATGCGCCGAACCAAACTTTAAACATCCGTGCGGCTTGGAATCTACCATTAGTTTTGGGATACGACGTATACAAAAGGGTAAACAGCGGAGCCTTGGCGGACGTTCACCCGATTCTGGAAGGTAACGACATAGAACCTCATCTCGGAGCTGTATAGCGGAGTGAGAGGTTCTTTATGGAGCTACAATCTCTCCATCTTCCTTCCTTCCATCCATCCATCCATCCATCCATCCATCCATATCTCCATCTCTCCAGCTTCCATCCATCCATCTCTCCATCTTCCATCTCTACACTTCTACATCTCTCCATCTGCATCTCTACATCTCTCCATCCTAAAAGATGGAGCAGCACCGCCTCAACTCTTATAATTCCACGGTTAACCAGTGACACGTGTCTGGATTATAGTTTTTAGGGTTTACTTTCCAGACAGAGCGGCGGGTGATGCTGTCTGACATCCCCGCTCCATCTAACCCCATCCCCGGCCACCAGCACCGACTCAGGCTGCCTCCCCCAGCGGTCCAACACACCGTTAAACCACACAACACACACTCTCACCTGTAATGTTGTGGCCGTACAGAGAGACGCCTGGCGCTCCTCTGTCTTGCTGCTGATGTTACTCCCCGAAAATAGTCCAGAATGTCAGCCTGATGCGTGTGCGTGCATGTGGTGTGCATGCATGTGTGTTGTGCGCGTGTTGTATGTGCGCGCCACCAGCCGTGTGTAGAGAGCGGTTGTTAGCAGCGGTGCGTGTGTGTGTGCATGCGTGTGTGCGTGTGTGTGTGTCTGTGTGTGTGTGTGTGTGTGTGTCTGTTCACTATTAGAAGCCAACCGGCAATGTGCGACCACACACACACACGCACACGCACACGCACAAACACACAAACAGCCCCGCCCCTCTCTCTTATGGACTGTTCCAACTGGCCGGTAAAAGGGGGGGGGGGGACAGCAACATAAAGAGTAATTATTCTGTGGCAAATAATTTCACATTTTTGCTTATTTATTTATGTTAACAAAATATACATTTATAAACTGATATTAGAGTTCTGTATCAACATTGCAGCTTGTTAAATATAGAGCTTTCAGCCCTGGCAGGCTGTGACTTTCTGGTGACCGGCTGGTGACAGATGACAGGTTATCAACAGCGTTGCCAGATGCTGGGACAGAAATAAGCAACCAGGTCTATGAAAACATTCCCAAAAGCAGCGACTTTATACATAGAAAAATAGAAAATAGCAGATCGACAAGCTCACAGTGCATCGCATCTGTTATTTTCTAAACAAATCTTGAAAAAATAAAAATAAAAATTGAAATATTTTAAATAAGTAGTTCATCCAAAAAATTAATTATTTTCTATCAATTACAAACCTCATGAAGCCTTGAATTCATGGAGATTATTTTGTTTTTGTCGCATTCCTAAGCGAATATTTTGATGACCACGGAAAGATGCCAACTCAGGCGCCGGTCATCAAATTATTGGCTTAGGAATGCTACAAAAAAATCTCATGCTCCATGAATTCAAGGCTTCATGGGGTGTGTAATTGATAGAAAATATGTATTTTTTTGGGTGAACTACTCCTTTAATAACACACATTTTGTATTATCAGATGGGAGGTCCGCGGACATATACACATTAATATGGGTGTCCTTAACATGAAAATATTTGAGAGCCACTGGTTTAAACAACATTTAGGAAGCAAGCTCAAATAAGCAACTACAACAGAAACAAGCCAACAAGCGACTGTACAGAAAGTCACACCCATAATAAGTCGCTTATAATAAGCAGACATGGCAACAGTGGTTATCAAGCGACAGTGAACAGGCCAAGTGGTCCTGGGCTAGGAGCCAGAACATTCTCACAATGACGCAAATTTGCTCTACTTTAAGGCATAGGATTATGAGTATTACTGTCTTACTCTCTTTGCAGGTGGAGAGAGAACCCAGTGATCTGAGTCATACCTTCACTCATTGAACTAACTAGCATTTCAGTGGTTCTCAAAGTGAGGCCTGGGGACCTTAAGGTGGTTCCAGCCAGGCAGGGGGTCCCCAGGAAAATTAGTTTATCGCATAAAAATCTGTTTACCCACTCAGTGGAGTAACGGAGGGGTAGCAAGTGATGCAGTGCAGGGGGGCCACCAGCAGGGGGGGCCCCGCCTGCGCTGATACAAATATTTTTACAGCAAAAAAAAAGAAAAAGTTGATTTATATTGGTCAAATAGAACCGAATTAGACCGAATTAGACCCGACATTTTTCGCGCACGCAGGTTGTGCACGCACATGTAATTGGGCCTCACGTGAAACTCCTTCGGGGAGGCCCCGCGATTCTGCGTTACGCCACTGTACCCACTGTTACGACCCGGCCTAGGGGTCACCAGGTGTAACACAAAAATGGACTCCCTCCTACCCAGTCCCTAAATATAGCCAGCCAACACCAGTTGAAATTCCAAAGTAGTAAAATACAGTGGTTTATTTCATAATTAGCGAAACTTACATGGGTAATAAATTACCTCAGAGTGGGCACCTGTACATAAAACACCTATGCTTACCTTACAAACCCAAAACAAACACACAGGTATCTTGCCTAACAAACACATGAAAGAACACATGATCAAACGAACACAAAAGAAAGGACCCCTACATTACCAAGACTGTAACCCATGACAACAGTGAAAACTCTAAAATACTGGCACGGCTAAAAACACTCAAAACACCAGACTGGTGCGGTTTAGAGGCTGGCATGCAGGAAGGTACCAGAGATACAGAGGACAGGCATCTTTATAGGGCATAGCAGTGGCGGACATTTTCTGGTTCCACTTCAAAATAATCAATGCATTTTTCCCATTGACATTTCCAAAAATATTTGTATCAATTCATTTAAGCCTAGAATCAAACCATCCAGGGTCCTGGTGAATCATGACGATAAAAAAAAAAATCTGTGATTTTTTTAAATGTTATATTTAATTATATGATATACTATATTTAATAAATACCCTTTGTTTTGCCGTTTTCAAAAAAGTTTTTTCACAGAATCAAACGTTTTATGGTCATGATTCACCAGGACCCTGGATGGCTTGATTCTAGGCTTAAAATAATTGATATAAATATTTTTGGAAATGTCAATGGGAAAAATGCATTGACTATTTTGAAGTGGAACCAGAAAATGGCCACCACTGCTATGCCCTATAGAGACACACGGCCGGAAGCGGAAGGCCTACAAATCCACGCCCACTTTTGACACTCGGGGTCCGTTAGAACGATGAACTGCAGCTCTCAATGCAATCTCTATGAGAGGCATTGTAAAATACCGTCATTTCACTGGTTAACTACTGAGGCTGTAGCGATTTTTTTTGTGTTCTAATAATCTGTCCCATTTGTTTAATTTGTCCTTTTTAATGTCCCATATCTTTCATCTCCATATACTACCCACAATATACTATAATATACTCCATCAGTATCCCTTGAGGTTTTCAATACCCAGAAAACTGGCGAAAGTGGCCGTTTTCAATAGGTTTTGGTCATTATCTCTGGAACAGAAGGTCCAATCTGCTCAGTTCAAAGCTTGTTGGATGCGTGACTTTGAGGACATTAAGCACGCAATGACACATTTTCGGGTTATTTATTTTTTTAGGGGAGGCGACAGGCGAGATCTTAGTTGGGCAGGCGACCGCCTCTCCTGCCTCTACAGTGGGTACGCTGTCGGTCGGCGCTCGGCGCTCGTAAAGACAGTGATGTCACTGAAATGCCTGTCTGCTGTCTACCCTCTGCTGTGTTAGCATTATGGGCAGGGATGAGCTGTAGGGGGTGCTAAGGGGGCGACCCCTTAGTTCTGGCGCTGGCTGGGGGGCTGGGAGCTCCACATGCACGCGCGAGCACGCACCGTCAGCTGCGGTCTTAACGCCTTAAAGTTTAAACAATAGCCTCTCAAGGTTCGCGCCGTCAGCGGCGAGCCGTTCTCAATAGCGTCTACCTGGCTGCTTTGCATAACATTAGGCTACTGGAGAAAAGCCATGGACTTGAATTGAATGTGTACATTCCTCTCACAATGAGAGACAACAGTCTCTGCACTGCAGAGTGTGAAGGGGATCGCTTAGAAGAGGACCCAGTTCTCTGAGACAAGACAAAGACAAGTTGTCTGATTATTTTAAGTACTTATGTGTGGGTGAGTCTATGTAAAGGGCTTTTATATAAAACTAAAAGGAAAATAAAATAATTAATTAATTGAAACGAAAATAAAAACAACAAATTAACAATGCAACTAAATAATAAGATATAATTACATTAAAAATCACATGTTGAATACAGTATTTCAACTAGCACTGAGTGACTGAGCTGATTGGCTATGTGCACATGCGTGCACGTGCGTGTGCACGTGACGTCAGAAAATATAGCCCCCCTAGTTAAAAAATCCACAGCTCATCACTGATTATGTTGACAAAGACACTCCATACATTTGGAAACATATTTTTATTTAAATCAATATCGTCTTCAGTTAATGCAGGATAATTTTAAAAGTAGGCTAACTTTCATATCCTCTCATAGGGAATGCATTGGCAGCTGCAGTTCATCGTTCTAACGGACCTCGAGTAGCGGCGCTGTCTCAAAAGTGGGCGTGAAATTTGTAGTCCCCGTGTGTCTCTATAGTCCCCAGCCTGGTCACAGGAGCCAATCATCAGCAGGCTCTACCTAGTAATCAGCTAGTCACTCAACCACCACTCATTCACCATTCACACCAGCTGGTACTCAATCAGTCACTCATTCACACACACACACACACACACACACACACACACACACACACACACACACACACACACACACACACACACACACACACACACACACACACCAATGAGGGAAGAAATACATACACAGGGCAACACACAAGAAAATATGACCCTATAGGGTCATAGCACCACTTTGACTCTATTTTATTCTTCACCTATTCAAAAATCTACAAGATCTACAAGCCTGATGCGTTGTGAGTTTGAAGATCTTAAAGAATCTTGAAGAATTGTTACAGATGTTGAATCACTATAAAGTATAAAGTGGCTCAAGTGGTTTGTCATGTCGCTGGGGACCCCATGAAATTATGTAAATGGTAATGCATTTATATATAGGATTCCGGTTCAGGGGCTCCAGCCCCTGAATCGCTAGCCTTGCATTCAGGGTCTGGTGATGCTGAGGCGGGGTTTACTCGGTTGAAAGTCTAACCGGCTGCCCGGCCCAATCGGGATCGGGATAATCCAGTATGAACCAATCGTTAAAGAGAGCCACTTTGGCCACGCCCCCATCTCAGAAAACGGCTGCACTGAGAGGGTTTTCAGACTGAATAATGGAGTGAAACTAAATGAAAATTTAGGCTGAGTGTCAGGCTAATATAGCGTCTTTCTCCAAAGCACTTTCCAATGTACTTCACATTCACCCATACATTCCCACAGCAGAGTAAAAGCATGCAAGGCACCAACCTGCTCATCTGGAGCAATTAGGGGTTCAGTGTCTTGCTCAAGGACACTTTGACGCACAAGCAGGATGAGACGGGGATCGAACCCGAAAACTTTGGATTCCAAGACGCCCGCCCGCTCTACCACGTGAGCCACTTCCGCCATTTCTTTAAAATCTTGAAAAGTGAGTTTTCATTGCGATAACATTGAAATAGGAACTCCAAGTATACTATAGTTCCATTGATCCAAGCCAGGAACACAAATCAATTGATTGATCATAAAACGCTGTGAAAATGCATGCAGCCCACCCACCCACCTGACCACTTAACACGGCAGTGTTAAGTGGTCAGATTGGTGGGCCGCGAATGCTTGAGAACCACTGTTTTACTGCATTGATTAGATATGAAAAATAGATTCAGATAGTGATATGTACATCTATAAACAGAAAACAGGCAGTTATACCATACATATTTATGACATGTTTTTATTGAGTATGAAGATTACAAATCCATAAATTCAATTATAAATCCATCTCTCCCAGTCTGTCTATCCTACACCATCTATCAGTGAGCAGTCATATAGAGCACTGTTTCCCCAAACAGACCAATGTTTTACCAATTTTAATGCAAGTAAATATCCCCTTTTTATTCCTACATTCAAAAAAATTATAATATTATTTCAAAAGATTTAGTCACTACTTTTCATCAATTAAAAACATCTATTAAAACAACATTTCATCAATTAGCAACAATTCTAAAACATTTCAAAAGTATTTCATAAATACAATAAACGAATAATTTCCATACAAAAAATTTATGTTTAAGAAGTAAACAGCGCGGCGCGAAGCGACGCATCGTAAGCTCGTAGATCTGCTATTTTCACTAGTTTCGGTAACGGGAAATCTCTCTTTTGGGTCTTGGGCAAAAGAAAATGGGAACCACTGATATAGAGAAGCCTACCGAAGTCTTGACGTCACTCCCACTACCCCTGGGTCACCCAGTTATTTTTTTGTAGTAAATCCCATAGGCAAATCTTAGATTGCATCATATAAGAACTGTGTTCCAAAAATAAACAAGTCAGCCCGGCGATTTTGTCATTTATGATATTGAGTTACATTTGATATTGCGACGCGTTGTGAACTATCGGCTATTTTCAAATGGCCTACGTATAAAATAGGGCTAAAGTGGTTAATGTGTGTTTTATTATATAATAATTTATATCTGCAAAGTAACTTGTAACTAAAGCTTTCAAATCATTGTAGTGGAGTAAAAGTACAATATTTGCCTCTGAGATAGTAGAAGTAGAAGTATGGAAATTTGGAAATACTCCAGTAAAGTAAAAGTACCTCAATTGTACTGAAGTACAGTACTTTAGTAAATGTACGTAGTTACTTTACGCCACTGGATAAAAGGTCCAACACTTCTTTGTGACATCCAGAAGATGTCAGCTGTCATTCATGCATGTGACAGTGTAATGGAGCCTAAGGCTCAGTCCTGTGTGGAGACGCACTGAAGAGGAGAGGACAGTGTTTTGTGTTCATGATGAAGATGCATTCAAGAGGAGAGGACAGTGTTTTGTGTTCATGATGAAGATGCATTCAAGAGGAGAGGTCAGACAGAAGAACAGCTCTGACCTGCTTACTCAGGGATTCAAGTTCTCAGTCGCTAACGACTCATTTCAGTCATCAGGATTCCACAGAAGCCAGCCTGTCTTCTATGGAAGCGTGTTGCACAGCGAAAATAGGCAATCTACAAGCTTGTTGAATAGGCTCTTTTCGGTTATTATTTTAAGATTAGAGCATTGAAGTGGTCAAACTAGCAATTTTCTCAGAGGCATCTTCTTAATCCTAATGGTCTCAGATATTTCATAAAAGCAAAGGTTAGAAGGTAAGGCCTCGTACACACAGTTAAAACAAGCGACGCATGCTTTACGCACGCCTCATGGGGGGGTGAAGCCGTTTCAATCCATTCTCTATGGAAGTCACGTGGTTTTGATGCGCTGACTTGTCGCAGGGGAGGAGGAGGGGTGAAGCCATGAAGGTTTTCCTACCTTTCTTATGATGTTATGATATCGGACGAGTGGTATAGTCCATTCCATAGCTCTGGAATGGAGGATCGCGGCGGGACAATAATTTTTTTCCGACACTACCAGACGGAACGAGCCCCTGTCCGTGACGATCGCAGTCACAGAGATTATTCCATGATTTTTCAAAGGTAAAGTAAAATCGCCAAAAAAAAGTCATTATAATATGCGATTTAGAGCAAGGATAGGCACGGGTTTTTAACTGCGGCAGACCCATTGTGGAGTTATGACATTTCTGTACTACCACTCGTCCTAGAATATAACATCATAAGAAAGGTAGGAAAACCGTCAGGCGAAATGTTCCTTTAAAGCTCGGGTCTATAATGGCATTATAAGCTCAGCGGAACAGCACTGTAAAATTGTTCAATAGTAGAATTTGTCGGTTGGTAGGTGTGATCACCGTGGTGCGTAAATGACAACGCACTTCTTTTCTTGTTTTTTTATTTCTCACACTGTGCAGGGGGTTACAGGACATGCAGTTTTAGTTGTGTGGTTTTCTGTATATCAGACAAAATACAGAACAAGGAGAAAAGTTACCCAAAGTAACAAACATAATTCGATTATACTGCACATCAAACGTATAATGAACGCACACACTGCAGCCTCTGCTGCTGCTCTCTGCACCAGACTTGACACTCTGACCAAACATTTGCTTTTACAGGTGCATGGGATTACAAATCAACTCAGCAGCAGGTGCAACTAAATGGCCAATCAACAGCTGTGCACTCAGCACACATTGAAGTGAAAACAAAGGGTCCATTTTAGAGGAAAAAAACTGAAACAATAATACTAAACTTAGAGTTTGGGGAATCTTCTTAACAAGCACACTATAATACCTTAACTTAGTTAGTTTTAAAGTGTCTTTGTTATAAGTTGTTATACATAATTATAAACATTTATAATAATATGAAGCACCGTTCACAAATCACTCTTTAGGACTTGGCCATACAAAACTCATCATGTGGCTTGGACCCCTGGGGGTCCCCGGACCACAGCTTGAGAACCACTGCTATATACAGAGTCTGGAACTACATCCCCCAAAAGCAGAGAAATGAAGCAGTCATCTGTTCCTCATTTCCGTTCACAAAAACTATATTTTAAAATATCTTTAAAACCTACTTTAGAATGCACATTTCTTCTAAGCGGCAAGCTATGTTTTGCTTCGACTAATTCGATTTACTGTAGGACTAATTTACGCGACTGCTAAGATGAAACAGAACCAGGGAGAAGGTGGGACATCTGCTTAATCCATTCCCAGCTCATTTTCAGCGCTTCCTTTGCAAAGACTGTATGACTGACACATTAGACAGACAGACAGACAGACAGACAGACAGACAGACAGCTTGAGACTAGTGTTCATGGGGTCCAGGTGATGAAGTACTAGTGCCCCCTGCTGTTCATGGGGTCCAGGTGATGACCTGCAGTGCGTTCAGTGCTGCTCTCCTCACCACCTCCTCCTCTCCCGCCCCAGTCCTGCTCCTCAGCACAGGGAGGTGCTCCAGGAGCGCCTCCTTAGCGCTGGGGGCCTCCGCCAGGGCCGCGAGGGCCCTCAGAGCGTTGACACACACCGCACGCTCGCCACTAGACACCAGCTGGACCAGGGAACCCAGAGCGCCGGCCGAGAGACACTGAGACTTACCTAGAGAGAGAGAGAGAGAGAGAGAGAGAGAGGGAGAGAGGGAGAGAGGGAGGGAGGGAGGGAGGGAGGGAGGGAGGGAATTAAAAGCGTATTACAATACTGCAATGTAGAAATACTCTGTTACAAGTAAAGGTCCGGAATTAGAATTGTTTTTGAGTACCAAAAGTATTGGTATCAAAATGTACTTAAGGTACCAAAAGTAGAATGTGCTCATTGTGCAGAATGTCCCGCTTTTCAAATGTATAAAAATGCGACGCATTGTGAGCTTGTAGATCTGCTATTTTCAAATGTCCAAAATGTATATAGGGTTGAAGTGGTTAATGTATGTTTTGTGATAATAATCAAAATCTACAAAGTAACTAGTAACTAAAGTTTTGAAATAATTGTAGTGGAGTAAAAGTATAATATTTGCCTCTGAGATGTAGTGGAGTAAAAGTAAAAGTACTGAAAATTGGAAATACTCCATTAAAGTAAAAATACCCAGACATTTTACTTAAGTTCAGTACTTGAGTAAATGTGCTTAGTTACTTTACACAACTGGACAACAGTGTCCACAGAGAACACCTTTTGAGCTGGGAGCACTGTGGATATCATGTCCGCGGGTGTGTGTGTGTGTGTGTGTGTGTGTGTGTGTGTGTGTGTGTGTGTGTGTGTGTGTGTGTGTGTGTGTGTGTGTGTGTGTGTGTGTGTGCAGTGTGCAGTGTGCAGTGCGCGTGTGCGTGTGTGTGTGTACCTGTGCTGATGACAGCAGTGTTCATGATGGCTCCGGCAGCGTTGGTCTGAACGCTGCTGTCACTGTCTGTCAGTAGAGACACCAACACTGGAACCACACCCTGATCACATATACTCTGCTTCCCCTCCAACACCACACTGCGCACACACACACGCACGCACACGCGCGCGCGCACACACACACACACACACACACACACACACACACACAC
The DNA here is from genome assembly GCF_963280865.1 of Gymnoscopelus braueri. NCBI lineage: Eukaryota > Metazoa > Chordata > Actinopteri > Myctophiformes > Myctophidae > Gymnoscopelus > Gymnoscopelus braueri. The sequence goes on from NC_137608.1 coordinate 324,467, forward strand.
ACACACACACACACACACACACTTTTACTCCACAACAATTATTTGAAAACTTTAGTTACTAGTTGCTAGTTATTATTACAAAACATACAGAAACCACTTCAGTCCTATATATGTTTCGGCCATATGTTTCGGCAGATTGGCTATTTTCAAATGGCCGATCTTTCTTTTTGAAAACTTGTGAAAAACTTGTGAATTGGGACATTCTGCATAATGAGTACTTTTACTTTTGGTACTTTAAGCACATTTTTATGCCAATACTTTTGTACTTTTACTCAAGTACATTTTGATCTGGACTTTTACTTGTGATGTAGAATTTCTACATTGCAGTATTGATACTTTTACTCAAGTACAAAATGTTAATACTTTTTCCACCACTGCTGATGTTCTGTAAGTGTTACCTGATGTTGAGCAGAGCCCCTGCAGCCTCTGAGCGGATCAGAGGGCTGCAGTGTGTCAGGTGTTTCCTCAGAACCTCCACACCGCTGCATCTCAGAGCACACAGCACCTCCACCCTCACACACTGCCTCAGGGAGGACAGCAGGAGCACACACACCTCCTCATCATCCTCCTCCTCCTCTGAAATCTTCTTCACCAGCCTGGGTACCAGACCCTCACGCACCATGGCCTCCGCACCTGGAGGAAGAGGAGGGGCAGAAGAAGAAGGAGAATGAGAAGAAGAAAGAACTCAACTCAAACTTTATTTATAAAACCCACCAGCAGAGCTTCCTGGGTCAGAGGTTAAAATAACATCATTAAAAACTCTGAGCTGCAGTGGTGGAAAAAGTACTCTAATTGTTTACTTGAATAAATGTAGAAATACTCAGTTACAAGTAAAAGGCCTGTGTTCAAAATGTTACTTGAGCAAAAGTACAAAAGTATTGGCATCAAAATATACTTAAAGTACCAAAAGTAAAAGTACTAAAATGTTTGAAAATAGCAGATCAGATAGATCGGCTATTTTCAAATAGCCTAGGTATAAAATAGGGCTAAAGTGGTTAATGTATGTTTTATAATATAATAATTTCTATCTGAAAAGTAACTAGTAACTAAAGTTTTCAAATAATTGTAGTGGAGTAAAAGTACAATATTTGCCTCTGAGATTTAGTGGAGTAGAAAGTACTAAAAACTGGAAATACTCCAGTAAAGTAAAAGTACCTAAAAATTGTATTTAAGTACAGTAGAGTAACTGTACTTAGTTATTTTACACCACTGCTGAGTTGTAAGATTATTTTATTATTATCTTGGCCGTGGTATGGTCTTATTATCTTTAACAATTGCACATGCATTAATTGACACATTCATGTTGTGTGCAATGCAACTTAAATGAAATCTGCATGAAGTGAGGCTTGAACTGGCGACCATGAGGTCGTAAGGCAGACGCTTTAGTGAGAAGCCATTGGACCAACAGGCCTGATCTAGTGAAAAAGGAGACCAGAGAGATGATACCGTTTCACGCAAATTGCTCAAAAATCCTGGGTTTAAGTGTTCTTCAAACTGCTCAAAATAGCGGAAAATCTAAGGGCGGAGCTTACTGGTCAAAGTGATACATGTGTTCCTCATGTGTCAAGGCACAAGTGTAAGCAAGTTTCATGGCTGTCGGCCAAACGAGGCATGACGTTTGCCTGTTTAAGGTTTGCATGTTTAAAAAATTACTATAGCGCCCCCTTTTGGCCAATTGGAGTAAGATTGGTTTCAGAGATATTTGGAATGACCCTCTACATTACTGCAAAGTTTCAAAGAAATGTGAGTCTGCATGTATGTGTTAGGCAGATGAATAATTGTCATAAAACTGCAATATTCATTGGCTCATTAAAGCTTCATTTTTTCAATTAAAGACATTTCCAACAGGCTTTTTGTCGGTATAGGTCCAAAGTTTAGTGCAGATTGCTCAAAAATCCCAGGAGGAGATAGATTTTAACTGCTTTTCATATAATTAAAAAATGGTGGGAGATCTAAAGGTCAGAGGTCAAAAGTCAGAGTGTGAAAGTTGTTCATCATGAGTAGACGCATGTGTGTATTTAAGTTTCATGGCTGTAGGTCAAACAGGGCATGAGTTGTACCTGTTCAAAGTTGGCATTTTCAATTGGGTGCTTTAGCGCCACCCTTTCACGAATGAGTGTGAGATTTATTTCTTGATAGTTTTTCATGACCATCTATCATATGGCCGAGTTTCGTAAAAAGCGTATGCACGGTTAAGCCAGAACTGCCAAAAACGGCAGAAAAAACAGAACAATAGTGAATTTTGCCAATATCAAGACGGAGCCTTGCTCTGTGCCAGAGCCTGGCCCCGTAATAATAATAATAATAATGATTGTAACAATAATAGTAATAATAATTTTAAAATAATAATAATAATAATAATAATAATAATAATAATAATAATAATAATAATAATAATAATATAATATTAATACCTGCAGGGAAGTGAGCCAGTCTGTTTAAAGTCAGATGGACGTTCTTCCTACAGGATGCTACTGGTTCATCTAACAGCTCTGACAGCGGAGAGAGGATTCCACACTGCAACATCACCTCTCTACACACACACGTGCACGCACACACACGCATGCACACGCACACGCACGCACGCACGCACACACACACACACACACACACACACACACACACACACACACACACACACACACACACACACACACACACACACACACACACACACACACACACACACACACACACACACACACACACACACAACTAAATAAGAATAATAAGAATATCCTCTGATAATGCCAGTCTGTGTAAGTTAGGGTTAGTTCCTCAGAAAATGACAGCGTCACAATATAAACAAATGTTATACTGACACCTAGTGTCAACTATGGCATGGTGCATGCTTTCATTCCTTTTTTAAGCCATTATAATATGAATATAAATAAAATACAAAAACAACCGTATTGTTATTTTAACATATTGGGTGATGTTTAGTACTGATGTTAGTCAGCATGTAGTTGTCATGGAAACGTACCTGCCGACATTATGGGATGTCAGGTGGTAGAGCACCTCTGTGCTTTTAGTTCTGACTACGGACTCGTTGTCTTGTAACAAGGTCTTTAACTGCTGCACACAGCCTGAAAACAATGCACAGGACTTAAAAGCAGGGTTTTTCTCAAAGTGGGTGCTGTGGCACCCTAGGGTGCCGCGAAGCATAATATTGGAATTGATCAATATCACTTAGACCCTAAATGTATAGGTATGTGACCCGCTGACCCCCACCTGAAAATATATTGTGCCAGGGACCCCCAGAAGCAAAGATTTGTGTTAAAAATGTTTGCCTTTTTAAGAAAAACAGATTAAAAGATTTGCACACATTTTCAAGATTTTTCTAAAATAGCCGATCTACAAGCTTGTAGCGTGGCACTAGGTGCCGAGCTGTGAGCTTGTAGATCTGCTTTTTTTGAACATTTTTTTAAAAAAATCTTGAAAGCGTTTTGAACAATTTAGAATTTCTTTAACACAAATCTTCTCTTCCGGGGGGTCCCTGGCTGGCACAAAACATTTTCAGAAGGGGGTCCGTGGCCAAATAGCCTACATATGTGGCGTGCAGGGTCCTCGACACAAAAAAGTCTATGGTGTAAAAAGTGCATATTATTCTATTTACCGTGGTGAATGCTCTCCAGAGCCCTCTCTGGGTCATGCACCAGGTCACACAGGGCAGCCAGAGCATGGACTCTGGTCCCCGGCTCTGGGTGTCTCATCTCCCGGCACAGCCGCGGCAGAGCCCGCTGGCCGAAGGCTACAGGAGCCTCCATCAGATGTCTACCCATCCTGGCGAAGAACGGCCTTTTTTTCTCCTTTTTTTCACTCGTCCGTTATGTAGTCCATTTGTGTCGAGAAAAGTTTATTGTAGCCTACAGAGTGGAACACTGTGTATGTTTACAGTCGTTACTAGGCAACGGTCAGTGTTGCCAGATTCTGCGAAAGAAATAAGCAACCAGGTCTATGAAAACAAGCCCAAGCCCAAGCCCAAAACAAGCCCAAGCGACTAGCTACGACTATTTGAAAATAGCCGAGATCTGCTGTTTTCAAAAATAAGAACATTTTACATTTTAACATTTAATCTTGTATGGGAGGGGGGGGGGGGGGGGTCTCTGGCACAAAATATTTTCAGATGGGAGGGGTCTAAGGCATACCTGCCAACTCTCCTGTTCTCACCAGGAGACTCCTTCCTGTTATTTGACCCCATCTCCTGGACGTCTCCTGTTCCGTTTCTCCTGTTATTCTCCTGTTTTGGGGGATTCCACCCTTTTTGTGTCAACCGATCTCTCAAAGGCCCATTTAAGACCTTTCCTCACTGATATGCGGCCACTCATGTTAATTTGCTAGTTCCTTGAGTTTTTGATATGCAAATCACAATGGCAGTATTTATGTTTTTTTTTGTTGGAAGGTGTGAGTGGGGTCTCTCTCTCTCTGCATGCCACTTTGATTCTGGCACACACATTGTAATTGAATGCAATTTTAAAGTGACTAGTGGTTTTTAAGTAATTAGTGGTTATTAAATATGGCTCTTTTATTGCTACTTTTAACTTTTTAATGGATCCTATGTAAGTGTAACCTGGTGTCGAGCAAGGGATCAACTTTTAACAAATGATGTATGACTACGCCACCTTGATGATATGTTTGTATCTAGGAATACCTCTAGAAATTAGGTTCCCCAATATGCACAAGTTCGTTAATGAGACTGAGACATGAATTCCCCCAAACATATGGAAGTTTATTTAAGTTAGCACAGAACATTTGTTTATTGAAGGGCTACTTAATATCAACTTCAGTGTAATACAATCCAATCATAACACCACAAGATACTATAATATATAACAAATGTTGCAATCCCAAGTAACCAACACAATTACTCACAACAAAGGACAAAGGGGCTACATCCGGATTCAAAGGGGGCAGGCAGGCAACGGTCGACCATATACAGGGGAAACCAAGCTAAAAGGAAGCTAAGCTAACCTTCACCCAAACTGTCGACTAAGAAGACTAAACACGCACACAGCAAACTTAAAAACACACGGCATACAGAAACAGCGTGACACCGTGCAATGAGGTGCTCGCATTCACAGCAAACCTTAAGGTTGTTGTGGGCTATGGTGATCTTAGGTGAACCTCTGCAGCCGGTCGGCTATACCCCCCTGGCTCTCGTTGACCCCGGATAGCAGCATGCTCGTCACAGTGTTTGGGGGAGAAACACATACATATACGTATACATATACATATACATATGATAACAGGAAAATAGCTCAATAAACAATACAAACAAACGATAAAACTCAGACTAAACTAAACAAAACAAAACAGCAGTGGTGATATCTACAGGGAGTGGAAACGACAACGTTTAGTATACAAACAAAAACAAATCAAATAAACGAGACCCCAGTTGCAAGACCTGCAGCCCTCAACCACCAAGCAGACTATGTTAGTTGGACTGCAGGGCCTTTAAATACTCAACCTGATTGGCAATGGCGTGCAATGAGGAAGTGCCAGTGCAGCTGCTACGGTGGCCCCTGAGGCTCAACTCTGACTGGCCACATAAGTAAAGGCTGATAAAAGTGTCAAACTCCCAAAATCCACCAGAACACTGGAAATTACATCTACTCTGTTCAAAATTTCCCCGCTTGGGGGTGTGGTCAGTATGCCAGTATGTCAAGTTTTCAAATAATTGTAGTGGAGTAAAAGTATAGTATTTGCCTCTGAGATGTAGTGGAGTAGAAGTAAAAGTATAGAAAATTGGAAATACTAAGGTAAAGTAAAAAATACTTCCAAATTGTAAGCTATTTAAGTACAGTACTTGAGTACATGAGTACATGCATTTAGTTGCTTTATACCACTGATATTTGGATTCTCTTGTACCTCTGAAATATGTCAATCCATTTATTATTAATCTTGAGTCCAACAGTTCAAAGTGATCTTGCACCATTGCATCTTTCCACCATTCAAATCCATTAAGATCGACATAAATTGATAAAACAACATTAAACGCAGACCTGACACAGCAACATGCGGCACAGCATTCATTTAGCTGTCCTGGAATTCCCTCTGTCTGTCCTGTCAAGTTTATAGGCCTGTGTTATGTTTAGTTTCGCTGCTTTTAAGTGTCTGATGACATTTTAGGTAATATTGCATAAATACACAGGGATTATTTCTTGTTTTTCATACCAGTAACCTGTAAGCTGATTGTATGACGTTCTGCATAGTAGTGTTTATTTGTATGTCATCATGATTTGAGTGCTCGGGGATCTCATTTTAAATAAGCCAAGTGCTTTTATGAGCGATCCAGTTTAGAGGACCTTGTATTGTGAATTGTACTTCCATGTACATTTACCATGTCTTTCTAAATAAAGTATTCAATCAATCAATCAATCAATCAATCAATCAATCAATCAATCAAGGGAGATAAATATCTGTTTACAAAATTTGTATAGCTGCTTTAAAACAAATCACACTTTTTTTTATTAATTCATGAATTAATTATTAAAATTAATTAATGACTGGATGCAAAGCTACCATCTATTAATAATTGGAAAATAACAGTTGAAGAGATTAAAGAGATGGAAACAATTACTTACAGAATGAGTAAATGGGTCTCAGAAATACAATACAAGTGTAAAGTAAATTAGATACTGAATACTGATCTACAAGTTCACAGCGCGCCAAGCTTGTAGATCTGCTATTTTCCAGCACTTTAGTATGATGATAGCCTGAACATCAAACTGAAGCTATATGCAGTCCACTCAGTGAGTCTATGGTCTGGAGCCAGCCTAGTGCAGTACACGTATGATGAAGTAGGCCGTGGTTCTGGCCGTGATCCCCCAAAATAATCATATTTGAACTGAGGACCCCCAAAAATAATCATATTTGAACTGGGGACCGCCCCAAATAATCATATTTGAACTGGGGACCCCCCAAAATAATCATATTTGAACTGGGGACCGCCCAAAATAATCACATTTGAACTGGGGACCCCCACCCTGACAAGCACTTGGAATTGTAAGAGTTGAGGCATTACATTTAGTTTGACTCGGTTCCACAGATACATATTGAGAAAATAGCAGATGTTTTGGGGCTCTTTCTTATATCATTTGGCAATTTGGCCAATGTTTGACCAATTTTTATATTGTTTGTTTATTACTAAGTGTTAAAATAAGTGTTGGCTCTATATTCTTTCATTTATTTCCTTTTTTCTCCCCAATTTAGTTGTTATGCCAACTAATTCCTTCCCACACGTCTGTGTGTTGTCAAGTGGTGTAAAGTAACTAAGTAAATGTACTCAAGTACTTAACTACAATTTTTATGTATTTATTTACTTTACTGGAGTATTTCCAATTTTCAGTACATTTACTTCTACTCCACTACATCTCAGAGGCAAATATTGTACTTTTACTCGACTACAATTATTTCAAAACTTTAGTTACTAGTTACTTTGTAGATTTTGATTATTATTACAAAACCACTTCCGCCCTATATACATTTCAGCCATTTGAAAATAGCCGATCTACAAGCTCACAATGCGTCGCAATGTGACGCATTGTGAGCTTGTAGATCTGCTATTTTCAAAAGATTTTTATGCATTTTATACATTTGAAAACTTTGTGAAATGGGACATTCTGCATAATGAGTACTTTTACTGTTGGTACTTTAAGTACATTTTGATGCCAATACTTTTGTACTTACTCAAGTACATTTAGAATTTTGGACTTTTACTTGTAACAGAGTATTTCTACATTGCAGTATTGATAATGTTACTCAAGTAAAAAAGTTAAGTACTTTTTCCCCCACTGGTTGTGTCCTGACTCACCTGCCAGTGATACATATATATATATATATATATATTTTTTTTATATATATAGGAAATGAAAAAAATGGATATTTACTCGCGACCTATAACAATTGGTTGGAAACGGTGGTATAGACGCTCAACAAAGCTGGATGCACCGCGGTGGATTCGAACCCACAACCTCCGCCGGGGTGGCCACTGGCCAGGCACTAAATAAAATGAATGGAGAGACAAACATGACGACAGACAAGTCCAGTTCCAAAGATGACCAGAGGTTTATTAAAAGCATCAAAATACTGAAACGGCAAAAAAAATGTTTTTTTCCCTCTATGCTTTTTTTAGTTGTTTTGTACAAATCACAGTGGTTCAAAAAAAATATTACAAACAGCAGCAAAACATTCTGATTGTTGTATATTTGTGTAGAAGCCCTTAATAGTGTGTGTGCATGTGTGCTTTTATTTCAATAAACACAGAACAATGCGCCGTACAAATGTTATTTAAAAAGGAAACCAAAGTGCATAACAATACTATACAGTATAAGTCCAACTTAGCCAACATTAACCCTTGGTTTCCAAAAAGAAAATAATAATTTTAAAGAATAGCATATCTACAAGCTCACAGTGCGTTGTGATGTGACACGCTGTGGGCTTGTAGATCGGCTATCCTCGCTATTTGTCCTGCGACTAAGCATATGGGACTGAAGTGGTTATAAAATAGACGACCAAAACCATCACCGTCTACGGCCACGCCCCTTCTCTACACTCTTACAAAAAAAAAAAGGTTTTACAAGGTTCCTTATTAACACCGTGCATGGCTCTTTGTCATAGAACCAAATGGTTCTACGTGGTTCCTAAATGTGTCCACAACGGAACCTTTTGTTTGTATAAACAGCAAACCCATTACAAATGCAATTAAATAAAAAATTACAGACCATACAAAATGGTTCCACATAGAACCCTTTTAGGAGCCACATATGAAGCTACATATAGAACCTTTTCGGTTCCACATGGAACCCTTCTTTTTGGTAAGTCAACTGCCGTTGATTAGATACGTTATATAACGGTGATAATACTAGCAATAGTAATGTCTGATTTATACTTAGTTGCGTGCCCGTGTGTCGCACAATGCAAATAGCAGATCTACAAGCTCACAAGGCGTCACAGTGAGCTTGTAGATCGGTTGATTAACTGCATTCAATCCTAGTCGTTAGCAGTTAACAACTAAAGACAACTGCAGCACTGTAGAGACAGAAGGCGCTGTTTGACCTCGTTCAACCTGGTGATCCTATTTTGGGGATGTCATTATAGGCCATGATCAAACATTGTTTAAAAATAGCCGATCTACAAGCTCACAGTACTGTTATTTCCAATGTACCCCCAATGGATCAACAGGTAGCTTTAGTTATCGTTGCTGTCGGGACAGAAACCTTGAAGTTGAAATATCCATATTTCGTGTGTCACATAAAAGTAGTGAAAATAGCCAATCTACAAGCTCACAACGCGTTGCGGGTGCGACCTTGTAGATTGGCTATTTTCACTATTTTATATATTTTTTTAAAATAGTAATAAAAAAGGAACATAATATATTTTGGACACACAAGATTTCCAACCAACAGCAACGTTCCGCTCCCATGAGCTGAATCTGCAGTTGTCTGCAGCTAAGAGAGACTCAAAAGAGCTGATCTACAAAACATGAGGTTTTCATAAAACACCCTACAGAAGAAAAGTATTAGACCAGGCTTAATAATACACCCCAAATAAAAAAATAATAAAAATAAGACAATAGGAAAAGTGCATTCCAACACTGATAAGATAATAAAGTGGCCTCATAAAAGACATGTTTAAAACGTTAGGCTACCATGCTAATAATGCTAACCTATGACACTACGCGGTCATAGTGGTTTCACCCTGGGAAGCGCACAGGGCCAGCCCAGTGCTGCTGTTATAAAGAGAAGTAAAGAAAAGCTCAAGTCTAATCTAAAAGGCCCACCTTGAACTTCTGACCAATCACACTGTCCGAACGTTCTCGTCCTCACCGGAACATCTCAGAGGTGCACAGCTCTGACAGGCACGTTGTCCAAAGTTCTGAACAAAGTTCAGCTGTTGGGACGGAGCATGAGACTGTCACCTGACTCAATCAGACGCAATTAATCAATCAGTTACATCGTCATTACCTCAGTCGCTGTCTTGTCTTATCGCCTGGACCTCTGCAAAGCAGCTCTTAACAAGCTTATCTTAATAAAAAACAAAACCAGTTTGTGCAACTATAAGGCACTTGGAGCAGGAGATAAGGTTGAACTGGTCACATAAGGACCGTTAGTTCGAAAAATCTAACGGCCGTCGACTGTGTGGGGGCTACAAACCCCCCCCCCCCCCCCCAAACACTCTTCTTATTTTAAAATTCCCCAAATCCCTGAATTGGATCTCTCCTCTCCCCCCCAAAATACTAATAAATAAATCAAAATAAATCCACAGAGCAAAGCAAAGTGTACAACATGCAGGCTGAATGTGACGCGTCTTGGGACTGTTCCAGTGTGGTTATTCGGGGAGGGAACAGCTCAATTCTCACTTGGGTCTCCTGGGGTCCCCTCTGGGTTCTATTTGGGGAGCTGTTGATTGAATTGTTAACCACATCATCCCATGAATGACAGCTCTGCGTCATTCCTCTCATACAGTCTCCTGGGTAAAGCCTCAGGGGCACAAACCGCTAAAGCTACAAATAGAGCCAGGCGCAAATAGGAAGAGAAATAAAACAGAAGTAATTTTCACATTCAGTCACCCAAATCTCAAAGAAATTACACCCTCTGAAAGAAAAGGCTAACAACGTAACTTATAGAATCCATACATCAAAAACTCCTTGGTATTCAAAACCCATCAGTGGAATCGCACTTTCAATCCAAAGCAACTTTTAGAACAAAACCGCACAACAACTGTCTGCCAAGGTAATCACCACCTCATCCTAAAATAAACCTTTAAAAACCAGGCCTCACTCGCGTTCAATGACCAAATGTTACGTTTTCTCATCAGAACCGTAACGGTTAACGCTATGCTTCGCCGCACGACATTGGCGTGCTATCGTGCGAAGAAGAATGAATGTGTCCTTAACCCTACGGGACTGTCGCACAAGAAGAAAAAAGCATTTGACTATAGACGGTATTTCATAGAGTAAACACCAGACAAACATAATCACGCACGACATTAGAACCCTCTGTGCGTCAATCACAAGTAAACAACAAAACACCTGGGCAGACGCTTGGCAGACATGTTTTAAATAGTTTCATGTGTGTGTGTGTGTGTGTGTGTGTGTGTGTGCACACGCATACGTGCACATGTTCACATGGACACTATATTATTGTGTCCTATAAGCACCATTATTTTCATTTGTTTTCCTGATTCTGGTGAAAGAAGAAGGCAACGTGCTGCAGTGACACCTCCCCACCACTAGGAGACAGACGGATATTAAATTACTTTTCCTACTCGTCACCTCGTCTCCTCTCATTTGTCTCTTGTTGCCGTTTAAACCAATAGGAGAAGAGAGTCACAGCTTTGTTTTTTTTTATCAGTTATAAGGTAAAACAGTGGTTCTCAACCTGGTGGGCTAGAGGATATTGCAAGAGAGCCCCCAAATAATTGGCAAAACACAGAGAATTTAATGATAATATAACATCAATATGCAAAAAGAATAATAACAATGTAAATATTCTTTCTTTACAAATAAAAAAAAATAGTTTGAGAGTGATAAATAGGAACTTAATATTAGTTCCACTGATCGAAGCCAGAACATAAATAAACATGCTCTGAAAATGCACGTGTGAAGAAGGGTGTCAGATGGGTGGGCCGCGAACACTTTCAAACTTCTCCAACTTTTTAAAATGGGCTCTGATCCAGAAAAGGTTGAGAACCACTGAGTGGTCAAACAGGCAGTTTGGGATGAGAACACACCATTAATTGTGTACATGCTGTACCCCTGTCCCCCAAGGCTACCATTGACCTAAAATGAAAAGCAGAGCATTGAAAAGTGGGGGGTTGGTGGTCAGTGTGTAGGGGGTTGATGGTGGGTGCCGGAGCCTTGAGCAGTACTGCCCCCCACTGGCAGAGGGGGGTAAAAACCAAAAACAGAACATTAAAGGAGCACGTCACCCATTATCAACCAGTCTTCAAGTAATCGGTAGGCAGGTTTCTGAGCTGTCCAGAGTGAGAAGACGGAAATGGTGCCATAACGAGCATTACAGTGAGGACCAATTATATGAAGATAGGGTTGAAAACGGGTGAAGTGGTCCTTTAGCGGTTCATTTGTTTGATGCTGCAGCTGTCATGTGTCACGTGACATCAATCATGTGACATTTATCATCTGTCATGTGACATCTGTCATGTGACAACATGTGCTAGAACAAAACAAGGCTCATCGTTGCTATAGAGTTCACTGTGAAAGTCTTCAGTGAAATTTGGTCTGAGGGTGCTGTGTGTGTGTGTGTGTGTGTGTGTGTGTGTGTGTGTGTGTGTGTGTGTGTGTGTGTGTGTGTGTGTGTGTGTGTGTGTGTGTGTGTGTGTGTGTGTGTGTCGGTAGACGGGGCGGGGGGCAGGGCATGACGGACCAGTGAACAATGATTGGCAGAACGCCATGTTGCAACGCTGGATGAAAGGCAATGGGCGGAGCTTCATTCCCCCCCCCCCTCAGGAGGCGGTCCGACGGGGAGTCAGTCAATGGAAGGAAGTCATGTGACTGTCACGTGACTTTCAGGCAGCGCTGGCGTCCCTGCTGGTCGGTCCACAGGGTCCTAGACACCGCCTGCGTGTCATTTCCCCTGATTGAAGAGTTTGTTATGCTTCGTCGCACGTCGAAAATAGCAGATCTACAAACAGGCTTGTAGATCTGCTATTTCGTATGCTCGACGCTGTCGTGCGACAAAGTATGAATGAGGCTCAAGTTTGCCAGTCAAAAGAAGCCAAAATGTAGAAAATAGTAGAAAATAAAAAATATTAACATTGCTCAACTCCAGTTGTGCTGTAAGAATCCAGGGCTGGTTTTCGAAAGAGGGGGCTTTGGGCAAAAAGTCTGTCTGTCTGTCTGTCTGTATGACACAGTGGGTCTGTGTAGAAGGGAAGGCAGAGGTGGCCTCACTGTATTGACGTACAATGCAGGTCAGTAGAGGTCAATACATGCTCCTTCCGGACGTCTGAAAATCTTTAGTTCAGAGAGTCGGGACATGTGGAGCTGCACGGGTTCTGAGAAGAAGTTCTGACTGAGACCTCCCTCCAGAAGTTCTGAATTAAGTCAATTAGTAGCTAATATATCACCTCCCCTTACCAAGAAAAGTTCCGGCGTAAGAACGAGTATGGACCGCACTTTACAGTGGCGGAGAGACAAATGGAGTCCTTGGTTCCCGGGATGCCAGGTGGGAGGACAGAACTCTTTGGAGGCTGTTTGAAAGGCAGGGGGACACCCCCCACCCCCTGGGGGTCTAGGGCCCCAGGGGCGGCGGGGAGCATGGAGTATGAATCACACACACCTGCACAGTCGCGCACGCGCGCGCGCGCACGCACGCACGCACGCACGCACGCACGCACGCACGCACGCACGCACGCACGCACACACACACACACACACACACACACACACACACACACACACACACACACACACACACACACACACACACACACACACACACACACACACACAGAGCAGGCATGGTGTTGGTGTAGGTGGGGGGGGGGGGGAGTTTAGGAGACGTGTGGGGAGCTGGACGGGGGTCTCCAGAAGCACCAGCCTCTCTTGGTGTTCTGCTTGCGGAGCAGCTCCTCCTCGCGGATGCGCTCCTTCTGGGAGCGTAGGTACCGGTCCTCCTCCTTCAGGAACCACACCGGAGGCCAGCGCTGCTTCTCAAAGTGTCTCTGGTTCTCTGTAGAGAGAGAGAGAGGGAGAGGGAGAGGGAGAGAGAGAGAGAGAGAGAGAGAGAGAGAGAGAGAGAGAGAGAGAGAGAGAGAGAGAGAGAGAGAGAGAGAGAGAGAGAGAGAGAGAGGGGGAGGTAGGGAGAGAGAGAGAGAGAGAGAGAGAGAGAGAGAGAGAGAGAGAGAGACAGTCAGACAGACAGAGTGACTCTCAACATGGTAGATTGTTTTTGGACATCAAAGCTATGATATAACATAGCATATTATGTGGTCCGATGTTGTAAAAATACAAAATAAACATTATTTCTCTAAATATGATTTTGAGAAAGAAAAGTACTGAGAGAAAGCCGATACCCTACAGGTGGTCATGGAGACACGATAAGATCCTTGCAGAAGTTGCCAAATGGACCGAACTGCAAAAGGCCAAGGCCAACAAACATCAGGCATCACCACCTGAAGTTGTCCAGTTCCAAAGGCAAGGAGATAAGGCTCTTAAGGCAAGAACAACTGCCAAGAACCCGCTTTCTATTTTACACTGAGCTTCTGACTGGGAGATGCAAGTTGACCTGAAAAGGAGACCGAGGTGGCTGTAACTTAATTCAGACCAGACATGATCCTACTATCCAGGAGCATGAAAACCATCTTGGTAGCCGAACTAACAGTACCCTGGGAGGACAGGCTAGACATCTCTCACCAACTGAAGAAAGCCAAGTACCAGGATTTGATTGATGAGGCTCAAGCAGCCTTATTGCCCATTGAAGTTGGCCGCCACGGTCACAAAATACATTTTAAACAGGGGTCCGCACCCAAATACATATGAATTAGGGGGTTCTTCAGATCAAAAAAGCTTGAGAACACCTGGTTTAGGAGATGAGAGACAGAAGATCCTACCTAGACACATGGTCTTCATGTCTTTGGGAAACTTGCGACAAATGCTGTTGTAGTTTGTGCAGATGTGGTGAAGACACCAGGCCGACAGCTGCTTGGCGTTGTGGAACTGCGGACATGGAGAAATACAGTATTTATTACAAGTGACACGTATGACAAATCACTTAATCCCTTTCATATAGGCTACTTTGTCGTAAGACAGTGTTTGAATGAAAATGCCATCTACAAGCTCACGATGCATCACGCTGTGACGGGCTGTGATACTTTGTGAGTTTGTGGACGTGCTAATTTTCATTATTTAAAAACAAATTGTGTGATGTGTGAATTTCTTTTAAATATTCTTGAAGATTTCAGCCTAATGACATGCCCAGAAAAGTGGTTCTCAAAATTAGCAGATCTACAAGCTCACAGTGAGTCACTTCGTGCCACGCTGCCAGCTTGTACATCTGCTATTTTTGAACATTTTTGAAAAATCTTCAAAAGGGGTCCCTGGCACAAATACATATCATATCAAAGTTTGAGAACTACCAGTTTAGAAGGCATTTGTAGAATCGGCCTCAGGTCTTAATGGGTTAAAGTGTAAACAGTACAGTATGAGTATAAACAGTCGTGCAACATCAGCTGAAGCAATCAAAATATGACTGTAATGAAATCTCATCATGTGATAAATGACGTGGTATTGGATTGGCACAGACTGGCATACTCACCGATACCAGCATTTTAGGCAGTATCGACAGCTTTTCCGACTCTAGTTTTTGGCACTGAACATTGGAACATAAATACAAATCTAATTTCTGTTTTGATTTTAGGCTTTGTGAACAAAAGTTGCACTGGGCAAATATGACAACTTAAATATAATAAGGAATGACTGACATAATTAATCATTTTATACTTTCAAATAAATCAAAAAACGTTATAGGTCTGCTATGTCCGCTATGTTTGAAAATGTATGAAAATGTTTCAACACAGGTAAACGATTAAGACGATTTATGTGATAAATGTGACAGGCCCCACCTGAGCCATCTCCAGGTAGGCCAGAGCCTGTCCATCGATGTCAGTTCCTTTTGTGGCCAGTTGGAGGAGCTCTTCCACCGCATGCAACTCTGGAGAGCAAAGAGAAACCATGCAACTATGTTAAAAGAGTAGTTCACCCAAAAAATTACT
The DNA here is from genome assembly GCF_963280865.1 of Gymnoscopelus braueri. Taxonomy (NCBI): domain Eukaryota; kingdom Metazoa; phylum Chordata; class Actinopteri; order Myctophiformes; family Myctophidae; genus Gymnoscopelus; species Gymnoscopelus braueri. The sequence goes on from NC_137608.1 coordinate 340,202, forward strand.
TATTTCCTATCAATTACACACCCCATGAAGCATTGAAGTCATGGAGATTTTTTAGTTTTTGCCGCATTCCTGAGCCAATAATTTGATGATAATAATAAAGCCCTATATGTATCCGGTAGGAGACACAAATAGACTCCTTTTAGTAGGGGGTACTAACCACCAAAAATTGCCAAATCGTTACGCGGCGGATAAAAGCATGAAATTTGATACAGATGTCCCTTGGGTCATCCTAAAACATCCTAGAAGGGGTGCCCAAAAAAATCTTAAACAGGAAGTGAGTTATGGACAAAATTCAAAATGGCCACCTAAACTGTTGACCGTTGACTCAAAAGACACCAAAAGAATCTCCAAAAAGCATACAATTTGGCACATATGTCCCTTGGGTCATCCTAAGACATCCTAGAAGGGGTGCCCAAAGGAATCTGAAACAGGAAGTGAGTTATTGACTAAATTGAAAATGGCCGCCTAGTGTTGTCGATTGACTCAAAAGACAACTAAAGAATCGCATAAAAGCATACCATTTGGCACACATGTCCTTTTGGTCATCCTAAGACATCCTAGAAGGGGTGCCCAAAAAAATCTTAAGCAGGAACTGAGTTATTGACAAAATTAAAAATGGCCGCCTACAGTGTTATCTATTGACTCAAAAGACAACTAAAGAATCTCCAAAAAGCATACAATTTGGGTCATCCCAAGACATCCCAGAAGGGGTGCCCAAAAAAATCTTAAACAGGAAGTGAGTCATTGACAAAATTGAAAATGACCGCCTACAGTGTTGTCGATTGACTCAAAAGACAACTAAAGAATCTCATAAAAGCATACAATTTGGCATACATGTCCCTTGGGTCATCCTAAGACATCCTAAAAGGGGTGCCTGAAATTATCTGAAACAGGAAGTGAGTTATTGACTAAATTGAAAATGGCCGTGTACAGTGTTGACAGATGATGCAAAAGACACTCATAAAAAATAATCTCATGAAAGCATGAAATGTGGTACAAATGTCCCTTGGGTGATCTGAATGCATCCTAAGGGGTGCCAAAAAAAGTTTTAATAGTCTCTCAATGGAAAACACTCCTCCCACACGGGCTGCACTGCTACAATATTCAAATCGAGCAGCCAATCTGGCATTTGGTCCAGAAGCCTGAAAGCTATGCAATCTCTACCATCTCCTGACAAATATGGATGGATTAAAGTCGCTGATTCGTGGACACTCTTGCCAGAGGCTGCTTAAGTTTGTAGAGAACTCAAGTGTGGCTGCAAAGCTGAGCCCTTCTGTTCGAGAAAGTGTAGATGCCGGGATGCTGGGTTACCTTGCAGAGCATTATGCCAATGTGCTGGTAATTGCGAAATGGCACACATGAATACATATACTTAAACTTTGCCTTCTGTAAGCACTTTGAGATTTCTTGAAATGTAAAGTGCGTTATAAATAAAATCCATTATTTATTATTATTATGTAGTTACTAAACACTAATCACAAAAAAACAGTAATGATCAAGAAGAAAATACATGAAAAGATAGAGTGTAAAACAAGCAAGAAGATGTAGAGTGCAAAATAAATAAGATACAGAGAGTAAAATAAGAATATGCAGAGTAAGATAAGAATGATGCAGAGTAAAATAAATAAGAATATGCAGAGGTAGATAAATAAAGAAGATTCAAAGAGTACAATAAATAAATAATGCAGAAAGTAAAATAAATAAGTGATATAGAAATGAAAACAGAAGGTAGACTACAAAATACAAAATACGGCAGGTTATGCACTGCAGTCGTATTGAGTCTGCATAATATGCAGACTGCCATGGTCAACTGTTTAAACAGCCATTTAGAATTTCTTCAACATGGTCCCTTCCTAAAAAGTTTAACTCTCTCAGTGCCAGGCCCCGAGTTATCCCAAGTTTTAGGGTTATACCCTCAGTGCCAGAACGAGAAATCCCGAGTTTTTTTTTCTCTTTTTTTTTTAAAAAATGTTCAGAACCCAAGATATAATTATCTGAAGATTTGCAGCTCCATCCACTCTTTGTTTAACCTATAACTGAAAAAGGCTGTATCTCGCTTCCTAAGCACTTTTTTTTTCTTTGAAAAAAAAAGAGAAAAAAGTTGGCACAGTTCGCAATATTTGTTTTATTTCATTGGCACTGAAAGAGTTAATAAACAAGCAAACAAACAAATAAATAACCCCTTCTAGGATATAGTAAGAAGCACTCAATGTACGTACCAAATTATACACTTTTATGACGTCCCTTTATGTTTTCTTTTGTGTCAACTGCTTTAGGCGGTCACTTCCTGTTTAAAACCTTTTTGGGCACCCCTTGTAGGATGCGTTCAGAACACCCAAGGGACATTTGTACCACATTTCATGCTTTTATGAGATTCTTTAGGTATCTTGCATCATCTTTCAACACTGTAGGCGGCCTTTTTCAATTTAGTCAATAACTCACTTCCCGTTTCAGATTTTTTTGGGCACCCCTTCTAGGATGTCTTAGGATGACCCAAGGGACATGTGTGACACATTTTATACTTTTTGGAGATTCTTTAGTTGTCTTTTGAGTCACAGGAATGCTATACGAAACACAGGAATGCTATACGAGCAACACTCTGCACGTCCTAGACTCTTCTCCCTTCCCTAAAACACCCTGGACAACGCTACACACGTCCTAGACTCTTCTCTCTTCTCTAAAACACCCTGGACAACAGACAGATGCTAGGTTAATTGTTTGCCTGGTATCCTATAGTTTCGTTGAGGCACTACATTGTTCTCTTTGTCTTCTACTTATATGACTATTTACCTTGTTGTTTATTGACTTGAGTTCATGTTTACTCTGATTATTCTGATGTTGCACTTGTAAGTTACTCTGGATAAGAGTATATGGTAAATGCCGTTAACTGGGATTTCCTGGCATCAGACATAGCTGCTTTTCTTCAAGCTCTGCTTTAACTTTGTTTAACTGACTGTTCACTCTGCCAGTGTCTGCCCGGCGAGTCTTTATATTGTTAGTTGACTAATGATTCTAAATATGGGTTTTGATATATTTTGGGTTAATTGCCCAGCTCTAATAGGGAAGCCTTTTATATGATGAACCTTGGACACAGCTGCTGTAGTCCAGCAGAGGTCTTCACTGTTTGCAGACAGACAGGCTGTCTCATTTCAGATAGACAGGCTGTCTCAATACAGACAGACAGACTACAAGGTGAGACAGGTGTCTTTCTGTAAATGTCTTCCATTTCCGGGTGGTTTCTGACATGTCTCTTTATCAGCTACGGTTTCATATCAAGGTATTTTGTTTAAAAACTAAAAACTCAAACTCACCTGGAGTTTATAGAATGGGCTACAAGAGGCTCTACAGAGTGTGTCAGCAACCTGCTGAGTCATTGTCCCTGGATAAGTGTCAGCTAAATGATACACCAGTACACCAATTAGTAGAAATGCTGGCTGTGGATGCATTTCATTTTTAGATGAGACAGCTAGTATAAAACACTGTCTGTCTGTCTGTCTGTCTGTCTGTCTGTCTGTCTGTCTGTCTGTCTGTCTGTCTGTCTGTCTGTCTGTCTGTCTGTCTGTCTGTCTGTCTGTCTGTCTGTCTGTCTGTCTGTCTGTCTGTCTGTCTGTCTGTCTGTCTGTCTGTCTGTCTGTAGTATTAGTGAGGACCAATTATATGAAGTTGAAAATGGGTGAATATTAACTCAAGTATACAAATGTGGCGGGTCAGCATCGAACCTGTGAGAGCGATGAGGCGAGGCAGACACAGCCGGTTGGCCAGAACAATGAGCTCCATGAGCTCCAGGGTCGGGCCGGGAGTCAACTGGCCACAGTACAGGAACTCCAGGACCCCTCGCATGCAGGCACTGCTGGTGTGAGGGATGGACACCTGAGAGAGAGAGAAGAAATCATGACCTTATGTGCTCTGACATACATTATCTGTAGGTTATGTGCCATACTTTTATGCTATGTGTTTAACCCATTAAGACCGGGAACGTATACTGTGTCATTTTAGATTTTTTTGCTGTAACCATTATTTTATACTTTTGGCTATTAAAAAATAGTGGATCTACAAGCTCATAGCACGGCACCGAGTGCCGCACTATGAGCTTGTAGATCTGCTTTTTTTATCGTGAAAATCTGTGCAAATATTTTGAATATATATATATTTTAAAGCGAACATTTGTAACTCAAATCTTTGCTTCTGGGGATTCTACAAATTTAACAGTATTTAAAAAAAAAAAAAAAAACTTTGTTGGTATAATCAGTGGTTCTCAAACTTTTTCATGTCAAGGACCACCCAAAATGATATGTATTTGGCCGCGGACCCCCATCTCAAAACATGTTGTTCCAGGGACCCCCATGCAGAAGCAAAGATTTTAGTTAAAACCTTATAATATATATTCAAAGATTTTCACGATTGTTTTTAAGAAAATAGCAGATATACAAGCTCATAGCGCGGCACGCTATGAGCTTGTATATGAGCTGTTTTTGCCATGGCCACCCTGACGTGCTTATGCTTCTGTTCTATTCAGTTTATGTAGCCTTAATGTCATTATTGTTAATAAATGTATATTTTAGTTGCTTGTGCTCATTTAAGTTATGTGGTACTGCCCTGTTTCCCCCTAGACCACACAAAGGGGTTGTAACACCTGCTGTGAGATTACTGACGCGTCTTGTTGACATCTGTTCCTGCCGGATTTATTCAATCTTTTTGATGTAATCTAATTGATGAATCTAATCTGCTTATCTGTCTATCTCTGTGTGCTCGTCTATCAATCAATAAACGAGTCGGTGCTGACTGAGGGCCGGGCTGGGGCTGCAGTTCTGTGCCCGTGCAGCAGAGGGCTCTGCTGTTCCAGTAATAAAACACAAACAACTGAACTGAATGAACACAGAGAAGCAGCAGCTAAAAATAGCAGCAGCAGGAAGTGGAGGAGGGAGGGAGGGAGGGGGGGATGCAACGTGCAAACACTGCAGGTGTCACACAGGAGAGAGAGGACCTGGTGGTACACCTTAAAATAGAACCCTTCATAATGCATAGACAGGGTTCATAATACAAGTAAGACGCGCGAACGCTGGAAGCGAACGCAGCTCGAAAATAACAATAAGAAGAATCGAAAGGAATGAGCAATTGTAGAGAAGTGGGTGGTACAGTGAAATGAGTGAGAACAGGGCCGCCACAAGAAGGCTCCATACCGCTAGCCCCATTTGTTTTTGTCCACCTAAAATAGAACCCTTCATAATGCATAGACAGGGTTCATAATAAAACCTTCATAATGCTTGGACAGGGTTCATAATAAAACCTTCATAATGCATGGACAGGGTTCATAATTAAACCTTCATAATGCATGGACAGGGTTCATAATAAACCTTCATAATGCATGGACAGGGTTTAAATAAACCTTCATAATGCATGGACAGGGTTCATAGTAAACCCTTCATAATGCATGGACAGGGTTCATAATACACATTCATAATACATGGACAGGGTTTAAATAAACCTTCATAATGCATGGACAGGGTTCATAGTAAACCCTTCATAATGCATGGACAGGGTTCATGATAAACCTTCATAATACATGGACAGGGTTTAAATTAAGCCTTCACAGTGCATGGACAGGGTTCATAATAAACCTTCATAATGCATGGACAGGGTTTAAATAAAGCCTTCACAGTGCATGGTACTGAGCTACTATACCCTGTCTAAGTTTAAGCATTTCAAACTGAGTAGCAGCTCAGTCTAAGTTTAAGCGTTTCAAACTGAGCAGCAGCTCAGTCTAAAGGTCCATTCACACTGAGGATGGTAACTATAACTATAATGATAATTTGTGTCCAGATAGCTCAGTCGGTAGAGCTCTCGCCTTTGGACCATGCGGTCATGGGTTCAATCCCGGGCACCGGCAACTCAGCGTGTGAATAGCACGGCTTGGCTGCCAGTAGCAATATCACAATATAAAAATACTCTAGGGATGTTCGATATTCAGGGACGCTGGAAGTAATTTATGCCAAGGGGGGCTGGGCTTGGCGGGGGACTCCGCACTCGCGCGAAGCGCGCGTGCGCGATTTTTGTATGGCTTATATACCTATTTTATACCTATGGCTTGGTATAAAATAGGGCTAAAGTGGTTAATGTATGTTTCATAATGATTTATATCTGCAAAGTAACTAGTAACTAAACATTTCAAATAATTGTTGTGGAGTACAAGTATAGACAATTGGAAATACTCCAGTAAAGTAAAAGTACCTCACAATTGTACTTAAGTACAGTACTTAAGTAAATGTACTAGTTACTTTACACCACTGCACGTCAGTGAAGAAAAAACGCTGGGAACATCCCTATGTACAAGTGGCTTTGCAGGGAAACAAGCCCAAAGTCGCTTATAATAAGCAGACCTGGCAACGCTGGCAGGCTAAAAGTCAAATTAGCACATGAATGGCCAGTCGGCTGACAGACTTAAATGCCAACTTTTGCCAACCGAATACCAGTCTGTTGCAGTCTGTTGCAGTCTGAAGTAGTCTGCAATAGTCTGGACGAGTCTGTTTGGTCTGGAGTTACCTGAAGATCTTGTAAATTTGTGCAAATCTTTGAATGTATATATATATTTTAAAGTGATTTTTTTTACTCAAATCTTTGCTTCTGGGGGTCCCTGGAACAACATATTTTGAGATGGGGGTCGGCGGCCAAATACAATATCATTTTGGGGGTCATTGACATGAAAAGGTTTGAGAACCAACATATTTTTTTTCAGAAAACTTTTAGGATTTAGAAGACATTTTTTGAATCGGCCTCAAGTCTTAATGGGTTAAAAGGATCCCTGGCTAATGAGCCAAATACTGTATGCCTAATACATTATAATTGTCCCCTATAACTAAAATGTAAAATTAATGAATGTGTGGTCCAGCCCTAAGAAATTTATGGAATGCATGTGAACATAAAAAAATACTTCTAATAAAAGGTCATTTGTTGAGCATCAAATAAATATTTGAAAGATGTTTTTTTTTTTTGCACATGCATTGCATACATTCCATAGGGCTAGACCACACATGGACAAATGACATCATCAACTTGCGACGGGCATTGCCCCTATTGAGTAAAAGATTCTAAAATAAATAAAATATTTAAGGTGTTTTACATTTAAAATTGTAGTTATAGAGGGCACTTATAATGTATTAAGGCATATTTGGCTTACTATCCAGGGATCCTTTTTTAAAACAACATATTTATTATTTATATTTTATTATAAGTTATTGTTATCATGCTTGCTGTGAATGGACCTTCTCTATCTCTCTCTCTCCCTCTGAGTCATTCTCTCTGTCTCTCTCCCTCCCTCCTCTAGTTTCCTGTTTCCCGGAGCAGCTTCCCGTCCTCAGCGAGCCCAGACCTGGGTAACCGAACCCCCTCAGGTCAGGAGAGTAACTGGACCCCAACGGATCCGATTCTCTGCCACCCAGCCAGGAGCCTGGCGCCACAGGACACACCCTGAGGCTGGGACTACCTACTTAACCCCTTCAATCCGGGGACGCATCTGTCATTTTTAGATTTCTTTGGGCTATTCAAAAATAGCAGATGTACAAGCTCATAGCGCCGCACCGAGTGCCGCGCTATGAACTTGTAGATCTGCTATTTTTTTTTTTATCGTGAACATTTGTGCAAATCATTGAATATATATATTTTTATTTTATACATTTTTTAACACAAATATTTGCTTCTGGCGGGTCCCTGGAACAACATATTTTGAGATCGGGGTCCGCTCAAATACATATAATTTTGGGGGTCCTTGACATGAAAAAGGTTTGAGAACCACTGATTATAGCAACATTTTTTCAAAAAAGAAAATCAGGATTTAGAAGACATTTTGTAGAATCCCCAGAAGCAAAGAATAAAAATAAAAAAATCGCTTTAAAAATATATATATTTAAAGATTTCTACCCATTTTCACAATTAAAAAAAATATATAGCAGATCTACAAGCTCATAGTGCGGCAATCGGTGCCGCGCTATGAGCTTGTATATCTGCTATTTTTGAATAGCTCAAAGAAATCTAAAATGACACAGATGCGTCCCCGGATTGAATGGGTTAAACCCTTCTGTGGACCGGGGTCCCCCAGGGCTCTATCCTTGGCCCACTCCTATTTTCCCTCTACACCTCCCTCCTTGCTGGTGCTCCGGCATCTGCCATCAAACCCCTGGAGCTTGTTCAGAAAGCTGCGGCTCGTCTGGTGTTCAACCGCCCCAAGTTCTCCCACACAACCATCCTTCTCCGCTCTCTACACTGGCTCCCCGTAGCGGCTCGCATCCAGTTCAAAACCCTGGTGCTAGCCTATAGGGCAGTGAAAGGAACAGCTCCTTCCTACCTCCGGGCTATGGTCGATGCCTACACCCCTGCCCGACCACTTCGGTCTGCCACCTCGGGGCGACTGATTGCCTCATCACTCAAGGGTCCTTCTGGCCGATCCACACGGTCACGACTCTTTTCTGTTCTGGCCCCACAGTGGTGGAATGAACTTCCCACTGATGTTAGGACAGCAGAGTCACTGCCCATATTTCGCCGCAGGCTGAAAACTCACCTCTTCAGGAAACACTACCCTTCCTCTCTGCCTGACCTACTTGTTGTTAACTAGTTGTACGAACGCTTGTTTTCTATTGCTGTATTGTTTATTGGATTATTGGATTGTTTATTGGATCTTGTTTAGTCGATTCACTTATTTGTTTTAGCTCATGCTCATTTGATTTAGCTATTTTGTCTCATCTGTTTAAGGAAATAGGTAGCTGATATATTGCACTTTTACCTTAGCGCTAGGTATACTCTTGGTTGCTTGTTTTTGCAGAAAATGCACTAAGGACTTCTGGTGATTAGTAGTTTTCGTTCCCTACCTATGTTGAATGCACTTATTGTAAGTCGCTTTGGATAAAAGCGTCTGCTAAATGACTGTAATGTAATGTAATGTACACCCTTCTGTTGACCGGAGCTCCCCAGGGATCTATTCTTGGCACACTCCAGTTTGTCCCTCTACATCAGGGCTTTTCAACTGATTGTGAGCCTGGGTCCTGACTAAAAATCAAATCAACCAGGGGACCACTGTAGTGTCAGGCCGATCGACAAGCTTGTGAACTCATAGTTCATAGTTTTAGTTATGCAGTAAAATCCTCAGAGTTCGTTTAACACATTAAAACCGGGAAAGCATCTGTGTCATTTTAGATTTTAGCTATATACAGTATTTATATAGCAACATACGTTTTTCAGAAAACTCTCAGGATTTCGAACAGTGGTGCTCAAAAATAGCAGATATATAAGCTCACAGCGCGTCACTTCGTGCCGTGCTGTGCATCTGCATTTTTTTTCACATTTTTGAAAAATCTTGAAAGTGTTAGAAAGGTTTTGAATATTTTTTTTAAAACAAATCTTCTCTTCTGGGGGTCTCTGACACAAAACGTTTTCAGATGGGGGTCTGTGGCCAAATACATATCCTTTTGGGGCTCCTTGACACGAGAAAGTTTGAAAACTACTGATTTAGAAGGCATTTGTAGAATCGGCCTCAGGTCTTGATGGGTTAACTGTAATGTTTACACTCTCAGAGTTAAGTTAACACTGAGTTGTGTTTAGAGATGTTCAACCCTGGCTGGGTCGCCTGGGCGAGGGTGTCTAATATCACAAGACCCGAAACACCCAATCAACCCAGGATACACCTCTGATGATGTGTCTAAGTTGCACCAAAGGTGTTTATTAGAACTATCACTGAATACATAATAAATAAATGATGTCTCAATGATGACATGCCTGAACGACTGGAGACCTGTCGCTCTCACCCCGATCGTCAGCAAGTGCTTCGAGAAACTGGTGAGGGAATACATCAGCTCCACGCTACCTGCCTCGCTGGATCCGTGGCAGTATGCATACCGCAAAAACAGATCCACCGACGACGCTATTGCCATGGCTCTCCACACCGTCCTCTCGCACATGGACAACAAGCTGCTGAAGGACAAATATGTACGTATGCTGTTCGTGGACTACAGCTCAGCATTCAACACCATTGTCCCAGCAATACTTGACAAAAAGCTCAGAGACCTAGGGCTACACCCAAGCATGTGCGACTGGATACAGGACTTCTTGTCCAACCGACATCAGGTGGTGAGAATGGGCAGCATCACATCCGACCCCCTGACCCTCAACACCGGAGCACCCCAGGGATGCGTACTGAGCCCTCTCCTCTACTCCCTGTACACGTATGACTGCATAGCCACACATGTCTCCAACACCATCATAAAGTACGCGGACGACACGACAGTGATAGGCCGAATCGTCAACAACGACGAGTCTGACTATAGAGAGGAGATCAACTCACTGGCACTCTGGTGCCGGGAGAACAACCTCGCTCTTAACGTCGACAAGACCAAAGAACTGATCGTGGACTTCAGGAGGCCGCGGAGAGACATCCTCATCGACGGTGCTGCAGTGGAAAGGGTCAGCGAGTTCAAGTTCCTCGGAGTACACATCGAGGAGGACCTCAAATGGGAGACGCACACCACACACGTGAGGAAAAAGGCTCAGCAGCGACTGTACTGGCTCCGCCGCCTGAAGAAGCTCGGAGTAGGACATCGCATCCTCAGGCTGTATTACAACAGTTCTGTTGAAGGCATCCTAACAGGCTGTGTCACGGCCTGGTACGGGAACTGCACTGCCCGAGAAAAGATCAGCCTACAGCGAGTAGTGCGATCGGCAGAGCGAATAATGGGAGGCGAGCTCCCAGCGCTCCAGGAACTGTACAAAAAGCGGTGCGTGGTCAAAGCCAAGCGCATCATCGAGGACAAGCACCACCCAAGTCACAAACTGTTCAAACCCCTACAACGACCGCGACCGGGCAAGGGGCTCTACCGCAGTATCAAGAGTTCCACCACCAGGTTCTGGTGCAGCTTTAATCCGGCTGCTGTCAGAATGCTGAATGAGGCATAAGCCTTGTTCAGCAGCCTGACAACAGGCGGTACTGTCCAGCTGGTCACAGACTTTTCTGGCTCTTCCTGAACACACCTGTGGATTATACCAGGGACAAATGACTTGGACTTAGCTCCCCCTCGGACACACCTGTGGACTACACCAGGTACAAATGACTTTTTGTTGCACTCCCTCATGGAGCTACTTGCGGATTATACTAGGGTCAGTCCACCCTAGGTGGACACGCACTGACCTTTTGCACCTTAATCCCATGTATAACGCACTGACTTTTTTTGTCTTTTTTTATTGTGCTCTTTTTTTCTCTAAGCACCTTAACGTCCATAAGTATATCATGCACAGTATAAGTATAACATGCACAGTATACATACATTGCTGCTATGCTCAGGCACCGTAGTTTTTTATTATCTCAGGTACTTTGTAAATATGTAGATAACTTGTCTGGCCTTCTGTTGTTCTCTTGTTTTGATCTCCTTCCCACTTGCCCCCCACCCCTCTTCTTCTCCCCCCCCTCTTCTTTCTATGGAAATTAACGTTGCGAGGGGAACAATGTACAAAAACGAATTTCACCCACTTTTTTACCTTGTAAACCTGTGATGTGACAATAAACCTGATTCTGATTCTGATGTCATAACAGAATAAATTAATTAAATTAACACTGGAGTTTAGTGATGTTATAGATGACCTGGTACCAACTGGCGAGAACAGCTCAAGACAGAGATGCCTGGAGATCGCTTGTTGACGGCCTATGCCCCAGAAGGGGTAGCAGGCTTAAGTAAGTAAGTAAGTAAGTTAGTGATGTTATGACTGAATAAATAGCTCTGCGGGGCAGGAAATAACAAAACCTAATCAACAGGAAGTCCCCAGACAAGTGGGTTTCCTGTAGCTTGAGCTAAATGTGTGTGTGTGTGTGTGTGTGTGTGTGTGTGTGTGTGTGTGTGTGTGTGTGTGTGTGTGTGTGTGTGTGTGTGTGTGTGTGTGTGTGTGTGTGTGTGTGTGTGTGTGTGTGTGTGCCTGCGCATTTGTGTGTGTGTGTGTGTGTGTGTGTGTGTGTGTGTGTGTGTGTGTGTGTGTGTGTGTGTGTGTGTGTGTGTGTGTGTGTGTGTGTGTGTGTGTGTGTATGTGTGTCTTGTACGGTGTGTCAGAAATCACAGGTGGAACTGAAGTTTGTGGATCACTCAGATACTAAGCTACTTGATAAATAAATAAATAAATTGACCCAAAAGTAAAAAAATATTTGATAGATTTTAAAAGGATTTCATTGCTTACAGTAAGTAGTCCATTAATTTATCCCAGGTGCGTCTAGTGCAACGCATTCGCCAACGACTAGGAACAACAGTAGGAAGTAGTGATGAAATAGAATCAATATTCGGTTACGGCATTGTTTATATCTCACCTCAAATGTTTTCATGACATGGTGTGTTTGTTTAAATAGCTGCCATGTTGGATACAGCGCAAAATCCATCACAGACCCTCTCCTAGACCCCCTACAGTTTGCGTATAGAGCCAACAGGTCCGTGGAAGACGCGGTCAACATGGCTCTACACTACGTCCTGAAACATCTGGACACTGATGGGACCTACGCCAGAATCCTGTTCGTGGACTTCAGTTCGGCGTTCAACACCATCTTGCCATCCATACTGGAATGTGGGCTCTCTGCGCTGCAGGTGCCTGACAACACCTGCAGGTGGATCACGGACTTCCTGTCCAACAGGACTCAGCGGGTGAAGCTCGGGAAGTCCATCTCCGAGCTGAGGACCATTAGCACCGGTTCCCCGCAGGGCTGTGTCCTGTCTCCCCTTCTGTTTTCCCTCTACACCAACTGCTGCACCTCCAGCCACCAGTCGGTCAAGCTCCTTAAGTTCGCGGACGATATCACCCTGGTAGGACTCATCTCCAGGGGGGATGAATCTGCTTACAGGAGTGAGATCGACTTGGTGGTCTCCTGGTGCAGCCGGAATAACTTGGAGCTAAATGCTCTTAAGACGGTGGAGCTGATCGTGGACTTCAGGAGGAACCCGCCCCCTCCGTCTCCAATCATACTGGGAGGCACTCCAGTCGCCACAGTGGAGTCATGCCGCTTCCTTGGGGTGACAGTCTCTCGGGACCTGAAGTGGGGGCCCAACATCGACGCCCTCACTAAAAAAGCCCAGAAAAGACTGTTTTTCCTGAGGCAGCTCAGGAAACTCCACTTCCCAAGGTCCATGCTGGTGAACTTCTATACAGCCATCATCGAGTCCATTGTCACCTTCGCCATCATCATCTGGTTCCCCGCTGCAGCGGCCAAGGACAAGGCCAAGCTGCAGCGGGTGATACGCTCGGCGGAGAGGGTGATTGGCTGCCCTTTGCCCCCCCTGGAGGCCCTGTTTAAAAGTAGGGCTTTGGGGAGGGCCAGGAAGATCATGGCTGACCCCACACACCCAGGACATGGTCTCTTTGCCTCGCTCCCCTCAGGCAGGAGGTTGCGGTCACCAAAGACTGTGAAGGCACGACACTCACACAGCTTTTTCCCCACGGCCATCCGGCTACTGAATGCTGCTGGTCCCCCCCCCCCTGACCTGACCTGACCTCAGATAACTATATGGACTGTCCTAACTGAACACTTGATCTTTTTTGGCACTTTTTGGCACTTCTCATATTTATTTTTGGGCGGTGAAACCGCCCCTATATGTGAGGTTTGGATATTTGCACACCAAATCCTGCGCTGTGATTGGCCACAAATGTACCCCCCTAACCCTGCACCGTGATTGGCCAATCACAGTATATTCAGGACTGTGATTGGCTAGGGAAACATGACACATGTGCATAGCCCTACAGTATATAAGAAACCATAACTTTAAAAAAAACTTGTTTTTTTTAAGTTATGGTTTCTTCCATCACTTCTTCCATCACTTCTTCCATCACTGTGATGACCACTGTGACCACACCGCCCACTTCACACTGGGTGTGATTTTTATTTATTACTTGTTGTTGCACTATGATGTGGTTTGCACTGTCTTGTCCTGTCTTGCACCAGTCCTGTTGTAAACTGCACTCCACTGCATCAAACCAAATTCCTAACATGTCTACATGTCAAGGCAATAAAGTCTTCTGATTCTGATTCTGATTCTGAAAATCAAGCAGCGCAGATTGATATGAGCCAGGAGTCTTTGATTAGACTAGCCTCGCCTGTTATTGAGTTCCGGTGAGGCGCTGTGAGCATGTAGATCAGCTATTTTCAAATAGTTTGCCTATTTCTTAGGTAATATTTGACAATTGACCAATGTTTGACAATTTTTATAGTATAGTTTGTTGATTACTTTTGACGCAATAATAGTCTTATTTTTTATCGCAGTAGTGGTATTAACACATTGGGTACCAAAACCGGGATTCTCCGGTTTAACATTTTTAGCGCTTAGGTGCCAAACCGGGATTCTCCGTGAAATCAATCTTTTTGTTTTTTTTGTTTTTTTCCACAAGGAGGGGGCTAGCGCAGCTCTGGAATCACCCACGGTGACACTGAGAAGGAAGGGACAGATGGATCACTGTGCCAAAAAAACTCCCGTCCGCTCCCATTCTATCTCCTTGCAAAAAAACTCCATATTTCCTTAACTTTTAACAGTGGGGAAAACGAGTCATTTTCGATCCACGATCACTCCGCCATGGTGACTCGCGTGAGAGATGTTATTGTTCCAGGCGTTAGCCAGGACCATCCACCATCGTTCACGCATATTTTTTACAATCGGGTGCTCGTCGTGGAGTCTACAGCTGTAAACAGCGTAGCGTTACAAACGGTGAGATCTCTGGCACTCAACGTCACTTTTTAAATAAAACTCTGGCACCGAATGTGTTAAAATGTCTTACAAGTCCTTAAATCAAAACTATATAAACTTCATTTGGGGACACCCCTGGGGGTCCCGACCCACAGGTTGAGAACCACTGGACTAGACTCCTCTAGACTTTTTCTTGTACTATGCTAGTACTGCTGAGGGTGTATACTGTATGTTGTATTTATTTTTTAGTGTTGCTTTGACTATGATGTCTCTCCATCATACTTTGTTCTTGCCCTGTAATCTGTATCTTAACTGCTGTGCTGTTGTCTTATGACTCATCATGTCGTCACAGTGTTTATTTAAATCAGCACACATGTAACATTTTAGCCCACCTCGCTGACAATTATTTAAGGTTTCGAGGCCTATCAGGCTCGAAGCCTTATTGAGATTGTAGGCTTTCTTCCGCCGTTTTTTCAGTTCTGGCCCAACCGCGTGGTCACTTTTTACGAAACTCGGCAATATGGTAGAGGGCTATGCCAAACGACGAAGACCCGAAACTCACAACCATTGGCCAAAGGGTGGCGCTGTAGCACTCAATTGAAATATGCCAACTTTGAACAGGTACAACTCATGCCCTGTTTGACCTACAGCCATGAAACTTCGATACACACATGCGTCTCCTCATTTTGACCTCTAATTAGTAGTTTCGTTCCCTACCTATGTTGAATGCACTTATTGTAAGTCGCTTTGGATAAAAGCGTCTGCTAAATGACTGTAATGTTATGTAATGTAACCTTTAGATCTCCCACCATTTTGAATTATATGAAAAACAGTAAAAATCTATAGCTTTCTGGGATCTTTGAGCAATCTGCACGAAACGTTTTACACAAGAACTTTGGACCTATGCCGACAAAAACATGGTTTGGTTTTTTTCTAAGTGAAAACATTAAGCTTTTATGAGCCAATTAATATTGCAGTTTTATGACAATTATTCGTCTGCCCCTAACACGTTCATGCAGACTCACATTTGTTTGAAACATTGCAATAATGTAGAGGGTCATTCCAAGTATCACTGGAACCAATCTTACTCCAATTGGTCAAAGGGGGGCGCTATAGCAATTTTTTGAAAATGCAAACTTTAAACAGGCAAAAGTCATGCCTCGTTTGGCCGACAGCCATTAAACCTGCTTACACATGTGCCTTGACTCATGAGGAACACATCTATCATTTTGACCAGTAAGCTCCGCCCTTAGATTGTCTGCAATTTTGAGCAGTTTGAAAAACATTTAAACCCAGGATTTCTGAGCAATTTGCATGAAAGTGTGTCATCTGTGTGAACTCCCTTTTCACCAGATCAGGTCTGTTGGTCCAATGGCCTAAATATCTGCCTTGAAACCACGGGGTTGCCGGTTCGAATTCCACCTCATGTAGACTTCATTATAATTGCATTGCACACAACATGACTGTATCAATGAATACATGTGCAATTGTTAAAGATAACGGGAAATGCTTATTTGAAAGTAGTTATTTTCAATGTATGACGTACTTCATTCGCCCTTTTGTTTTGTTGGATTTCTCACTGTCTGAGGCTGTGGATTGAATAGCTTGATTAGTAAAGTGTGAGCCTCATGTGCCAAAGGTCCCCGGTTCAAAGTTACCCCACTCATTACAGATTACATTGTACAAAACATGACCCTGTTAAGTCAGACATGTGCAATTTTTAAACAATAACATGAAATGCTTTTTTGAGAGTAGTCTGTTGATATCTATAGGTTTTTCCATCCGTTATGAACCAAGCATCTGTTTCGCTAACTACTGTAGATCACTGGTTCACAAAACATTTACCAATAAAGTTTTTTTTTGTCTCCTCGGAATGGAAACTAGTGAAAATAGCCGATCTACAATCTTACAACTTTTCAGATAGCAACGTGTTGTGAGCTTGTAGATCGACTATTTTCACTAGTTTCCATTCCGAGGAGACAAAAAAAAACTTTATTGGTAAATGTTTTGTGAACCAGTGATCTACAGTAGTTAGCGAAACAGAGGCTTGGTTCATAACGGATGGAAAAACCTATAGATATCAACAGACACCATCAAGGAGGCCATATCTCTAGCTCAATGAGAAGAGAGGCAGCCTGTGAATCCATAGGTCGCTGGTTCGATCCCTGTCCCCAACATTGTGTTGAAGTGATCATCATTTGGAATTCTTCATTTTACAAATAGTGTTTCTTGAGGTTAGGTCGTTGTTTTACTGAGGTTGAGGTTAGTGAGGGTGGGTATAGAAAAGAGTCATCTAGTCAGCAACCTTCCCCCTATTTAGGGGCGGCCATAGCTGAGTGGTTAGTGAGCCCGCCTAAGGAGCCAGAGGCCCTGGTTGCCCCAGGTACGATTCCAGGCCAGGCCAGCAAATGTGTCGATGAAATGAAATTTGTCCCTGAGCAAGACTCTTAACCCCTAATTGCTCACAGGCCCTCATTGGAAACAAGACCGTAAGGACTTTCATGAACGGACCTGTTAAAGGAATTATCCTTATTCCCATGGATTGGATCCACCCCTCTGTTATGTATGTCCACTTACATAAACAGTATAATAATGACTCAAACAGTGTTAAAGAGTTTATCCATGTTTACTTATTCAGCGCGCTTGTGGTACAGACACGGTCCGTCAATGATGACGTAACAACCTCTCTTAAAGGAACAGTAAGCTGCCAATATAACAGTAGTGCCAGGGCTCAAATACATAACAATTCCTCCCTTCTAATTTTTATGTACTCTAAATCAATCTTAGCAAAACAGAAATTAAGGCACCATAACAAACAATTATGAAATGTGATACAGAATTCAAAACTTGACTTTTTGTTTATTTTCTTTGACAATCGGTCCAAAAGTCATCGTGTGTGTGTGTGTGTGTGTGTGTGTGTGTGTGTGTGTGTGTGTGCGCGTGTTAAAGTTCAAGGGTCTTGTTGTCCATAAAGTGTTAACTATAACTCAAACCTCTGAGGGGGTCTACGGTCTCTTTCAGGGTAGCGGCGTACTGGGGATTCAGGGTCAGCCAGAGTAATGTCCACAGTCTCTTGAGTGTCATTGTGAACAGTGCCACATGCTGGTGGCATGAAGCTGTCATCTGCGTCCTGAGGAGTATCTGAACCCGCTGGCTCAGTGGTGACTTCTCTGGTGGATGCATCTAGAAGTTGGTCGACGTGTCAGCGCCAGATCAAGTTGGGTTCCACACCAACAGTGTACGACAAGGGTCCTGTCTGTGACAGTATCTCACCAGACAACCATTTCCGGGTGGGACTGCGATAGTCTCTGGCCAGGACTTTCTGTCCGACGTCAAAGGTTCTCATCTTCCTTTGCAGCTGACTGGGGGAGCACTGTTTTTCTTGAACGTGTTTACGAATGTCTGGTTTTAGCAAATCCAAGCGTGACCTCAAGGGTCTTCCCAGGAACAGCATTGTAGGTGTCTGTCCTGTGGTGGCATGTGCAGTGTTCCTGTATGCCAGAAGAAAGTTTGCTACCTTCTGTTGCAGCACTTCCTCCTTCTTACTGGCTTTCATTGACTGTTTGAAAGTTTGAATAAAACGTTCTGCCAACCCATTTGTGGCTGGGTGGTGAGGGGCCGACGTGATATGTTTAATGCCATTGCTCTTGAGGAAACATTGGAACTCCTGCCCCATGAACAAGCTGGCATTGTCACTCACCAGTTGCAGGGGCAAGCCTGCCCCGAGCAAAAAGCATTCGCAGGAGGTTTATTGTCTTAGCAGCAGTCGCTTTCTTAACTATAAAGATTTCAGGCCACTTTGAATGGGCGTCGACAACAATAAAAAACATGTGATCCAAAAACGGCCCAGCATAATCAACATGTATGCGTTGCCAGGGGGTGGAAGGCCATTCCCACGTGTGGACAGGTGCTGGCTGGGGTTGTCGCTGGGTCTGTTGACAACCTGTGCAAGACTTGGCAAGGTCTTCAATTTGGCTATCCATGCCAGGCCACCATACATAACTTCTGGCAAGGCTTTTCATTTTAACTACACCAAGGTGTCCTTCATGCAATGATGCAAGCACTTTCGAACGTAGCTTTGGAGGTACAACAACGCGGGACCCCCACATAATGCAACCTTGGCACACAGAGAGTTGATGTTGTCGTTTAGCGTACTCCGGAAGCTGGGCATCCCTGTGTGCTGGCCATCCATTCACTGTCAAATCATAGACCTTAGCTAGAACAGGGTAATTTCTTGTCTCTCTTTGTACCTGTGCACTAGTAACAGGCAGAGGTTCTATCTGTGACATGTGCAGCACGACAGCAGGATCAGTAGCTTCTTCAGACTTCACTTGTGGAAGCCGGGACAGTCCATCAGCATTTCCATGGAGCTTAGTACTTTTATATTCAATTGTGTACGTGTGCACTCCTAAGAATAAAGCCCATCTCTGTATGCGTGCCGCTGCCATGGCGGGAACACCTTTTTGGGGACTAAAGATGGATACTAGGGGCTGGTGATCAGTAATCAAAGTGAAGCGTTGTCCATAGAGGTACTGATTAAACTTTTTCACACCCCATACCAAGCTCAAAGCTTCTCTGTCAATTTGTGCATAATTGCATTCAGCAGATGTTAAGGACCGAGAAGCAAAAGCAATTGGTCTCTCTGAGCCATCAGGCATCCTATGTGATAATACAGCCCCTATGCCATATGGTGACGCATCGCAAGCCAGGCGCAGAGGAAGGCATGGGTCATAGTGTGTCAACACTTCATCAGAGGTTATCAGTTTCTTTGCTGCTGTGAACGCCTGTGCACACTCCCTGGTCCACCTCCATTTGGTGTCCTTTTGCAGCAGTGCATTCAGTGGGTGTAACACAGTTGAGAGATTTGGCAAGAAACGATGATAGTAGTTAATTAAACCTAGAAATGAGCGACATTGGCTCACATTCTCTGGCTGTGGAGCATTCAGGATGGCATCAATCTTGTCCTGTGTCTTGTGAAGGCCATGTCTGTCAATTTTGTGTCCACAGTACTCAATGGAGGCTTGGAAGAACTCACATTTCTTCCTATTAGCTCTCAGGCCATATTCCTCCAGCCTTGTTAGAATAGCCTCTAGGTTTGCCAAATGAGTGGTAGTATCTGGGCCAGTCACAATAATGTCATCTAAGTAACACTGAGTGCCTGGTATTCCTTGCAACACCTGGTCCATGGCCCGCTGCCAAATTGCTGGGGCACTAGTAATGCCAAACGCTAGTCTACTATACTGGTACAGGCCCTTGTGCGTATTTATGGTCAGATATTTCTGTGAATACTCTTCCATTTCCATTTGTAGATAGGCCTGTGCAAGGTCAATTTTTGAGAAACGCTCACCGTGTGACAAGGATGCGAAAATATCATCTATACGTGGGAGTGGGTACTGCTCTGCATGTATTACAGGATTCAATGTCACTTTAAAATCCCCACAAATCCTTACTTTGTCAGTTGTCTTTTTGCCCACAGGTGTTGCCCACTCAGCCCAATCCACCTTGGATAATATTCCTTGGTCCACTAGGTGTTGGAGCTCGGCTTCCACTTTAGGGCGTAAGGCATATGGGACAGGACGAGCCTTGTGAAATTTTGGCGTTGCATCGTTCTCAAGCTCAATCCGTCCCTTGATGTGTTTTAGGGTACCGATGCCCTCTCTGAACACTTGAGCATGTTTATCCATTATCTGTGTCAGTTGCACGTCTGCACACAGATTTTTCTCCTCTGGTGGCGATTTGCATGGCCTTTATGTCATGCCAGTTCAGACGGATGTGCCTCAACCACTGTCGTCCGAATAATGGCACGCCTCCATACTTAAGTACATACAACTCACGGTTGCGCATTTGGCCCTCATATGTCACTTTCACCTTCAGTTTTCCCAGTGGAGTGATCCGCTCACCTGTGTATGTTTTCAGTCTCACACTGGTGTGTTTCAGTTTCAGTTTAGGGAAATGCTCCTTGTAGTCTTGTAAGGATATGATAGACAGTGCAGATCCAGTATCCAGTTCCATTTTGCATGGAACTCCATTAACTTTAGGTGTCAGCCATATGACTTCATTGTCATCATCTTCTGTGGAGTATAAATCAAGACAGGCCAAATTCTCTTCATTTGAATCCTCTGAGTCTGTCTCTGTTACTTCATGCACTTTTTGGCTGCCCTTTCCTGTTCTCTTTCCTTGTGTATCACTGTACCTTGATTTGCACATTTTCTGTATGTGTCCTCTTCTGTTGCACTGCCTGCAGTCTTTATCCTTGAACCAACAATCTGCAGGGTCATGTGACTTTTTCCCACATCTGAAGCAAGGCTGTGTTTTCTCATTGCGTTGGTTTGTTTGGAACTTGTGCACTGATCTTGCTTCATTGTGTTTGCCTTGTAACTCACTTGCATCCTTTGTTGCTGTTTCCATTGATATGGCTATTTCCAATGCACTATTTAGTGTTAGTTTGTCTTCAGTCAGAAGACGTTTCTGGATGCCTTCGTTGTGCATCCCGCACACAAATCTGTCTCTCAGAGTGTCCGATAGCCCCTCCCCAAACTGACAATGCTCTGTTAGCCTCCGGAGCTCTGCAATGTACTCCGATATGGTCTCAGACTGTGATTGATTCCTTTTGTGAAATCGAAAACGTTCTGCTATCAGCAATGGCGTCGGATTCAAATGCTTCTTTAGAATGTCTGTAATTTCAACAAAGGTTTTGGCAGCTGGTTTGATGGGTGCAATGAGACTGCGGAGCAAGTTGTAGGTTTTAGCTCCCATAACACTTAGTAGCACAGCAACTCGTCTGTCCTCTGCTATTTCGTTAGCCACACAATACTGTTCAACTCTTTCCATGTAGGATATCCAATCTTCAGCTGTACTATCAAAACTGTCCATATGTCCCACAAGTCCAGCCATTTTCGCGGAGTTTTGATCCACTTATTTTACCTTGATCCGTTTATCAATAGCGCCGTTCGCGCAGTATCCAAACAGGTTTCTTTTTTTCTTCGCCTTTTTTTTTTTTTTTTATAGTCCGTTTGTTGCACGTTAAGAGTCCGTATAACTTCGTCGCCAGTTCTGTTATGTATGTCCACTTACATAAACAGTATAATAATGACTCAAACAGTGTTAAAAAGTTTATCCATGTTTACTTATTCAGCGCGCTTGTGGTACAGACACGGTCCGTCAATGATGACGTAACAACCTCTCTTAAAGGAACAGTAAGCTGCCAATATAACAGTAGTGCCTGGGCTCAAATACATAACACCCTCTCACCTGCTCTCACTCATCACCAATCACACCTGTCTTCACTCACAACTCATTAGTGGCCTGGTGGCTTTTTCTTTGAAATAATGTTTAGTTTTTCAAATATTTAACTTTAAGCGCCCAATGCCACACTATTGGCCATGGCCATTTAAAGGGTAGCAACATTAACAAACAAATGAGTCTATACCTGTAACAATGCTCTATACACCAGGGAACCAGATTACTCAAATGCAGTGTTGCCTTTGCCAGGATTCGATCCCATGACCTTGCGGTTCCGAGTCAAGAGCTCTTCCAACTGAGCTACCCAGACACAAGACACAATATACGTGCAACTTTTACACTACAGATTTTTTTTACATCACTCTCCGATTTAATCAAAGAATCTAAGCTGTGTGATATATATACATTTTGAGTTAATACCATTAATATCAACCCATGTCCCTCTGTACTCTAGCAATTAGTGCACCTGGTGATACCTAGCCTGTCAGTCATTGGCTCCTCAATGGTGCTGAAAAGTGTACATGTACATTTACTCAAGTACCAATACAAGTGCTTACAAAGCACAGTACAATTTTGAGGTACTTTTACTTTACTTTCCATTTGTGTTACTCCTACTCTACTACAATTACAGCATATGACAGCTTTAGTTACTTGTTACTTTGCAGATGTAATTATTAATACAACACCTACAGTAACCACATACAGCCGATCTACAATGTGACACGTTATGAGCTTGTATGTATATAATAAGCAACCCATGCTGTATGATAACTTACCACACATGAAATCCAATTCTTTCTATCCAATGGCTCAGTACTGCGGCCATAGCTGAGTGGTTAGTGAGCCCGCCTAGGGAGCCAGAGGCCCTGGTTGCCCCAGGTACAATCCCAGGCCAGGCCAGCAAATGTGTAATGAAATGAAATTTGTCCCTGAGCAAGACTCTTAACCCCTAATTGCTCACAGGCCCTCATTGGAAAATAGACCGCAAAGACTTTCATGAACGGACCTGTTAAAGGAATTATCCTTATCCTTTACACTGTCTACCCGCAAGTCTATAGGTCCCTGGTTCAAACCCCAATTTAACCAGTCCAAATATAATTTACTGAACAAAAATCATGACTTTGTTAATTAATGCATGTTCACTTCTTCTCTCTCTCTCTCTCACTGCCTCTCTTTCTCTCTCTCTCTCTCTCACTGTCTCTCTCTCTCTCTCTCTCTCTCTCTCTCTCTCTCTCACTGCCTCTCTTCCTCTCTTCCTCTCTTCCTCTCTCTCTCTCTCTCTCTCTCTCCCTCCCTCTCTCTCTAACTGCCTCTCTTTTTCTCTCTCTCTCTCTCTCTCTCTCTCTCTCTCTCTCTCTCTCTCTCTCTCTATCTCTCGCTCTCTCTGCCTCTTCCTGCCTCTGCCTTATCCCTCGAAACCGCTTATTGCTGCTTGCAGCTACATTATTATTATTATTATTACCTCGTTGACATAGCTCTCCATGAAGGAGCCGCGGAACATGGCCGCCATCCAATCACAGCTGGCGATGAGCAGGGGCTTGTGGGCCGGCAGGGTGCCGTCGTCCAATCGGAACACCACATCTGAAACCGGGGGTGGGGGGGAAAAGAGGATTCATCTGGAGGTGTGTCACACACGCCCCGCCCACGCTACAGAGGAGGAAGACAGACAGACAGGCAGGGTGACAGACAGGCAGACAGACAGACAGACAGACAGACAGACAGACAGACAAACAGACAGACAGACAGACAGACAGACAGACAGACAGACAGACAGACAGACAGACAGACAGACAGACAGACAGACAGACAGACAGACAGACAGAGAAAAGGACAGACACAGAGACAGAACACAGGTAGACAGACAAAGAGATAAATTGACAGATAGACGGAGGACATTTGGACACAGATTCAGGGACAGTCCACGGTGGAAGGTTGCAGGGGACTCATACTATTCTACTATGCTGCCACCAAAATGTGGAATGCTCTACCAACAGACACCAAATTTCTCGAATCCCCAACTAAATTTAAATCTGACCTACAAACATGTCTGTCCTCAAATTAAAATTGGACTGATACCCTACCATCTGTATTGTATGTACTGTATGTCAAGATGATGAATTGAGTACAAAGGAACACAATTGTGTTATCCTTTTAGCACTGTTTAATTTTTTTAATACTGTACTGCCGTACCGTTTTCAAACATGTTAATAAAGTATTCAATCAATAAATCAGAGTCAAGAATGCATAAGGAAACAACTTAATTAAGATATGCACACACTACAAGATAATTGGGGGTATTTGGGGTAGAGAACAGCCTTCCCGACAATCAGGGCAACTCAGGTGGTCATATTGAGAAAACATATTACAGAATAGTTTAGATGACTGTGTCTCAACGTTCAAACTATTTCTGAAGCATTCCCGTTGTTGGAGACAGACGTCCAGGGTTAAAACACCATGAAAACAGTAAGAGAAATGAGAGATGTGAAAGTACATGTTGATGTGAAAACATAAAGGAAACATAAAAACATGCACATAGAACAGCTTAAGGGGATGGACAGATGGATAGAAACACTCAGACAAACATGTATGGACTCAGAGAGACACAAAGTACACACTCAAAGAACACAATAGATGATCGGCGACATATAAAGGAAAACAATGCAGACATAATTGCATATTTTCTAGCAAATATACAAAGTTGAGGTCCTTGTCAAATGTACACACAGAGTGTACATTTACAAAGTGTTGGTTTGAATTGCTGGGAATGAATAAGAATATGTTCACACTAGAATAATGCTAATAATAATAATAATAATGATAATAATAATAATAATAATAATAATAATAATAATAATAATAATAATAATAATAATAATAATAATAATAATACTGCCTTTTATGAAGAAAAAACGTATAGAATCAAACATAGCTCACCGAATATATAATAGGGTAATTTATTGTGACAGAGCCTCTGTGTTCTTGGTCATAGTCAGTGGTGGAAAAAGTACTCAAATTATTTACTTCAGTTAAAGTCCAGAATTCAAAATTTACTTGAGTAAAAGTACAAAAGTATTGGCATCAAAATGTATTTAAAGTACCAAAGGTAAAAGTACTAAAATATTTGAAAATAGCCAATGTATAAAATAGGGCTGAAGTGGTTTTATAATATCATAATTTATATCAGAAAAGTAACTAGTAACTAAAGTTTTCAAATAATTGTAGTGGAGTGAAAGTACAATATTTGCCTCAGAGATGTAGTGCATCTGGGGAAGTAAAAGTATAGACAATTGGTAATACTCCAACAAAGTACCTCAAAATTGTACTTAAAGGTATACTAGGCCATGGGTTCCCAAACTTTTCAGCCCGCGACCCCAAAATAAGGCGGCCATTGACTCGCGACCCCACCTAAACCTGGAGGTAATTTATGCACATAAACTTGCACGTTCGGTGCGCATTTGAAATGTATTAAAATGGTAAAATGTACTATTTGTAATCATTTTAGGTTGTATTTCATAAATTCTGTTGAATTTAAAAATAAAAATAAAACGTTTTTCTTTTTTTTTCTTTTTTTATGACCCAAAATAATTTCGCGACCCCACCGTCAGTCTCCCGTGACCCCAAGTGGGGTCGCGACCCCAACTTTGGGAACCCCTGTACTAGGCAACTTGAAGCCTAAATTTAAAAAATATTTATATATATATATATTTTGCATTTTTTCCCCTCTATCAGCCACTATATAATGATGCTGGGGTGTTTTCCTGCATTGAAACACAGTCCTCTTTCTGAAATCCGTATTATCCCTACTATTTATGTTTTGACATCCGGGTATCCGGCTCTAGCCAGGTAAACATCTCATTTGCATTTGATTTCAGGAAGTAGGCTGTGAAACAAAATGTGTGTCGCAAGCTTCTTCCATTTGACAGAGTCAGGTTAATCCGGCTCTGTCCGGGACGTAAATGAAACGCACGCATGTGCGCGTTCGTGCACTTCCGTGTCCGTGTGGCGAGTTCGAGTGAAATCGAATGGAACCGAGTGCAGCCGACAAAAATGGAAAACGTATTTTTTGAGGCAAAGAATTTACTTTTAAGATTGCGCTTGGATAGAATTTAGTTGTTTAACCTCATATATGTGGTCAATTAATCATGACAGAACCTATTTAAAAATAAAAAATCTGAGAACCGGCAGGGGCGGGCAGTGACACGCATGCATCCGAATAAAGCAACCTATTTTCGGCATAGCCCCTTCTAAAGTCCCCTTGCGCCATATTAGCTGGTGCTGGGGAAAATGAGCTGCTGATTGGCTGAAGGAGAATGAACTGCTGATTGGCTGAAGGGGTTGTCAGTCAACGGTACTAACTGTTTGACAATAGTTTTTTTCTTTTTTTGATCTCTGAAGTTGCCTAGAACCCCTTTAAGAACAGCACTTGAGTAAATGTACTTAGTTACTTTACACCACTGATTAATAGTGACAGAGCCTCTGTGTTCTTGGTCATGGTGTATTATAGAGTCGAGAGTTTATGTTTTTACCAGAGAAGGTGCCTTTGTGCAGGCATTCCTTGATGCGGTTGGCCCGGCGCACATGGAAGGCCTTGGTGATCTCCTGGTTCATGAAGCTCTCTCTGTTCAGCACGTTGGCCACCATCATGCGCAGGTCAAACACCTCCAGGAGCTCCGCGATGGCGGCCACGGCCATCAGGTCCCTGCGGCCCTCGTCCAGGCTGCCCGTGTACAGGTAGCCAAGTACTGCCTGAACCATAGTCATAGAGTAAAGTTAATATACATATAACACAGTGTACAGGTAGCCAAGTACTGCCTGAACCCTAGTCATAGAGTAAAGTTATAGGGATGCAGCTCAGCTGTTGTGATGTATGACGGAGAACAATTTCAAGATAATTTTAAAGCGCTCGCAATGTGAGAGTTTTTTATAATGATAAACGATAATAATGATTATCGTCCCATGCCTAGTTGGGGCCCCCCTGAGGGCGGGGCCCATTTCAATTGAAACGGGTGAAACATGGCTAAGGCCGCTACTGAACCTAACAACAGAGAGGAGAGGAGAGGAGAGGAGAGGAGAGGAGAGGCTGTGTACAGATACCCAAGCAACTAAGAACGAAACAAAAAACTAAACCGTTTAAAATTTTAAAACATTTAAATAACTAAACTACTAAACACACTCTAAAAACTAAACTGAAAATTAAAACAAGCCAAAACTAACAAAAAATGTACACTATATTGACCTTGGCCAGGGAGTACAGCTCAACAGCAGTACCAGTGTCTTTACATTGAGACCGAAACTGAAGAATTAACCACAAAAGTTTATAATTCAAAGTATGTAAGGACGCTGATCCATCCCAATAAAGCTAATCATTAGTACCAGAGACTTTACATCTTATTAAAGGATTGATATTACAGATGAGCCTGTCCACAGCCTTAGATTCTAAGGTAGGGCTCTTTTGGTTGTTCCCAAGACTCGCAGCCCGGGGACCTAAGCTTTGGAACGCCTTACCTGAGGATCTACGACTTGCAACGTCAGTGTGATCTTGTAAATCACTCCTGAAACACACACCTTTATACCAAGGTGTTTGTATAATGTGCACTCCCTCCCTACTTTTTTTGTTGGTGCCTATTTTATTGTTTGGTCTTACTTTATCGTCTTAATTCTTTATTGTGTTCATTCTATCCTATCTGTAAAGCACTGTGTAACGTTGTTCTGAAAAGCGCTTTGAAAATAAACACATTATTATTGTTAACTATTTGCCTGCCACCGACGAGATTTCTCGTCAGATTCTGCCATGGCGCGGTGTGTTTTCAGTGGTTTTCCACCAGATGGCGGTGTTCGCTACCCTATGAATGATGTGTTCACTGCCAGATGACGACAGACCCGGATCGGAAGCCATTTTTAAAGAAAACCTCTCATTTACTTCCTGTTTATTTCCTGTGGGAAAATGGCTATATCTCCGTTCCTCTTGCTTTACGGCAAAAACAAGCCACATTCAACTGGCCACAGCTATGCAACGGATTACCGCGACCGGAAAAAAACTGATTTCGAGACTCCCGAGACCCCCGTGCGTGTAATGAGGCAATCTCCGTGACGGCGATCACGGATAATATTCCAAGATTTTTCAAAGGTCAGTAAAATCGCTCGTTTCACGAGCTTACTTGAGTAAAAGTACAAAAGTATTGGTATCAAAATGTACTTAAAGTACCAAAATATATATTTTTGAAAATAGCAGATCTACAAGCTCACAACGCGTCGCGATGCGACACATTGTGAGCTTGTAGATCGGCTATTTTCAAATAGCCTATGTATAAAATAGGTCTGAAGTGGTTAATTTATGTTTTATAATAATATCATAATTTATATCTGAAAAGTAACTAGTAAACGTTTTCAAATAATTGTAGTGGAGTAAAAGTACAATATTTACCTCTGAGATGCAGTGGAGTAGAAGTAAAAGTACTGGAAATTGGAAATACTCAAGTAAACCTCAAAATTGTTCTTAAAGTACCATACTTAAGTAAATGTACTTAGTTACTTTCCACCACTGACTAAAACACAGTTTGACTCATCTAAATGAAACTACAGTGTTAACACTAGGGGGCGCTCTGCTCCCACTAAATAAACCCCCCAGGGGACCTTTACCTGGAAGGGCACTTCCTGGATGAGCGCGTCCATGGCGACCACCGTCATGAGGCGCGGCCTCCCGGTCACCGGGTCGTCCACGTGCTCCAGGCACACGCTCATGAAGCCCCGCCCCCAGCCCGAGAGGGCGCGGCCACTCGCCCCGCGGACCCCCGAGGAAGAGGAGCCCTGGTGGGAGTGGCCCCGCCCCCTGGAGGAGGAAGGCAGGGCGTTGTCGCTCTGAGAAGTCCTCAGAGAGCCCTGCTGGAGCAGCGGGGGTCTCCTCCTGTTGTCCATGTTGTCCTTGTCCAAGTCCAGGCTCTTGGTGCGCCCCGCCTGCTCCTTGGCTCCTCTCCTGCTCCGCTCCTCTTCGTCAGCGCTCTCCGACCGCTCCTCCTCCTCCTCCCTCACCTCCTCCTCCCTCACCTCCTCCTCCTCCTCCTCCTCCCCCTCCTCCTCGCCCCCCGGCCCCCCGAGGAGGTCGAGGGTGAAGAGGTCGTTGAACTTGGAGCAAGAGGTGGCCAGGTACGCGCGGTGGGCGAAAACGCGCGCGGCGCCGCCCCGCAGGAGGAACAGCACGTCGGCGCACAGAGGCCGCAGGAAGAGCGAGTCGAGCGCCTCTCCGTCGCCCTCCGGAGGGGGGTCCGGGATGCCCACCATGGGCCGGGGGGGCCGCGGGGGCAGGAAGGGCGCCTGGAGGAGGGGCCTCTGCACCCTCTTCAGGTGGGACTTCCAGAACTGCAGGTGGCGGCGGGAGATGAGCGCAGCGCGGATGGCGTTGTCGAACACGTCTTTGACGCCGAACTGGGCCACGATGCTGGTCTCATAGTATGGGACCCCCAGCTCCTTGGCCACCTCGTGGCCCCTCTCTGGGGCCAGGATGTCCCCCGGTTTGATGGGTCTGTGGGGCCCAGGCACAAACACAATGCAACGTCAGCAAATACCTCCACATCCATATCCTCAACATACTGCATATATGTTTTATTTTTTTATTTCATATTTTAACCCATTCAGACCGGGAACGCATCTCTGTCATTTTTTTTTTTTCTTTGGGCTATTCAAAAATAGCAGATCTGCAATTTTTTTGTAATAATTGACAGGGCCTACAGTGGAAAAATGGGGGGGGGGGGGGTCTCACTTGGCCAGTGGTCGGCGTGCGCGGTTGACAGCATCCAGGTCGGCGTAGCGCAGGTCCAGCTGGCAGCCCACCAGGATGATGGGGGTCCGTGGACAGAAGTGTTTGATCTCCTGGAACCACATGGTCCGAATGTGACGAAGAGAGTTTGGATTGGCTAGCGAGAAGCACAACACCACCACATCTGACCTGAGAGAGAGACAGACAGACAGACAGACAGACAGACAGACAGACAGACAGACAGACAGACAGACAGACAGACAGACAGACAGACAGACAGACAGACAGACAGACAGACAGACAGACAGATAGGAGAGAGGAGAGGTTAAAAACAGGTAAGGTATATGAGCATGAAGTAAACTTGTGTCACTGGCACTGCTGCAATGCTTTGTGGGAGAGCAGGCTGTGGGTCACAAGGTCTCGCCTACGTGGTGGTGGTGGTGTGTGTGTGTGTGTGTGTGTGTGTGTGTGTGTGTGTGTGTGTGTGTGTGTGTGTGTGTGTGTGTGTGTGTGTGTGTGTGTGTGTGTGTGTGTGTGTGTGTGTGTGTGTGTGTGTGTGTGTGTGTGTGTGTGTGTGTGTGTGTGTGTGTGTCTTTCTATTACATTCTCATGTATTACCTTTCATGCTAATCCTTATTATGACTGCAGCAACCATGATCTGGTACCACCCAAATTTAGAACAAACATGGGGAATTTCTTAATCTACTACTCTGCCACCACAATGTATGCCCTGACGACAGATATGGATGTGTAACACTGGGTCCTTTCTAAATTGTCCTGAAAAAAACTATCAGGAGACCACAAGGGGAGGTAAATTCCCATCGAAAGGAGGCATCATTCACTGCCAACGTGTTTCCTTTTTCTCCTTTGTACATAGTGTTAGTATTTGTTGAGGACATGTATTGTGTTAATCTTTTATGCTACCGGTATGTCGATGAATTTAATACTTATGGACAACAATGGAAACAAGTCCCCAGGACTTTGTTTGTTATCCTTGTAGCCTTAATGTGTAATAATTGGTCCTCATTCATGGAGCATGGGTACGCACAAATTTGATACTTAAGCACAAATATGAGTGTTTTCCTGTGCAGAGTGTGATGCATCATTTTTAATTGAAGGTGATTTTTGTTGCGTCAGCTAAACTGACACTAACATGAAGGTGCTTTTGATTTACGCAGATAGGATTCATGATATACCTGTGATCCACGCAAATCAAGGCTTTACACTTCCTTTCATGAATCACATGTTGGTCTGTTAAATGTACTCTAAAATAGACTTGGGAATGTGTTTAAAAGCTGCTAATGGTATTTAAAATAATTTACAGGTCTGTCAGATTTCACTGCTTTAAACTCACAGAGAGAGAGAGAGCTCTAGTTCCATAGTTCAACCTCACATAACACTCACTGCCTCTGTTACACATAACAAACAACTTATTATGACACACACACACACACACACACACACACACACACACACACACACACACACACACACACACACACACACACACACACACAGTCACACACACACGCGCACACACACACGCGCACACACACACACACACACACACACACACACACACACACACACACACACACACACACACACACACACACACACACACACACACACACACACACACACACACACACACACACACACACACATTACTCAGCGGTCAGGAATTCACATTAGCACGCTGTCAGAGGATCATTACAGAGTCTGAGCCTGTTAGAATGGCTGCTAAACACCTTCTCCTGTGTCAGCGTGTGTGTGTGTGTGTGTGTGTGTGTGTGTGTGTGTGTGTGTGTGTGTGTGTGTGTGTGTGTGTGTGTGTGTGTGTGTGTGTGTGTGTGTGTGTGTGTGTGTCAAGCAACGTGGACGTGTCTGTATGCAAACTACCATGTCGTCGTGGTCAGGTGGAAACCTTGTATGTCCAAAACTTTTACTTTTCATGAAATGGAAAAAAAGAACAGCATCATAATTGTCACATAACAGGTTTATATTTAGTTTTTTAAATTTTCCCAAAAGATTATTTAAAATAAATGAAAAAAGTAATTGAAAAAACACGGTCTCCTCACGTATTAGAAGGACAACATCAGTCACAAGAACCAAGGACGGGTGTTTCCGATGAATCTATCAACAACAGGTTATAAAACAATGTTACTCGGATGCAGAGCCGGCGCACTATAGTGTTTCACATGATAGCATGCGCAGTAGCGTTTTAAATGTGGAAGTCCTCAAACAAAGGATCAGTGAACATATAAGTTCAATAAGAAGATAATGTGTGAACTACCCTGTAAGCCTGTCATTTCAATAATCACTCTCATCCCATCTCCTCCCGTAGGTTCCAGGGCATAGAGCAGAGTACGCTTCAGAGAGGGGGTGATGTTGACAGGAGGTTATGCCAGAGAGAGCTATACTGGATCCATACCCTAGAAAGTCTACAACCTCTAGGTTTAAATGAGGATTTTGTACTATGAATAAATCACAATAGATTACATTTTCTCTTTGCTTTCCTGTGTCAGTGGACACTTGTGTCCTTTGTTTTTTGTAGTACTTACTTGTAGTCCTACAATTGTATTACTCAAGTACTGTACTTAACACATTGATTGCCAAGATCGAGTTAACTCGTTTTTACTAGTCTTTAGAATCCATCACTTGATTGCCAAGATCGAGTTAACTTGTTTTTAGTAATTTTATTTTTTTTTGTATTTTTTTTTGTTTTATTTAACCCAAAGACCAAGGAGATAGGATTTTTCAAAGATTTAGACTCCTATCCACTTCTTTGTTCACTTAAAACTTTAAAATTCTGTATCTCGGCTCCTGAGTACTTTTTTTTGTTCAATGTAAAAACCCCTGGCAATAAACTGCAAAAAATCTGAGATAATTCTGGCAGTCAATGTGTAAAGTGAAATTTTGAAGTATTTTTTACTTTAGTGGAGTATTGCCAATGTTCAGTACTTTTACTTCTACTCCTCTACATCTCAGATTCATCACAGATTTAATTATTACATTATAAAACATACATTAACCACTTGAGCCCTATTGTATAGGCTATTTTCAAACATATTAATACTTTTACTTTTGGTACTTTAAGTATATTTTGATGCCAATACTTTTGTACTTTTACTCAAGTAAACATTTTAACACAGGCCTTTTACTTGTAACAGAGTATTTCTACATTGCGGTATTGATACTTTTACTCAAGTAACACATTTGAGTACTTTTCCCACCACTGATAATCCACAGACAGACTTCACTTTCACTTAAAGGAAAGTAAAGTTAAAAAAAATTAACAATTAGAGCTGCTAATTTAAAGCCAGTGAGCCACACTGGGAACAGACCAGGGCTGAGGACTTTTTTTTTATTGTCGCTGTCAGGCAGAAACCTTGTATCTCTATCAGTGGTGAGATGTTTTACTTAAGTAAAAGTATTGATGCCACAATGTAGAAATACTCTTACAAGAAAGAAAAAGTCCTGTATTAAAAATGTACTTGAGTCAAAGCACAAAAGTGTTAGCATCAAAACATACTTAAAGTACAAAAAGTTAAAGTACTCATTATACAGAATGTCCCATTTCACAAGTTTTCAAAATGTATACAAATCTTTTGAAAATAGCAGATCTACAAGCTGAGCTTGTAGTGGTTAATGCATGTTTATGCAAGTTTTAATTAAGATCTTCAAAGTAACTAGTAACTCAAGTTTTCAAATAATTGTAGTGGAGTAAAAGTACATTATTGTCTTCTGAGATGTAGTGGGGTAAAGCAAAAGTATTGAAAATTGGAAATACTCAAGTACACGTACTTAGTTACTTTCCACCACTGATCTCTATATCTTCATCATACTCTAGTTTCACACAAAAGTAGCAAAAATAGCCGATCTACACGTACAAGGTCACAATGCGTCGAGCTTGTAGATTGGCTATTTGTGGATTTTTTTTGTGTGTGTAGTAAGCGGAAGTGGTTAAGTGTGTGTGGGTTTTATGTAACCAATGAAAAGTATTAACAAGAGCTTGTGACTAAATAATAATTACATTGGAACACAGGTTCTTTCTTTTTTTGATCCATTTCCTGTGAAGTAACAGTTTTGGACCGAGACCCTTTAAGACCGGGAACGCATCTGTATCATTTTAGATTTATTTGGCTATTCAAAAATAGCAGATCTACAAGCTCATAGCACGGCGAGCTTGTAGATCTGCTATTTAAAAAAAATCTTGAACATTTTTTGCAAATCTTTGAATATATATATACATGTTTTAAAGCGAAAAAGTTTTACTCCGATCTTTGCTTCTGGGGGTTCCCTGGAACAACATATTTTGAGATGGGGGTCCACGGCCAAATACATATCATTTTGGGGGTTGTTGACAAGAAAAAGTTGGAGCACCACTGATATTATAGCAACATGCGTTTTTTTAGGATTTAGAAGACATTTGTAGAATATATATTCAAAGATGTGCACAAATGTTCACGATTTAAAAGAAAATAGCAGATTTACAAGCTCATAGTGCGGCACTCGGTGCTGCACTATGAGCTTGTAGATCTGCTATTTTTGAATAGCCAAATAAATCTAAAGTGACTGACACAGATGTGTTCCCGGATTGAATGGGCTAACTCAAACGGTGTTATGTTTGTGTGTGCAGATCAAACTGCAAAGGTCACTGGATGGAGCACATTATGTAAGGACATGCACGCACGTGCGCACACACACACACACACACACACACACACACACACACACACACACACACACACACACACACACACACACACACACACACACTCAGACTTTCCGTTGGTGCTGAAGGTGTTGACATGCAAGTGTCTGATAAGGAGGCTTTATCAGCTCTCTAAATGCATGTATAATAATAATAATTGTATAATAATAATATGTGTAATAATAATAATAATAATAATAGTATTGTATGTATGCTTCTGCCACTATTACGAATCATCTGTGCTTTTAAATGAACAGTGTCAATAAATAATGTGTATTAATAAATAATAAGGAAGAAATTGTGTTCCGTTCCACAGCGTGAAAAACACCCACCATTTGTTGACAACTAAGCATGAGTCACTGACCACGATGACATTAGTTGTAAACTCATTTAACTCTTTAACCCATTAAAACCGAGAAAGCATCAGTGTTATTTTAGATTTTAGCTATATATGTATATATAGCAACATACGTTTTTCAGAAAACTCTTAGGATTTAGAACAGTGGTTCTCACAAATAGCAGATGTACAAGCTCAAATTGTGCATCTGCTATTTTTCAACCCTGGCACGAAACATTTTCAGATGGGGGTCCGCAGCCTAATATATATGTCACAGGTAAATTGGCATTCCAGGTAAATTGGAAGGGGAGCGCTTGTTTTTAGGCGCGGGCGGGGCTGCGAGGCGGGGCTTTGATGCGAGGACGACGACGACAACAACAACATAGCAACCAGGAAGCTATAGTGCTCTAGCCTAGCCAGCTCCCACTTTACATTAGCTGCTAGCTTTGTATAATAGCTAACGATTAGAATAGTTAGGACGTCACATTCTAATACAGCCCGAATACCCAAACTCAGCACCGGCCTCAGTGGCACACTTCGATAATCATTGGACTCCCCATCCACTACCACTGGGAGTCTTGGTTTGACTTTTTCAAATAACCGCGGACTACTTTTTTTCGCCGATAAAGTATAGTTTTGGACCATGACGGCGGCGCGCCGACTCAGCAGACCTTGAGGCCAAGGAGGCGCGAGTGCCCGCGCAGACTGGACGATGGTCTGCTAGTCGACTAAGCGCCGTCTGAGTTATGTACTGATAGGCACAGAATCGTAAATGATGTTGTGGGGACTGCGTTTGCCCCTCTATGGTTTGCCCCAACTGCCACTCACTGCACTAACATAGCCCGCCAGCCCCGCCCCCTCAGGCTCGCCCCCTTGTGCTTCAACTGCAATGAATAAGGCTGTTCGCGTGTGTGTGTGTGTGTGTGTGTGTGTGCGAGCGTGCGTGTGTGCGTGCTCGTTTGTGTGCGTGTGCATGCGTGCGTGTGTGGTGTGGGACTCATGTCTGGCTTGCATTGCCCTCTAGCGTTGGTTCTACAGAATTGCCTGGGGGGCGGTGAAAACAATCGCCCCTTTTCCAATTTACCTGGAATGCCAATTTACCTGTAACATATATACTATATCAATTTATATCAATTGGGGGGTCCTTGGCACAAAAACGCATCGCAATGCGGCCGTGTACGATTGTGCATCGATGCAGTGAGGTGACATCATCGATTATAGCCTATAGACCATTGGTTCTCAAAGTGGGGTCCGGGGACCCCCAGGGGTCCTTGGGGGGGTTCCAGGGGGTCCCCAGCAAAATGTGTTAATATCAGTGTTGTAGTGCTAATTTTGGAAGTGGGGGAGCACACCTCTGAAGCACCTCTATTTTCAAAAATAGCAGATATAGCTCATAGCTACATAGCTACAACATTTGTAACTAAAATCTTTGCTTCTGGGGGTCCCTGGAAAAAAAAATTAGATGGGGGGGGTCCGCGGCCAAATACATATCATTGTGGGGGTCCTTGACATGAAAAAGTTTGAGAACCACTGCTATAGACGTTCAGTGTCTTCACTGTCTGTGCTGCTAGTTAGCTACATGCTAATGCTAGTGTCGTTGCCGTCCCTCTGAGGGACAGAGTGAGGCTCACGTCACCAGACTTTCCACCGCTAGAGAGTCATAAAGTCAAAAGTCATAAAACACATGTTTACAGCACTGTTCCAGGAGTTCATAATATAAATGCCAGTGGTTCTTTAAGTGGGGTCCTGGGACCCCCAGGGGTCCTTGGGGGGTTCCTGGGAGTCCAAATGATACGATAGTTAGGAACTAAATGGACCCTTTTGTGTCAGTAACTCTGAGAGCGTACCATGAATGATCCAAGCACCACCGAAGAAGAGTACACCCAGAAATCGGTGATCACAACAAAAAAAATCTAGGTTTTTGCTGGCAAGGTGAGACGGATTAATTAATTAATGAATTCCTGGCAGTGAAAGAGTTAAAGTACTATTTTGGTGCAACAGTATTCATTTTATTTTTGTTTATGGGGGAGGGGAACACTTTTCAAGTGTGATGAAGGCTTTTAGAAGTAAGGCAAGTAAGCCTGGCTTGTCCTGCAGTCATTTCTGATCCACACACTCAAACAGGTAGGTGGACATACTATACATGATGATGAACATGTAACTCAAACTGTGATGCCAATGGTGCTGGTAGCAGTGTGTCTGTGTCACTCCAAACTACTCTTTTTAGTTCAAAAAAAGATTGTCTTGAATAAAGTCATTGGTTTAAGAGAGCAGCTGTCTGTATACTACTGTCACTGTCACTGTACCTTTGCATAATGATATCGGTGCAAAATCTTTGCAAAAATTCACACAGAAAAATGCCTGTTTTCATTCCGGCTCAAAAATGCCCAATATCAGCTGTATATCGTTATCAGTGATTTTCCCCTCTCTAAAATCGGTATCGGTCACACAAATCCATATCGGTCGGTCTGTAGCTGCAGTTAATCAAATTAATAATGGGTGTGTTCGATTTTTGGTGTGTCAATATTGTCTATCATACTTGCATATTGGCCCTTGGCTTTTGAATGTGGAATCTAACACACTCATTATTCATTTGTTTGGTGTAGGTGTTGCTTACTAGTCTGCCATGTTTTTAATCTGCTGTAGTTTTTTACACCTGAAGTGGAAAACAAACTACAAAATCCATTTTGTTAACCCATTAAGGCCGATTCTACAAACACCTTCTAAATCAGTTAGTTCTCACATTTTAAAAAAAATAGCAGATGTGCTCGTGCCGCGCTGCAAGCTTGTACATCTGCTATTTTAGAATAGCCAACGTAAACATCTAAAATGACACAGATGCTTTCCCTGTTTTAATGCACACATAAATAATCGGCAACCTGTGGTGGTTCAGTTAAAGGACTTTGTCACTGTGGCGCGCGCGTGTGTGTGCGTGTGTGTAAGTTTGTATTCACCTGCCATATGCAAATCGTCTGTCTTTATGGTGGTCTCCAAACGTGTCCCAAAGCCTCAGAGACACACTGACCTCGTCAACCACATCACGAGACCTCTCCAACACCTACACACACACACACACACACACACACACACACACACACACACACACACACACACACACACACACACACACACACAGTAAATATACTCAAGTATTCAAAAGTATAAATACAGCAGCATGTAGCTTTGTAGCTTAAGAGGTCATTAAAGGTCAACCCGGTGACAAAGTGGATAAGCATCGGTACTTTCCTGTTTCAACTACACTACAAACACTAAACTAAACACACTAAACACTACGCAACCCACACTAAACACAACTATTTAAGACTATTTAAGTAAACGATTGATCTACAATCTCACAGCGTGTTGATATGTATCAGGTATGTGTTTTTATGCTTTGACATGGAAAACTTCAAACCCAAAATCATTGTCAAAACCCTTCCATTGTGTACGCTGTAGTGCAGAGGTTCGCGGCACCCCTCTAAATAACTTCTTATTGTTATTATTTTGTTTATCACCCCTGTAAATGACATTTTCATACACGGCACCCCTGAAAGACATTGTTACTTTATAGCACCTTACAATTATGTCATATTACAGTACGTAAATATGTCAATCTTTCCCCCTAAGATACAGTATGTCACAAGGACAATATCTTTATATTTGACGTTTAAACTCAAGTGATAGTGATGAACTTCAAACATTATCAAAGTGTTCTGCGGAACCCCTGGACTTGCGTCAAGGTACCCTAGGGCAGTGCTTCTCAACCTGTGGGTCGGGGGGTCCTCAAATTATTTTGGGAGAGTCCCCAGATGATTAACTTAATGTGCAACATTGTTTAATCACTCAACAGCAGTTTGTAGTTAGGCTATTTTCACCATATTTATCTGTGGAACCGAGTCAAACTAAATGTAATGCCTCAACTCCTACAATTCCAAGTGCTTGTCAGGGCGGGGGGTCCCCAGTTCAAATGTGACTATTTTGGGGGTCAAAGCCTGAAAAGTTTTTGAACCCTTGCCCTAGGGTGTCATGGCACCCATTTTGAGAAACCTTGCTCTAGTGTGTGTGTGTGTGTGTGTGTGTGTGTGTGTGTGTGTGTGTGTGTGTGTGTGTGTGTGTGTGTGTGTGTGTGTGTGTGTGTGTGTGTGTGTGTGTGCGTGCGTGCGTGCCCCGTACCTCCTGGCACACGCGGTACTGGTCGATGGCCCAGACGGTTGGCACGTGCGTGGCGAGCAGCTGGTACTGCGTCAGTGTGGCGTTGCAGGCACGGGCGCAGATGAGGCGGGTCTTCCCCACAGCGTTGTCCCCAACAACCACACACTTTATGGTCTCCACATTGGGCCGCTCATAGTCTGTGTCTATATCCATGGAGAGGGCCCTGAGGGGGGAGAGAGACATAGAGAGAGAGAGAGAGAGAGAGAGAGAGATTTAAATGGCAAAGTTGGGGTGTGCCCAGAATTGCGTATCAAAATTCGATTCAGATTCCAAATTGCCAGGTAACTAATCATTTTCAAATAATTTCAGGGTCCGGTGGGTCTCCTATAAATAAAGCGAACAACAAGCTTTCACTGCTACTGCTTCCCATTGGTTGTAATGGAACAAAGGAATGAGAAGTTACCATGCATACAAACCAATGAGAAGGTACTATTAATTACTTTTCTTAAAGTTAACAATTATTGATTGTAACATTAGTTTACAGGGACAATTGTGCTGATTGGTTAATAATCCTCCTATAATTATACAAAGCTCTGTAGTGGTGAGGTGGTTCTGCCCGGTTCTCCTCAGTGGCTGGAGCAATTGATCTGAATTTGCACACAGCCATTGACCATTACCATGTGCACGGAACAGCGAATCCCGTTTTTCGATTTCACCAAATCTTAGCGTTTTTGTGTAAAAGCATGTCGCCATGGCCCCGCAAGCTATGGGATGAACCTCCCAGGTTGCCAGATCATGTGCGCAAATCCCCCCATGGGTATGGACCATAATAATAATAATTATTATTATGATAAATAATAATTTGGTCCCCACTCCTTGGGGACCAAAGGAGTGTCACTGTATATTTGCACATACGTGAAATTTGTCCTCTGCTTTCTACCCATCCTATAACTACTAGGAGCAGCCATTGGTTGTAGCTCTTGGGGAGCAGTTAGTGGTTAATAAGTGTCCTGCTCAAGGACACTTTGACACATTTGAGGCCTGGAATCACACCTGGGACCTTTGGCTTCCCAGGGGGGCGTTTTAACCATTGAGCTATGGCCGCCATTTAAACAGTGCTATTTTCAGGACAAAAAGCAAACAGTATTTTTATTTTTGGGCGGTGAAACCGCCCCTATATGTGAGGTTTGGATATTTGCACACCAAATCCTGCACTGTGATTGGCAACAAATGTACCCCCCTAACCCTGCACCGTGATTGGCCAATCACAGTCTATTCAGGACTGTGATTGGCTAGGGAAACATGACACCATAGCCCTATAAATAGGACCATAACTTAAAAAAAACCATAAATTTGTTTTTTTTAAGTTATGGTTTCTTCCATCACTTCTTCCATCACTTCTTCCATCACTGTGATGACCACTGTGACCACACCGCCCACTTCACACTGGGTGTGATTTTTGGGCGGTGAAACCGCCCCTATAAGTGAGATTTGGAAAAATGTACAAATATCTTGGGCAGTGAAACCGGCCCTAAAAGTGAGGTTTGGAAATTTGTACAATTATCCTGCGCTGTGATTGGCCAATCACAATCTATTCAGGACTGTGATTGGCCAGTGTCACATGACACATGTGCATAGCCCTATATAAGCAACCATAACTTGAAAAAAAACATAAATTTGTTTTTTTCAAGTTATGGTTTCGTCCATCATAAAGAGTGTTTCAATAAATGTATTTATCTTTTGTACATGATTGATCGACTCCATTCAGTATTGTGATTAGCTAGCAAGACACCGCCCACTTCACACAGGGTGTGATTTTTTTATTGTATTTATAGTCTTTGGAATAAAATTCCATTTAGCTCTACAAGCTGTGAGCTCGGAAGCTTAACATTTGAATTTTTTCTATAGATTTTGTTTAGTTTTCGTGTGAAAAAAAGGTAGTCGGCGAACATTTTTCATAATAGTTTTAATAATAATAATAATAATAAATAATGGATTTTACGCACTTTACATTTGCAAGAAATCTCAAAGTGCTACAGAAGGCAATTGCATAAAAACAGAAACCTCACACCAATAAAAGAAAACAACAACTAAGAAACTGAAACAAAACAATTAAAACATGGGGACATAAAGCCTAGAGGTAAAACCAGCTAAAAAAATGCTTTGCTAAAAAAGGTAGGTCTTTATCTCTCTCTAGTCAACAGCTCGGTCACGGACTCCATTCCAGCCAGCTATCCATGTTCCACATCTTCCATCTCTCTGTAAACTGTCTCTAAATGGAAATAAAGCAAAGTTCAGAATGTCCACTGTTTGCATGGAGCCGGTCCAGTAAAAAAAAAACAGGGCCAGGCTTTTTGAGTCCTGTATAGCTGACCAGTTGGACCCGGCATTCTGCCAACACATGGTCCACAGAGCAGAACCACACTGCTATTTCAGTAACACACACACACACACACACACAGAGGCTCTTAGGGCGGATTCAGACTATGGTCCCGGGTGCGTACCCCGGACCACTTGGCAGATGCTGTGGTAGTGTGAACGTTGTGTACCGTTCCCCGGAACGGATCACCGTACCGTACACGGGACTGCCTGGGGAGGTAGTCTCGGGTCCGATTGCTGCGCACCCGGGAACGGAACGCTGCAATGTGAAGCCTTCCGTACCAACAGGAGGAAGTGGACTGCTAATCATATATCATTTATATATTTTTTATAATGACACATTATTTTACCTGGGTTATACCTTCTCATAGTTCTACTTGAATGTTGACAAGAACCATTGGCTTATAATGGGGTATGTTTTGTGTAATTGTTGATGTGGATCAAAATAAACTAACTAAACATGTGTAGCGAGTGCTGTCGCTAGGATAAAGATACCAAGGATGCGTCAGTGACGTCACTGCGTTACATTTCGAGGTTTCAAAGACCAGCGCACACACTGCAGTGCTTTGGTTGTGTATT
The DNA here is from genome assembly GCF_963280865.1 of Gymnoscopelus braueri. NCBI lineage: Eukaryota > Metazoa > Chordata > Actinopteri > Myctophiformes > Myctophidae > Gymnoscopelus > Gymnoscopelus braueri. The sequence goes on from NC_137608.1 coordinate 382,045, forward strand.
GTTGTTCTGTTGTTATTATAACTCAAGACAACGTCAGGAACACAGTCAAACTTTATTATTCACTCTAAACTCTGACAAGTGACTCTTCTTCTGTGAATGACATTCTCTATCTCCCAAAGGCCCATAGTCCACAGCGCCCCCATGAGGCACATAAGTACCATTACTGTTGAATGAAGTGTACTCAGGTACGGAAGAATGTTGGCCAATGTGAATGCTGGTCAGCTGGGAGAGGGCAATCGTACTCGGGAACGGTTCGAATCAATCGGACCCAGTCTGAATCCACCCTTAGAGTGCTCTCTATCCTCTGTTGATAGAGAGCATCTCTCTCTTTTTCCAGTGCAACAGAAGGCACAGCGACAACGCACGCACGCACGCACGCGCGCGCGCACACACACACACACACACACACACACACACACACACACACACACACACACACACACACACACACACACACACACACACACACACACACACACACACACACACACACACACACACACACACACACACACACACACACACACACTCAAAATAGTCAGAGAAGACATAAAACACCATAAAAAGACCACCAGGGGGCTTAATGAAGTTCTATCAACCTCATAGACACATGAAAAACAGAAAAAGTGCAAAACCATGGCACCACCTCTTTAAGTAAGTATCAATACTGCAACGTAGAAATAAAATATTTACTTGAGTAAAACTACACAAGTATTGGCATCAAAATGTACTTAAAAGTACCAAAAGTAAAGCAGTCATTATGCAGAAATGTCTCATTTCAAGTTTTCAAAATGTATAGAAATCTTTTGAAAATAGCAGATCTACAAGCTCACAACGCGTCACGATGCGACGTGTTGTGAGCTTGTTGATCGGCTTTTTTCAAATAGCTGAGAGGCTTTTAGTTTAGTTTACGTTTAGTAATAAAAAGCTGGATTTACAAAGTAACTAGCAACTAAAGTTTTCAAATAATTGTAGTGGAGTAAAAGTACAATATTTTCCTCAGAGATGTAGTGGAGTAAAAGTAAAAGTATTACAAATTAAAAGTTTCTATTAATATGTCAGATTCATGGAAAAGTGTATTTTCAGACAGTTAACCTTTTAAACCCTCAATATTTAGTCAACTTGACCGTTGGCTCTGTACTTGGTCTGAGGCGCTGTGAGCTTGTGGATCTGCTATATTTGGCTGATGTTCCCCATCACACAGAGATTTGGTGGACCCCCTGTACTTACTCTGAGGACCCCCTGGGGGTCCCGGACCCCCTGTTGAAGACCCATGCACTAGACCGGTGGGCACCAGTCTACTCGGGAATGAATGTTCACGCCTTCACATTCAACCAAGGACGCAGAGAGCGTTTTTTTTCTTCTTTTATTTCAGATTTTTCTTCCTTTAATTTGGTTAATTCAGTTTTCAATTTCAATTTGGATGCATATTTATAGCAGAAATAGATTCACATTTAACTATAGCCGTACTCATTCAATTCTTAAAATTTAAAATTCTCTATTAGTTGTGAGGGGTCTTCTTTCAGTCATGATTGTTTCGCCATCAAACAATATCAAGCAAAAAGGAAACATCAGCCGGTCCTTCTTCTCTCCATCGCGCACCTCTCCATTCAGAAATGGAATAGAACAAGAACCGTCGTCCTAAAACACCCTCGCCCCGGGTCTAATCCGGCGGCCTAGGTCCGTGAAAAAAAAATGGGGCAGTGTGTTTTAGGACGAGCGTTCCCCCCCCCCCACTGCGTCCCTGCATTCAACTACAGACATTGCATCATAATACTGCTAAATAATTGCTGTTCTGTAATAATAGCCTTGTTATGAGGTGTAATCATTTCTCAACGTTTTTCATCACAAATGCTTCCCTCCAGCTCCCCTCTGCTGCACTGAGACAATAAACCTAATATAGAAAATATTCTCTCTGAATAATAGTAGAATTAATTAAAATTACTTTGCATAATTTTACACACTAAACAGCCTAAATTCAGGCTAAAGTATCGTGGAAACACATTTAGTGAATCATGTATTTATTCTGATTAAAACGGTTGCAGTGCCTGCCTTCATCAGAAGGCAAGGAATAAAGTCCAAGAAGGATGCTTTTGTTTTGATCCATTTTCTGAAACTGTCTAACCATGAAACATAATGTTTATTATAATAAATAACACACAAGTGTAAATAAAAGGCCTATAAAAGAAAGGAACTACAGTCGCTGGCCAAATGTCAGAGGTCAACACTATATTATTTATGTTACTGTGTAGCCTCATTTTTAGCATAAATCGTTAATGTCAGACAGAAACCTTGTATATCCATAGTTAAACCTTTCAGGTTTTTTTTTGTAAATTAAAGGTAAGTGATATCTTTTTGTTAAAATAAGTGTTAAATAAGTTCTATATTGTGATAGTAATCATTACTATAGAGCAGGGGTAACCAACCAGTCGATTACGATCTACAGGTAGATCATCAAAGCCTTTTAAGTCGATCGCGGGGTGGGCCCGGTGGCAGACGGGCAGCCATCGACAATTCACAGAATTTGTCTCCAAGGCAGTGTTGCCAAGTCTGCTTATTATAAGCTACTTTGGGCTAGTTTTTCTGTAAAGTCGCTTGAATATATTGGGGGTCCTTGACATGAAAATGTTTGTGAACCACTGCTCTAAAACAACATTCGACAATCAAGTTTGACTGTACTGCCCTAGTCGCTTATTTTGGACTTATTTTCATAGACCTGGTTGCTTGTTTCTCTCACAAAATCTGGCAACGCTGGTCCAAGGGAAGTCATGCGTTGTTGTTTTCCTGTACATTCTGCGCACACATAATTCAACTCGCGGGTCGCGCTCAAGAAATAACGAGCGCAGTTTCGTGACATTGCAAGCCTTTTCAGTGGTGGAGCACGCTGGATTTAAATCTTCAAACAGTGTTCTAGAACCGACGTTACAAAGTGCCATGGCAGCAGATCGCATTTGAGCACAAGCAGTGGTGGAAGAAGTACTCAGATATTTTACTTAAGTAAAAGTAGCAATACTACAATGTAGAAATACTCTGTTTTTAAGTAAAAGGCCTGTGTTCAAAATATTACTTGAGTAAAAGTACAAAAGTATTGAAAATAGCAGATCTACAAGCTCACAACGCGTTGCGAAGCGACATGTTGTGAACTTGTAGATCAGCTATTTTCAGATAGCCTAGGTATAAAATAGGGCTAAAGTGGTTAATGTACTATTTGTATGTGTATGATTTATAATATAATATATCTGCAAAGTAATTAGTAAACAAAGTTCTGAAATAATTGTAGTGGAGTAAAAAATATTGAATATTGGATATACTCCAGTAAAGTAAAAATACCTCAAAAGTGTACTAAAGTACAGTACTTGAGTAAATGTACTTAATTACTTTACACCGCTGAGCAAAAGTGTGTTGCCTGCGATGTATGAGAAGTTAAAGCAAGAGTTACTAAAGGGCAGGGGGGGCCTGATCACTGTGCTGTGCCTCCCGGCCCGGCTTTGAGTTGTTCCGCCACTGAGTCATAGCCACTTGGAATGGAAAAAAAATCTTGTGTCATGTCAATGAGCACTGGCACTGACTCTGCATAATGGAGATTTGATACTTCAAGCAGACGCCTCATTAAAGGTGGGCTGATCCTGAGAGTATTGTATCTGTCACCATATCTGTGCAAATATATGGTCATGTATACATTTTTGTCAATTGAACAGAATATCTGTAAATGTGAAAATTCATCGAACTGAGACACTAAATATTGTGCATTGAAGAGAAGACATCTGTAAAAGCAATTAATTTCATGTCCTTTGTGGACATGGAAAAAAAACTGAACAAAGAAGTTTATTTGTATTTTTGTCCTAATATTTATATTTCTAATATTTACATATTTATTTACTTTCTTAATATTTAGGCAATGATTATATAACTATCATGTTTATTCTTATTTAAACTACTAGTCTTTGGGTGGATGTATGCACATGCATTAAGCCTGTCAGAAATTGCAATCGTGACAAGTGTTTTTTAAACTGCTCAAAAAAAGTTCGGAAACTTTACTTCGGTCAATTATATCTCCCCTTTAATAATACCAATTGGTATTGTGTTTTATATCATTTTTATCGTTAATTAGTCACCTTTACAAGGAGGTGCAGCTTGTAAGGATCGGGCATTCGTGGAATGAGCAACACAGCTAAACGTGCGGGTAGCACCTCCAAAAGATTTGCCAAAATCACCCAATATGCTTCTGTTGGTAATCGCTCTTGTTTTGAGCAACCTGCCAGCACACACCTGCTGAGAGGTGTGTGCCAGTAGTCACAGGTGTGTGACTGCCTCACAGGTGAGTGACTGGCACCTGAACATGGGTTCTGAACTTTGTTGAGTTGGAGTGTGTATGCTCCAAGCAGCAACACTGCCCCCATGGAAAGATGCCACGTTTGTCCCTTCACCTAGGATAAGGCCCGTGCAATAGGGCAAGTGAAGCTGGTGTTCCGTTACGCAGATTACGCATATTTGATGCCAGCCCTGGTACCATTTGCAGGCAGGTGTGTGCCAGTCACAGGTGTGACTGGCACCTGAGCATGGGCCCTGCAACTTTGACATCTGTCTTCGGTTCCGTTGTGCAAATCTGGCCTGTAAATCTATGGTTCCTCAGTGAAGTTGTTGTCTTCCTTGTTGACTTCACCAGTCTCACAGAACTTGGTCCTAAGTTTGCAAATGGTACCAGTGTTCACACCAAATAATGCTGTCACTCTGCATAACGGAACACCAGCTTCACTTGCCCTATTGCACAGGCCTCATCCTGAAGGGACAAACGTGGCATCTTTCCATGGGGGCAGTGTTGCTGCTTGGAGCATACACACTCCAACTCAACAAAGTTGCAGAACCCATGTTCAGGTGCCAGTCACTCACCTGTGAGGCAGTCACACACCTGTGACTACTGGCACACACCTCTTAGCAGGTGTGTGCTGGCAGGTTCCTCAAAACAAGAGCGATTACCAACAGAAGCATATTGGGTGATTTTGGCAAATGTTTTGGAGGCGCTACCCACACGTTTAGCTGTGTTGCTCATTCCACGAATACCCCATCCTTACAAGCTGTACCTCGTTGTAAAGGTGACTAATCAACGATAAAAATGATATAAAACACGATACCAATTGGTATTATTAAAGGGGAGATATAATTGACCGAAGTTAAGTTTCCGAACTTTTTTTGAGCAGTTTTATTTTAGTGGTAGATCATGGCTTACAAATGGAAATAAAATGTGCTCTTGGGCTTGAAAAGGTTGGTTACCACTGCTATAGAGTGTTTGCTCAGTAACAGTGTTAAATAGCTCTATATTGTGATAATAATCACTGCTATAGAGTGTTTGTTCAGTAACAGTGTTAAATAGCTCTATATTGTGATAGTAATCACTGCTATAGTGTTTATTTGCATCGTTCCTGAGTAGGCCATAGACTGTAAAAAAGAATGGACAAAGCGACGCCATTGGTTTCAACAGACCGTACATGAAGCCGATTGTTCAGGAATTTCAAATCCGCCATCTTTCTATATCGCGTCATATCCTGCGCAATGCAACCAGACCAATACTGGTTTGGTAGCTTGTCAATCAAGAGCGGGGGCGGGGAATGAATGCTATTGGTGGTGTAGCTTGTCAATCAAATCATCCTGCCCCTCCTAAAGCATACCCTACTTTATTGTCATGTAAATGGGCCGTGTTTGCACAGAGTAGCGCTTTGGTGCCGAACACGGTCTGAACTGTGTTTTCAGTCTTTTTGTTTTTTTTGTTTTTTTCCACACAGGAGGGGCTGGAGCAGCTCTGGAATCACCCGTGGTGATTCTGAGAAGGAGAGGACAGATGGATCACCGTGTCAAAAAACATGGCTCCCATCCGCTTCCGTTCTATCTCCTTCTCTAAAACCGCTATAACTCAGAAACTTTTTACGCTGGGGAAAACGACTCATTTTGTATGCACGATCGCTCCGCCATTGTTACTCGCGTGAGAGATGTTATCGTTCCAGGCGTTAGCCAGGACCATCGGGCAAAATGGAGGCATGCTTTTTTTCACATGGAATGCACGTCGTGGAGTCTACAGTTTAAACAGCGCTGCGCAGCTCAACGGTGAGATTTCGGCACCGAACGTAATCTGTTATTATAAAATGCTGGCACCCAATGTGTTAATACCTACACAAAAACATGTAGTAATCCTGGTCACTATAACGCCTCCCCCATGACAGCCGGGACGCCTGATGGAGGGGAAGGGAACTGGTTGGAATAACGTGTTCCTTCCACGCGCTACGTCCAACCAGGGAAAGAAGGTCAGTTGCGTCTCATGCATTGAAGGAGGCATGAGCTCGGCCCTGGCCTCCCTAGGCTGGTGAGGGGAGTGTAGTGCCCAGGATCACTTAGAAAATTGGCACCGGGTGAAAATAAGGGTTACAAATCGTGGGCTAAAAAATTATATATAAAAAAATATATAAAAATCTAAAGCAGGGGTAAAACAGCGAAACTACAGGCCATTCATATGAACTGTCACTTGAACTTCCTACATAGACTCAATTTCAAATTCCAATGCTGGGCCCTTGCTGCCTGTACACAATGGGCACCTGTGTAGTAATAATAAAAAAAGGTTTTGGACATACAAGGCTTCCACCTGACAGCCACAAAATGAAGCTTAATGCTGAAGCAACGCTAAGGACTGTGGGAGCGTGTGTGTGTGTGTGTGTGTGTGTGTGTGTGTGTGTGTGTGTGTGTGTGTGTGTGTGTGTGTGTGTGTGTGTCTTTAAAAACCCACACAAAACTGTGAAAGCTTCTCACAATCTCCTTATAAGCCGTTAACCTGCTTACAAGCATTTCACACATCATGTCAACACACAATGTTACACACGTCAAACAAACACCCATTCATTAAAGAAATATGTCAACACACAATATTGCACACGTCAAAACTAGATCCATTCATAAAATAACATTCCAGGACCAATTTGCTGTTACTTAACATCGGCCCGTGTGCACGCACGCACACACGCACAAAGCTAATGCACACAACTCGAGACCCCAGCATTTTCTTTACTTGTCTAATATGGTGTTCTCAACCTTTTGAAAATGGTGAAAGTGTTCGTGGCCCACCCATCTGCCATTTGGCTGCCGTGTTAAGTGGTCAGATAGGTGGGCCGCGTGTATTTTCACAGCATTTTTGGGCGGTGAAACCGCACCTATATGTGAGGTTTGGATATTTGCACACCAAATCCTGCGCTGTGATTGGCCACAAATGTACCCCCCTAACCCTGCACCGTGATTGGCCAATCACAGTCTATTCAGGACTGTGATTGGCTAGGGAAACATGACACATGTGCATAGTTTCTTCCATCACTTCTTCCATCACTTCTTCCATCACTGTGATGACCACTGTGACCACACCGCCCACTTCACACTGGGTGTGATTTTTTTTTTAATGATCAATCGATCGATTGTGTTCTGCCTTGGATCAATCCAAATGATGTAGTATATTTAAAACTCACTTTTAAAAGGTTTAAATAAAAACATAGTATACACCATGAGATTTTGTTTACATTGTTCTCGCATATTAAAGGACAAGAATATTTTGGTAGAGGTTTGGGTTGTGTAGTTACCTTCAGAAACATAGACAACGCACATCCTCCGTTCCTTGGCGCTGAGCTTTAAACTGTAAAAACAGTAATAATAAAACAAAGGTATGGCTCGCAACTCACTTTGATGCTCCAGGTTTTATTTCACAATACAGCTGATACGACGTTTCGACCCTTTCGGTCTTTTTCAAGTATAAACAAGAACAGGAAATGACCTCTTTTTATACAGGAACAAATGATTTTGGTTACCAGCCCCACCTGGTGATCAGGGGCGGTACCAAGACTTAATCAACATTTTGTCAAGAGACAACTTATCAAAAGACAACATTTCATCTTTTACATTTTACAGAGTATTAACATTTACTTGATTTTTACAACTATTTTTTAGAAAAAAGACTTTAGTAAAAATTAAAAACAGTAGAAAACTCAATTCATTTGATTCAACAGACAGGTAATAAGGACTAAGCTTATTATCTGCTGACAAATATTTTCCAAGAAATATTTCTCCAAAGAAATATACATTTCATGAAATGCATTTCTCAAGAAATACTCCTTAAAAACTATATATCTTTTGACCCGGTCCAGATCATAGCCACTGTGTACAACAAGTTACAAGCAAAAACAACAAAAGGAAAAGAAAAGTTAACGTCTTACAACCTACACATATACAACTCCCTTCTTTGGCTTGTTTACAAATATGGCCTAATATCAAAGTCCTCATTGAGTCCTGTTGGTGCCATGGTTTTAAGATAATGGATCCACCATACTTCCCTCCTCAGTAGGAGATTGTCTATATCTCCCCCTCGTCTCGGAAGATGCACTTTCTCTATTCCTAGGTATCTTAAAGATGAGACATTGTGGTGTGCCTTTTTAAAATGTAAAGCTACTGGGCTTTTTTCGTCCCCATTACGTATTGTACTCCTGTGTTCAGCAATGCGTGTTTTTAATGCACGTGTTGTCTTACCCACATATGCTTTCCCACATGGACATCTAAGTAAATAGATTACATTATTCGTTGTACATGTTATTTTGCCTCTTATTTTTATCTCTTGCCCCGTTGACGGGTGATAAAAAAATGTGCATTTTTCTGTAAAATGACATTGGGCACACGAACCACAACGTCGATTGCCATCTGGTAAGTCATCTAGGAAAGTGTGGGGTTTTTTAGGAGGTAGATCTGATTTTACCACAATGTCTCTGATATTATGTGCTCTCCTGTATAATAGCCTAGGGGGGATCTGAAAAGATTTGTCCAATATTGGATCAGAACTAAGAAGATGCCAATGTTTTTTTATAGTTTTCTTAAAATAATTGCCTAGAGGTGAATATTGTGTGACACACTGTATACCCGTCAACGGGGCAAGAGATAAAAATAAGAGGCAAAATAACATGTACAACGAATAATGTAATCTATTTACTTAGATGTCCATGTGGGAAAGCATATGTGGGTAAGACAACACGTGCATTAAAAACACGCATTGCTGAACACAGGAGTACAATACGTAATGGGGACGAAAAAAGCCCAGTAGCTTTACATTTTAAAAAGGCACACCACAATGTCTCATCTTTAAGATACCTAGGAATAGAGAAAGTGCATCTTCCGAGACGAGGGGGAGATATAGACAATCTCCTACTGAGGAGGGAAGTATGGTGGATCCATTATCTTAAAACCATGGCACCAACAGGACTCAATGAGGACTTTGATATTAGGCCATATTTGTAAACAAGCCAAAGAAGGGAGTTGTATATGTGTAGGTTGTAAGACGTTAACTTTTCTTTTCCTTTTGTTGTTTTTGCTTGTAACTTGTTGTACACAGTGGCTATGATCTGGACCGGGTCAAAAGATATATAGTTTTTAAGGAGTATTTCTTGAGAAATGCATTTCATGAAATGTATATTTCTTTGGAGAAATATTTCTTGGAAAATATTTGTCAGCAGATAATAAGCTTAGTCCTTATTACCTGTCTGTTGAATCAAATGAATTGAGTTTTCTACTGTTTTTAATTTTTACTAAAGTCTTTTTTCTAAAAAATAGTTGTAAAAATCAAGTAAATGTTAATACTCTGTAAAATGTAAAAGATGAAATGTTGTCTTTTGATAAGTTGTCTCTTGACAAAATGTTGATTAAGTCTTGGTATCGCCCCTGATCACCAGGTGGGGCTGGTAACCAAAATCATTTGTTCCTGTATAAAAAGAGGTCATTTCCTGTTCTTGTTTATACTTGAAAAAGACCGAAAGGGTCGAAACGTCGTATCAGCTGTATTGTGAAATAAAACCTGGAGCATCAAAGTGAGTTGCGAGCCATACCTTTGTTTTGTGTAGTTACCTTGCCATGATGTAACTCCAAATGTGGACAAGAAATCAAAAAATATTGCTGCATTGATTAGAAATTGATAATTCAAAATATGCTCCTAATTGACTTACATTGTACGGTTAAACAGCTCTAAAAATCACTCTTTTAGCCCGTAAACAAACAAAACCGATTCAGACGATATACAACATCACCAAACCTAGTGCTGTTTGTTTTTATGATAAAAATGTCAACTTCCTGTTGATTTTGCTATTTTAATTGGGAAGAAAACCTGGACTGGAACCGTGGATCCGGATCTTCAAATAGCAAAGTAACTAAACAACCCAAAGCGTTCTTGCCCTTTAAATGAGCCACACTTGACAGGCGATTGGAACGCAGCCCATCTCAAGTGCAGAGCAGTCACCATATCAATAATATATGGATCTAATAGTCCATGCCTACTGTTTATGAAGATTATCATTATTACTATTGATATGATTATTGTAACGTCCCACAGCAGGCGGACAGACAGACAGACAGACATACATACATACATACATACATACATACAGTGGTGACTGCCCACCACACACCCTGTCTGTACAAACACCCTAACCCTCACACCTCAGTTGAACACACTGATGAAGGAGTGTGAGTGTGTGCGTGTGCGTGTGTACACAGAAGTAACTCTGCCAGAGAGGACCAGACCCCCCCCCCCCCACACACACACACACACACACACACACACACACACACACAAACATCAACATCATTTTTCCATTGTGGTATATTTTTTCAAATGTTTAGTCTAAGCCATGGGTGTCCAAACATTTTTCAATGAGACCACATTTGAAAATATGAAAATACCTTTGACTGCACTTCCTGTCCTACTGTACCTTTGTTTCATAACAAAGTCGCATAGTATACAAATGCTTTGCGTTACAACTATGTGATGATTTAACTACAGTGCAATATCCATATCAATAGTGTTTTGTAGCTTTTTAGTAGCTCCTCTGTGCTGTGGACAAATGTTAAACTATTCAGCGTTTTTTTCCCCACCATTTTCTCCTTCCCGAGACCGATTCTGATACCCACAACTTGCGTATCGGTCGATACCGAGTACCGATCCAATACCATTATGTAATTAAAAAAATCTAGGACAGTGGTTCTCAAAGTGGGGTCCAGGGACCCTCAGGGTTCCTTGAGGGGGTTCCAAATGGACCCTTACAGGTTTGTAACTCTGAGAGTGTACAAATGTACATATATTATTGTACACTCTCACAGTTATGGGGACCTTGAAATTAAAAAGTTTGAGAACCACTGATCCAGGAATAAATAAATAAATCCATTAATAATAGTTAAAGTGCAGCTTCAAGTTAGTAAAATAATAATGTAAATAGTACAGTTATAAAGAAAACATCACATGGATGCACCTGGGACCTATCATCAGTGTTGTAGACTGGGGTCATAGGGTGTTTTGGGTCTCGCAACAACAGTATCGGCAGCTTTTCCGATACTGGTATCGGTATACTCTACAAATATGTACAGTCTAATAAAATGTATTTTTGACAAATGGCAGTGTAGCCAAATGTAACCAGGTGTGAAAAGATCTCTACGAAAAGCCTACATTAAAATGGCCTTTCTTTCACATCTTGAGAATGAAACAACAAAAGGAACAAGCAGTTATAGGAATCCTTACACATTTGACTGAGACAAAGCCTGTGTCCAGGTCTACGAAAACAAGTGTCCAGGTCTACGAAAACAAGCCCAAAAGAAGCGACCAGTTTTACCACTTGAACCCCATACATACTATTTGGAAAGTAGCAGATCTACAAGTATTGGTAATACATAAAGAAGATTGGGGTTTTATTTTTTTAATGTATAGTTATTTACAAATTATTATTAAATGACCAGTGAAGTTTACTGTTTTATTTTTTAATGTATAGTTATTTACAAATTATTATTAAAAGACCAGTGAAGTTTACTGTTTCAGAACACTGATGTCATTTTAGACAGTAACATGTACTGTTACACTGTCAAATATCCTTCCTCCATATCTTTTCTCACGCACGCACGCACGCACGCACGCACGCACGCACGCACGCACGCACGCACGCACACACGCACGCAGGTAGGCAGGCAGGCAGGCAGGCACGCACGCACGCAGGTAGGCAGGCAGGCAGGCAGGCAGGCAGGCACGCACGCACTCTCACGCTCTCTCTCTCTTTCTCTCTCTCTGAGTGTGTATGTGTGTGTGTGTGTGTGTGTGTGTGTGTGTGTGTGTGTGTGTGTGTGTGTGTGTGTGTGTGTGTGTGTGTGTGTGTGTGTGTGTGTGTGTGTGTGTGTGTGTGTGTGTGTGTGTGTGTGTGTGTGCGCGCGCGCGCGCCCGGCGTGTGTGTGTGTGTGTGTGTGGGGTGTGTTTGTGGTGCAGGAGGGCCAGAGAGACAAAGGAACTCATGCATAATTTGGGCAGAATGTTCCTCACTACTTTTGTCGTCTGGCCAAAGATCTGTCTGTCTGTCTGTCTGTCTGTCTGTCTGTCTGTCTGTCTGTCTCATTCCCTTACCCCCCACCTCCCTCCCCCCTCCACTTTTCACTTTTTCATTTCACAGATTCAGAGCTGTCCTCTTCACCTCCGTCATCATGTCTTCCTTCAGTCTCATCCCTCGCTCCATTTCATCCTTCCTTCTGTCTCTTCGTTCATCGTTCTCTCTCTCTTTCTCCATTCATCCTTCCTTCTCTTCCCCACACACACACACACACACACACACACACACACACACACACAATCTCTCTCTCTCTCTCTCTCTCTCTCTCTCTCTCTCTGTTTTTGATTTTACACTACGCACACGCATGTGTGTGTGTGTGTGTGTGTGTGTGTGTGTGTGTGTGTGTGTGTGTGTGTGTGTGGCTCTCATACAACAGAAGATATAATGCATGGTGTGAGCGTGATGTGTACACTTCATCAGCAGTCAGATATTCTCTATAAGCAAATACAAATTAACAGCGCGTCTGCCAAATGCCTACATTGTACATTGCAAATTGTCGGTCTGTTTTGCAAACGATACAGTATGGCACTGCACAGGCTTATGAAACTGCTTTTTTCACTTTATGGGAGATAACTGAAGACAAAAGATTTAAAATAAAGAGAAGTATGACTAAGTAATAGAAGTGGTCAATTTCATCAGCAACTTCATGGTGACACAACACTACGCAACTTAACACATTGGACACGTTTTAGCAGCTCTCAAAACGCCCCAAGACGCCCGCCCCTGGGAATCGACCTGGGAACCTTCCGTTTCCAAGACAGTGTCCCTGGTCTGTCTGTCTGTCTGTCTTTACTCTGATTGGCTGGAAGCCCCCCCCTTATGCAATATTTCAGCAGTGATCCGTTTGTGTGTGTGTGTGTGTGTGTCCCACCAATCAACTCTATCATCTCTTCTCCTCTGTGGGACTATACAGTAGTTCATCTGTACACTACGCACGCACGCACGCACGCACGCGCGCGCACACACACACACACACACACACACACACACACACACACACACACACACACACACACACACACACACACACACACACACACACACACACGACTAACATTCACATAGCTTTGTTTGGGGTTTAGTCTTTCTTTCATTCAGCTACATGTTGTAAGGAGGTTAACTTTAGTTTAATTATTTTATCAAACTATGTTAGTTTCATTATTGTTGTACATACATTACTACTAGTCTTGATTTCTGCATGTTTTGTTTAACGTTTGCTTTGGCGATGTAAAACATGTTTTCTCATGCCAATAAAGCCTGTTTGAATTGAATTGAATTGAACTAGAGTAGAGTCTGTGTGCCTGTCTGTCCGTCTGTCCGTCCGTCCGTCCGTCCGTCCGTCCCTCCATTCATTCACCTTTCTCCACATCCATCCATTCATTCATTCATTCATTCATCTATTCATTCATACATACATACATATGGTGCATGCATACTGTACATACATGCATGCATACATGCATACATACATGCATACATACATGCATTCATTCATTCAGTCATTCATGCATACATTACATACATTACATACATTACATACATTACATACATTACATACATTACATACATTACATACATACATGCATTCATTCATATCTATATTTCTCTGTCCATTAGTCAAGGATCAGGGGCTGGTTGCCATAGCGAAGTCACTGAATAAATATTTAGACCTTGAGCAGCAAACCCTTGTAATGGCTTGTTTACACTACGCTATAAAAAGACGTGTAATTCACAGAACAGGCTAATTGTCTAAAGCCCTTTTTAAATGGATTCACAAAGTTGACTATTAATAATCAGCCAGCCAGCCATCACTGACCCAGATATGAGTCTGTGGGGAGACGTGAGGTTTGTCTGCTACACTGTAATCAGATTACAGATTACTGTCTGACAGACAGTAATCCTGTGGGAATAACAGCATCATTACATAACACCCATGCTTATCTATCTGCACAGATCTTCAAGACTACGGAATAACAGCATCAAGTGCATTACATAACAACCACGGTTATCTATCTGCACAGATCTCTAAGACTATCATAACATTTAACATTGCTATTATGTATTTATATTTCTTAAGATGTGTTGTATAAATACATTCATACATATTGCAAACAAGCAGCGCTTCAATAAAAGGAGTTGTGCTTCCTGCTACAATTCATAACACCTGGCCAGGAGGAGGCAACCGATACAATATCACCAAGTATGAGATTGTTATTGATAAGCTATTATTATGATTATGATTATGATATGATATTTATGTCACATGGTGATGACGGGTGGATTGCAGACTAACACGGCCACTATAAAACTAGATGATGCTGATAATTAAATCCAGCATAACAAACCAAAGGGGTTCAAATTAGTTAATATAGCTTAAAAATCAGTTCAGCCACTTTAATGCTATTAATAGCTCTGGTCCATTGCCTTTCGGGTTCTCTCTCGTTTCAGGCTATGGGACTTTCGAGCCAATGCTCTTGCACCACGGGCTGCCTAGGCTCTCATCTGGAGTAAAAATAAAAAATACACTTTCGCTACTCACCAAAACAAAGACGGTTTTATGGAGTTGAAAGCCAACTCTACTAAGTGGGAACACCCTGAGCCACCCCCCTCACGTCTAAAATACACTTTTTGGCCAAAATGTAAAATAATCCACCGGACGGAGACACTACTTCTTTGTTTTTTAATCTTCGGCAGCGCCATCACGGCGCCAACTCACTACTGCCACACACAGGACCGCATTACACCTTACAAACTAGTCTCATTGAGTGTTATTCGGCTCTGCAACGTTAAAGGCGCTGTTCCGTCAAAACATCTCTGAACCAGGAAGTGTCTCTCCGTCCGGTGGATTATTTTACATTTTGGCCAAAAAGTGTATTTAAGACGTGAGGTGGGGGGCTCAGAGTGTTCCCACTTAGTAGAGTTGGCTTTCAACTCCATAAAACCGTCTTCTCTTATAAGGGCATACCTGGCACAAAACCTTTACAGATGGGGGTCCGCAGCCAAATGCATATCAATTTGGGGGCCCTTGACATTGAAACACTGCACCATAAAAACATGATCGATTTGATCTAATGAATAACGAAGCAAACCTCATCCATCCACTGCAACCACAAAGAAGCTGATTATACAACCAACCTAGCCTCGCGTGGCCAGACTATATCACTGCGTGGATATGAGTCTGGTGCTTCTATGAGGACGTTTTTTTCCCAAGGGGCGGGATCAAAAGAATGTTTCTGGACGCAATTGGTTAGACCTACAACCAACTACTAATTACAGTCTCCCATATTTGAATACTGGGCCCTGATTGGTCACCCCAGACTTCGGGAGCAGGAAATGGATTCACAACGGAGTGGGGCCAGACCCAAATCGCAGAGGGCAATTTTTGTTTTTGCACTGGCAGTGGCAGATGCGTCTGGTCCAGGCTACAACCCACCCACACACACACACACACACACACACACACACACACACACACACACACACACACACACACACACACACACACACACACACACACACACACACACACACACACACACACACACACACACACACGGAGACTAAACTAAAACTAAGCTTCTATTCACATGTATTGAAAAAGCACCCTGGCAGGTGGTCATTAATTAAGGTCATTAACAAATCATAGCTTTGATGTTTTTTGCTGTGTGCAAATTAATACAAAACAAAAAAACAGGCATTGTAGACCAGTGGTTCTCAATGTATGGTCCAGGGACACCCAGGTGTCCAGGTGGTCCCCAGCAAAACAAGTTAATATAGCATCAAAATCAGTTAAACCACTTAAAACACTAAAACATCAGCTATTTAAAAAATACCAGATCTAAATGTGAAATATATGTGCTAAATGTAGGAATATGTTTTGAAACATTTTAACAACACAAACGTTGTATAGGGGGTCCCTGGCACAAAGTCTTTTCAGATGGGGGTCCATGGTAGAAAATAACATGAATGTAGGGTCCTTGACATGAAACATGTTTGAGAACTATGTTGTAGGCCAGTGGTTCTCAAACAGTCCAGGCAGCGACCCCTAAAATTAATCATATTTGAAATGGGGACCCCCCAAAATAATCATGTTTGAACTGAGGACCCCCATCCTCATAAGGATTTGTAGGAGTTGAGGCATTACATTTCATTTGACTCGGTTCCACAGATAACTATTGTGAAAATAGCCAATCTACAAGCTCACAACGCTCACAATCAGCTATTTTCAACAATTCTGACAATTTCTTATATTATTTGACAATTTGGCCAATGTTTGACCAGCTATTATAGTATTGTTTGTTTATTTCTTATTACTTTTAAGACCTTTTTTTAAAGGGTCTTAAAAGTCCTTAAATTGCCACTTCCCTAAAAAAAGAATCATCAAAATCGGTTTAATTAAATGTAATTAAACCGTAGCTATTTTCATATTTTGCTCTGTACAGTCTGGTTGCATCAGACAACAATAGCAGGGCATTGTGAGCCTGATCAGCAGCATGTGACCCAGTCCAGCTAGTCTAGTCCAGTGTCCAGCAGCAGTAACGGTGTTTTACACAGACAGGACCCCAATGGAAACCTTTGGCCAACTGTTAATTAATCAATCAATACCTTCCGACAGGAGAAGAGTTGACCCACATGTCCAGCCTGCCTCACCCCGGTTTCCAGTCTGTCCCGTCCGGACGCAGCTGTTTGCTCTTCTTTGGACAAATAATAGACTAGAACTGCCTTAGTTATTATGATGATCTGTTCCGATCTGTTCTGATCTAGTTCACTTCGCGTCTCCACAAGGCGCTGATCAGCGCGCGCGCACACACACACACACACACACACTACACTATGTTCCTCTTTTCTCGTGTCTCACACTTTCTACCAAAAACACACACACCCACAGTCTACTCTGCACTGCTTTCTCCTGCTTTCTGTTGGGTTTCTATTTATTTATTTATACCAGTGAGCGCAATCGCACGCGCGTGCCTGTGTGTGTGTGTGTGTGTGTGTGTGTGTGTGTGTGTGTGTGTGTGTGTGTGTGTGCGCGCGCGCGTGTGCGTGGCGTGCGTGCGTGCGTGCAATCGTCTAGACATATGCTAGGTTCATTGTTTACCTGCGATACTAGTTTCTTGAGTCGCTACAACACACTCTCTCTCTCCCTCTCTCTCTCTCTCTCTCTCTCTGCATGATTGTGTTCAGGTCATTGTGAACCCCCCCTCTCTCTCTCTCTCTCTCTCTCTCTCTCTCTCTCTCTCTCTCTCTCTCTCTCTCTCTCTCTCTCTCTCTCTCTCTCTCTCTCTCTCTCTCTCTCTCTCTCTCTCTCTCTCTCTCTCTCTCTCTCTCTCTCTCTGCATAAATAATGTTTTATAAAGAACAACTAAACTGTGTCTCTCGCTCTGATCCCCAGCAGCAGCTCCTTTTGTTGTTGTTTTGTGTGACACCCATTGGGTGTTTACCTCGGCCGGCACCGCCTTCCCCCCACCCATCCTCCGCCTCCTCCAGTGTTGCCAGGTCTTGCGAGAGATACAAGCAACCAGGTCTACGAAAACAAGCCCAAAAGAAGCGAGCCCTTCGCCCCCAACGGCCATTTGAAAATAGCCGATCTGGCCTGCAAGCTCACAGCGCGTCGAGATGCAACGCGTTGTGAGCTTGTAGATCTGCTATTTTATTTTTAAATGGGAAGAAATTTAGATTTTTTTAAAGGATTTTTTTTTTTTTTAATTGAACAACACAAATCTTGCATGGGCCGGGGTCCCTGACCTAAAATATTTTCAGATGGGGGTCCGCAGACAAATACATATTAATTTGGGAGTCCTTGACTTGAAAATGTTTAAGAACCACTGGTTTTAACAACATTTAGTAAACAAGCCCAAATAAGCAACTTCACTTTACAAACAAGCCCAAAAAACCGCAACCCCTTAACTACTGATATTAACAAGCAACTTTACAGAAAAACAAGCCCAAATCGCTTATAATAAGCCGACATGGCAACACTGATCCCTCTCCACCCCGTGCGTCATGACGCAGCACCGCAACGCACGCAGCAACGTGGGGACACAGGCCAATCACACGCGACAGAAATGTCGGCTTCCCCGCCCCTCAAACAGGGAGACCAGCCCCGCCCCCTAACTTGTTAACTCCAAACATGCCGCTTCCACAAGCAAGCAGTTCTCAAAGTGGGGTCCGGGGACCCCGCAGGGGGTCCTTGTGGGGGGGTCCCAGGGGGCCCCCAGTTAAATTAGTTAATATATCATCAGCATCAGTTTATCCACTTTAAACCCTATAGACATCAGCTATTTGAAAATTGATGATCTGCATTTACACAATATAAATCTTGTAGCCTATTCTTCTGCCTACACATACATCATGTCCTAGTATGAGCGAATAGGGGAAGGGGATCGACGTCACGTGATTCCCTTAGACCTGCCAAAAACTTGGATGTGTCTCAAAGAATGTGATTATTGGCAGAATCGCGGAAAGTTTAGAATATTTGGCGTTCCCGTTTTCATTTTTCACAAGATCGGTGGTTGTTACAATGACCACTACTTCACCATATGTTGGGCTATGACGAAAAATAAACCCACAAGATGTAACAATGTGTGCGTTCCGTAATGCAATGGACCCTTCGCTAAACCCCACCCCAAAAGCGATTTTCCAATGCCAGCTTAGCAAGGTTGTTAGCCTGGCATAGGTCTGGCAAGCTTTCGTCACCTGCCATAGCTGTCAATGTTATTTCGCCCGCACACACACAATCATTTGCAACATAATAGCAAGAATAGGAATACCACGAATCCACGATAAGTTAACGCAATGGTGACTATGAACCACGTACCCAAACCCGTTGGAGGCTGCTTTTCCCAATTAAGCTGAAATCTGCACTTAAACGGCAAGGCTGAATATGGCTGTGTTGTTGAACACATACACAGCTGTCAGAAAGTTACACGACACGACTCACTCGCCCAGGTGGTGTCAATAATAGGCTACTAATCACCGTAATCGTAACAAAATTCAGAATCACAGCGCTGCCTGTTTCGGATTCCGCACGTTAAAGTATATTCATTCATTTGTTCGTCTATTTATTAACTGCTACTGTAGTCTTACCCTGCGGTACATGAAAACTCCTGTTACAGTCATGGATCAACTTCAACCTGGTGTTTGCACTTTCTCCATTTACGGTCCGTACATATATATAAACGTTCAGATTTCAAATATAAATTGCTTACCCTATGGCCACGGATGTTAAAATGATGCACGGGACTCTCAAAAGTACCCGTATATTCTGTATTGTTCAATAAAAAGCATTTTAATCCGATCGGTGGCCATTTTCTCATAGTTATAACGTATCAGCGTGCAATACACCTACCAACCGATAGGGTCGCTTAGTTGAAAGCATATGGAGAAAATGGCCACCGATCAGATTAAAATGCTTTTTATTGAACAATACGGATGATACCTGTACTTTTGAGAGCCCGTACATAAATGTAACATCCTTGGCCATGGGATAAGCACTTTATGTTTGAAATATGAACGTTTCTGTAGATGTACGGGCTATAAATGGAGAAAGTGCAAACACCAGGTTGAAATTCATCCATGACGGTCGAGACAGACGACCGTCGTGTATCCATGGCTATTACTCCCTCTAACATTTCCCGTGTTTTTAGTTTATTGAAATAATGTCATGCACATTTGTCCAGTGCATAGCCTACTGCAGGCCTTGTTGACTAGATTTAGAAGAGATTTTGAAGCTATTGCTGCTGAAATGATCGATTATTTTTAAGGGGAAAAGCCGTCATTTAACATGCAAGTCAATGGGTGAGAAGCAGAGATTGCCAGGCGCTGCCAGGCCTGGGTGTGACTAACTTCGCACCACCAGTCACAGAGTGGAGTGGGTGGGGCTTAGCGAAGGGTCCATTCCTATGGTGAAAGCTGTGTTGTTTCACCCGGTGAAGATATGGCGGATTCGGCCACGCCCCGAAATTAAATACCCGTATGTGTGTCTCAAAAACTGGGGGTCCTTGGCACAAAATATTTTCAGATGGGGGTCCTCGGCCAAATATATATTAATTTGGGGGGCCTTGACATGAAAATGTTTGAGAACCACTGGTATAGATTAGAATAGAATACAATAGAATAGAACGACCATATGGTGTTCACCGCACATTTTTCCTTGGTTATTCTGGGATGCATCGTCATAGCAACGCGCAGTGATAGCAACATGACAGGAAGCAGGCAGATCAGAGATTGTGTATCACAAAATGCCTCATCAGGTGTGTGTGTGTGTGTGTGTGTGTGTGTGTGTGTGTGTGTGTGTGTGTGTGTGTGTGTGTGTGTGTGTGTGTGTTTGTGGTGGGGAATTCCATCCTGTAAAGTTGTGCCAGAGTGAAAAATACTATATTAGAATAGAAAATAAAGAAATATTCAAAATATGAATATTATAATATTATATATATTTTCATAAACTGGCCCTTGGCCTCCACCCGGACACTTTGGCCAGTGTTCTGCTTCACATGAGCATGCTTTTGACTAAGCCCCCTGCACACCGTGATATTCTTACCCCACAGTTTAAATTAAGCTAAATAAAGCTGCCCATGTGAGAAGCCTGCTAAGCTGTGTTGTTGTTCACAAACTGGCAGCTCTGAAGATGGAGGAGAGAACACTGACATCTACTGGTGAAACACGGTACCACTTGTTGTAAAAACAAAGGTGTCATGGTTGTGAACAGACTGGTGGCTCTCTCTCTCTCTCGCTCGCACGCACGCACGCACGCACGCACGCACGCACGCACGCACGCACGCACGCACGCACGCACGCACGCACGCACGCACGCACGCACGCACGCACGCACGCACGCACACACACACACACACACACACACACACACACACACACACACACACACACACACAAACTCACATCCATTCCCCACAGCCACTGTGGCTACTGGCTGCTGGGAGTTATAGACAGGTAGAATTTAAAGAGTTCAAACCTGGAGCTGACGAGAGCTGTGCTGTATGATTTGTCAATTAAAATAACTTGTTGGGCGTGGTATTATGATTGATGGCCTACTAAGACAGAATGTGGGTGTCTGTACGAGAGAGGACAGCGGAACAGTGAGAATGCAAGGAGTAGAGGTGGCGAATGTGAAGGAGTTTAAATACCTGTGCTCAACTATCCAAAGTAATGGAGAGTGCAGGCAGGGTGGAACAAATGGAGGAAAGTCATTATTAAAGGGATATTCCACCGCGCCTCAAGCCGAAATCAGGCTGATCTGGTGCGTCTCAGGAGCGGACACATATATCTGAATAAAGAAGGCGCTGGAGCAACTCGGAAGATTTGAGCCCTTTTATTTGGATCACAGGGTGCAAAGCACAGAAAAAACGACAACGTTTTGATGTCAGATGACATCTTCGACAGGTCGTCAATGGATGGAGTTATCTGTGACAGAAGAGTACCAGCAGGAGTGAAGATGTATAAGACAGTAGTAAGACCAGCCATGCTGTACGGCTTGGAAACAGTGGAACTGATGAAAAGACAGGAGGCGGAGCTGGAGGTGGCAGAATTGAGGATGCTACGATATTCATTAGAAGTGACAAGGAAGGACAAGATCAGAAATGACTACATTAGAGGATCAGCCTTTGGAATGTTTGGGGATATAACGAGAGGCAAGGTTGAGATGGATGAGGGGTACATTGGGAGAAGGATACAGAAGATGGAGCTGCCAGGTGAGAGGAGAAGAGGAAGGCCAAAGAGGAGGTTTATGGGTGTGGTGAGAGAGATGCAGGTGACAAGAGGACATGCAGTGAGAGAGGACATGCAGGTGACAGAGGACATGCAGGTGACAGAGGACATGCAGGTGATAGAGGACATGCAGGTGACAGAGGACATGCAGGTGACAGAGGACATGCAGTGAGAGAGGACATGCAGGTGACAGAGGACATGCAGGTGACAGAGGACATGCAGGTGATAAGGGGCATGCAGGTAACAGAGAGGACATGCAGGCGACAGAGGACATGCAGGTAACAGAGAGGACATGCAGGCGACAGAGGACATGCAGGTGACAGAGAGGACATGCAGGTGACAGAGAGGACATGCAGGTGACAGAGAGGACATGCAGGTGACAGAGAGGACATGCAGGTGACAGAGAGGACATGCAGGTGACAGAGGACATGCAGGTGACAGAGGACATGCAGTGAGAGAGGACATGCAGGTGTCAGAGAGGACATGCAGGTGACAGAGAGGACATGCAGGTGACAGAGGACATGCAGGTGACAGAGGACATGCAGGTGACAGAGAGGACATGCAGGTGACAGAGGAGGACATGAGGTGACAGGAGTCACAGAGGAAGATGCAGAGAACCTTTTTGATTGATTGATTGATTGAATATTTTATTAGGCAAAAAAATGTAAAACAGCACAGTTACATTTAAAGGTATCATGACATTCATTTTCACTTTTTTTATTTTCAATGTTTTATTTGGGGTTTTATGACCTCAATTACACCCAAAAAACCTGAACTTATAACATTCAGTGGATTTTCTGTGGTCTGGGGTTTTCTGAATAATTAGGCTGAAAAGTAATCTGAGCTTGGCCCTTCGACAGTGAGGTCACTGTCGAATAATCCCGCCCACTCTCCTCCTCGCCCCTCCCCTCCCCTATACTTTCCTTTGGGGGGGGCGGAGCAGAGGCGATGATTGACAGGCAAAATCCCTCACCAGCGACACCCGCAGGCAAAGATTTCTTTTTTCATTGCAGTTGAAAAGGCTTTAGAAATGTGAGAGAAAAACACCTGCCATTGATCACTGGAATGGAATTTTCACTTAAAACTTTTTGTACACTTTTGAAGGACCAGGACAAAGACTTTGAATGTTGTATAAAAGTGAATGTCATTAAACCTTTAAAATACTTTGTCTAACAGGTCCGTTCATAAAAGTCCTTGCGGACTTGTTTCCAATGAGGGCCTTGGTATTCAATTCATAGGCATATATAGTGGCACCACAGTTCAAATATCATTACAATCCTACTGTCAATCAAGCACACACACAGTTCTCAAGTTCAATACTTCACCCTTCTGTTGTGCTGCCACTGACGGTATAGATAAGTGGTTCTCAGACTGTGGGTCCGGACCCCAGGGGGGTCCCCAAACGATTTTGGGGGGTTCCCCGGGTGATTTGTACAGAGCTCTCCAGTGGCCATTGAGGGGGGATTTTTTTTTATAAAGATTTATGCGTGGGAATGCTTTAGTTATGCGTGGGAACGTTTTAGTAATGCGTTCCGACGCATTAGTATCTTGCTAAATTGAGGGAACAAGTTACTAATGCATGGGAACGCATTACCTTATTCGTGGAAACGCATTACCTTATTCGAGGGAACAAGTCACCTAATTCATTGCCTCAAATAAACTAATTTGAGGGAATGAATTACTAAAGCGAGGGAACGCATTACTAAAGCGAGGGAACGCATTAGTAATTTACTTGTACTTAAGTACAGTACTTGAGTAAATGTACTCAGGCCATGTTTAGAGACATTTTGACTTGGATTATGCAACATAATAGCCTATGTGCATTCATCATATTCTTTATTGTGGTGGAGAAATGTATGCTATTCAAGGATTATTATTATTATAATAATATTATCATTATTCGTTGTGCACTGGTCCAATACAATAAAGACCAATGCGCTGGTGCGCATATCTAAACACACCCACAGCCTGGCACAAAACAATCTTCTAATTCTCCAGGAATGTCTGTGATTATAATTTTCCTATTATCAGCAGATGTGAGAGTGTCAATTCCTTGTGTCAATTGTGTTTGTGTTGTATTATAATTTATTTTCTTATTTTCTGTAATTTATTTCCACGCGCGTAATTACGCACTTTACATAATCTATCTATCTATCTATCTATCTATCTATCTATCTATCTATCTATCTATCTATCTATCTGTCTGTCTGTCTGTCTGTCTGTCTGTCTGTCTGTCTGTCTGTCTGTCTGTCTGTCTGTCTGTCTGTCTGTCTGTCTGTCTGTCTGTCTGTCTGTCTGTCTGTCTGTCTGTCTGTCTATCTATCTATCTATCTATCTGTTTTCAGCCCAAGGACCCCCTAGCTGAGAGAGAGATGAAGCAGGGACCCCTCTATATTGTATATAAGCTCACAAGTCTCGCGCTGCGAGACGATGGAGCTTGTATATCGGCTTGTAGATCTGTCTGTCTGTCTGTCTGTCTGTCTGTCTGTCTGTCTGTCTGTCTGTCTGTCTGTCTGTCTGTCTGTCTGTCTGTCTGTCTGTCTGTCTGTCTGTCTGTCTGTCTGTCTGTCTGACGGGAAGATACGTAATTCTCATCTCTGCTGATGTATTTATTACACACGTAACACAATAATACACAACGTCTACGACTACTGTACATATATATCTATCTATCTATCTATTTTTTTGCCTATCTATCTATCTATCTGTCAATTAATCTATCATCTGTCACAAGGAAAAAAGAACGAAAAGTATACACCAGAGGACTAATCTATCAGAATGATAAAGAGTACTTTATGCTCAAATTGAGTTCTGTCAGAGTGGCGGACTCACATGAAGTAGTATACGCATCAGTGGTGGAAAAAGTACTCAAATGTTTTACTTAAGAAAAAGTACCAATACTGCAATGTAGAAATAGGCCTATACTCTGTAACATGTAAAAGTCCAGAATTCAAATTTGAGTAAAAGTATCCTACAAAGTCCAAGTATTGGTATCAAAATGTGCTCAAAATACCAAAAGTAAAAGTACTCGTTATGCAGAAGGTCCCATTTCACAAGTTTTCAAATGTATAAAAATCCTTTGAAAATAGCAGATCTACAAGCTCACACAATACAATTATTTATTTGATTTATTTGACGTATAAATAAAGGCTAAATTTACATCTTCTAAATGTAACCTCAAACTACTTTTTACGAGTACTTTTACTTTTTAATTTAAGTACATTTTGATACCAATACTTTTGAGAGCCAGAGAGTGAGAGAGAGAGAGAGAGAGAGAGAGAGAGAGAGAGTTTGTCGTGCAGTTGCACGTAATGTGAAGCTGTTGCATTTGACCAATGAAATGAATGAATTCCTAATTTATGCAAGTGAAAACAGAACTACAAGCTCACAACACGTGTGGATGCAATGAGTTGTGAGTTTATAGATCAGATATTTTCAGCCCCACCTACCAGGTTTATTGACCAATCATACGTCCCAAGCGTAATTTATGGACGTAACATAATAGACAGACAGACAGACAGACAGACAGACAGATCGATCTACAAGCCGATCTAGGCTGCTTCATCGTTGCAGACGGCAGTGCTTTGTAAGGGCATAATATTGACAAACCCTTACACTGAAGACTGAGGCATTAGTGAAAGCAGCTAGGCTACCGGTTATTTGAAGATATTAATCTGAAGATATTAATCTGTTGTAGGCCATTTAAATTCTAGGCTACTGTGTGGAAATAACTGCAGTGTGTATTTATTTAACTTAACAGCCAGGATGGGCACCAAAACATTCTGGGCACTAGGGATAACTGGGCACCTTGGACGAGTGGGCATTAGGGACATGTGGGCATTTGGAAGAGTGGGCACTTAGGGGTGGATATGAGTGGGCGCTGTGGAAATCTGGCCACCAGGAAGACTGGGCACCGGGAAAACTGGTGTTAATAATCATTGTTAATAAAGAATACAATCTTCCGTCCGTCCGTCCGTCCGTCCGTCCGTCCGTCCGACAGACAGACAGACAGACAGACAGACAGACAGATCGCTCTACAAGCCGATATACAAGCTCCATCGCCTCGCAGCGTGAGGCCTTGTGAGCTTGTAGATCGGCTATTTTTGGCATGGTGGAGGGAAAAAAATATACAATATAGAGGGGGTCCCTGCTTCATCTCTCTCTCAGCTAGGGGGTCCTTGGGCTGAAAATCCTTGTGACAGATGATAGATTAATTGACAGATAGATAGACAGACAAAAACATTTTTCTTTTCTGAAACCGCTTCATTGGCGGCGCTAAGGTGGAGCTTAACAAGACCCCCCAAGAACGTTAGCCTACAGTGGGCTATATATGTACAGTAGACGTTGTGTATTATTGTGTTACGTGTGTAATAAATACATCAGCAGAGATGAGAATTACGTATCTTCCCATCAGACAGACAGACAGACAGACAGACAGACAGACAGACAGACAGACAGACAGACAGACAGACAGACAGACAGATCTACAAGCCGATATATACAAGCTCCATCGTCTCGCAGCGCGAGACTTGTGAGCTTATATACAATATAGAGGGGGTCCCTGCTTCATCTCTCTCTCAGCTAGGGGGTCCTTGGGCTGAAAACCCTTGTGACAGATGATAGATTAATTGACAGATAGACAGACAGACAGACAGACAGACAGACAGACAGACAGACAGACAGACAGACAGACAGACAGACATATAGATAGATAGATTATGTTACGTGCGTAATTACGTGCGTGGAAATAAATTACAGAAAATAAGAAAATAAATTATAATACAACACAAACACAATTGACACAAGGAATTGACACTCTCACATCTGCTGATAATAGGAAAATTATAATCACAGACATTCCTGGAGAATTAGAAGATAGAATGTTGTGTGCCAGGCTGTGGGTGTGTTTAGATATGTGCACCAGCGCATTGGTTTGTATATTGTATTGGACCAGTGCACAACGAATAATGATAATATTATTATAATAATAATAATCCTTGAATAGCATACATTTCTCCACCACACTAAAGAATATGATGAATGCACATAGGCTATTATGTTGCATAATCCAAGTCAAAATGTTTCAAACATGGCCTGAGTACATTAACTCAAGTACTGTACTTAAGTACAAGTAAATTACTAATACGTTCCCTCGCTTTAGTAATGCGTTCCCTGGCTTTAGTAATTCATTCCCTCAAATTAGTTTATTTGAGGCAATGAATTAGGTAACTTGTTCCCTCGAATAAGGTAATGCGTTTCCACGAATAAGGTCATGCGTTCCCATGCATTAGTAACTTGTTCCCTCAATTTAGCAAGATACTAATGCGTCGGAACGCATTACTAAAGCGTTCCCACGCATAAATCTTTATTAAAAAAAATCCCCCCTCAATGGCCACTGGAGGGCTCAGTAGATTAGCTTAATATGCAATATTGTTTTCTCACTCAACAGTAAACAAACCAACATATACAGTATAAGTGTATACAGGGTATCTGCACATTTATAAAGTTACAACATGTAGCTGATGTGTCTCGATTTCTTACCACTTCGGGCATGTCATTATCATTAAAGGCAAACACTTAAAAAATATTTAAAAAAATAGCCGATCTCTCTATGGTAGATCGGATACTTTTGAACTGCCAAAAGTTTTAAAACGTCATTAATTGGTGGTTCTAGAACTCTCCACAATCGGGCTCGGGTTCGGACCCAAACATTTGCCATCAGTCGGGCTCTGATATGAACCATATGAGTAAAGTAGGAGAAACATGTAAACCAACATGTACACACGTGTGCATGAGCACACACTGCACGACGTGACACGCGTGCTGAAGCACAAACACACATGCATGAGAGGCGAACACAACCGCTGCAAAACCCAAGGGTATAAGGAGTCTGTATTTGCTGCTTGTGGCCCGGCATGGAGTCCCTCTAAAAAGTCCTGAGAAACCTGCGCCCCCCCCCCTGACCCGACTGGCACGGTCCGAATGGAACAGCATGAATGATGGTGTGAAATGCTGCTAGCACGGAGCAGAGGGCTGGACGAGCCTGGCAT